>NW_026590663.1:7550124-7584184 GCF_907164565.1 Psammomys obesus | reverse complement strand
GTGTGTGTGTGTGTGTGTGTGTGTGTGTGTGTGTGTGTGTGTGTGTGCTGTGTAGAGGTTTAATAGAAGCTGCAGCACGTAGAGTGGTAACCTGTCTAACCCTCAGTAACCTGTCTAACACCGAGACGGAATGAATCTGTACAAGCAGAGAGAGAGGACAGCCAGTGATCAGAGCACAAGGACACTACCAAAGTACTGTGTCCTGGCAGCCAAAAGTGCCTGACAGAAAGGCCAATCAACTATGTCAAAAATTGCAAAGTTAACCAAGCAAGATGGGGGTGAATATTCAAATTCTGTGTCCAACTAAGTGTGGTCTTCGTAGATTCAAGAAGGGTCATTCTTGGGGACAGCAGGAGTAAAAACTATGTTAGATCTAAAAATAAGTATACAAAAGAACAGGAAGAAAAAAAAAAACTGAGAGAAGGCAAGCATATAAAACTCCTTTGAAAGTTGTGGTGAAAACCAGACAGAAAGGAGGTGGTAGCTACCAGTAAAACAGGGTGAAGAGTTTTGGTTTTCAATGTCATACGAGAGAAATGGCAGGGAAAAGTCCAGCAGTGAAGAATGAGTGACAAAAGCAAAGAGGCAATAACTCCTAAAGCAGGGTCCTCAATATGGGGCAATGGCTTTACACAGATCAGCCTGCTGCTGGTCTGCTGTGCAGGGGCAGGAGGTGCTGGACCTCTCTTCTCATCAGATCGATTCACTCACCACAGGAAACTGACAAGTTTTAAAAAACTGATAGATCTTCACTAAAGAACTCAGAATGTTAAGTCTATGAAAAAAGAATAATTTCAATAATGAGAAAAAGTACATATCAACCATCACATTGACAGAAATACTTGAGGTAAGAATTTGGGAAATTGGAATGTCCTTTATCTAGTGACAGAAATATAAAATGTTACTCTGACATACTACTACACACCGATGATTGGTGGACACACCTCTCTAATTAATGACTACTACTTACAGGTATGTACGGACTCTAGATGTTAGAAAATTCTTACATGCAGAAGACAGGCAGAATACCATCCATGTTAACACTGTGTATAGCGTGGTTGTATCATGGGATACAGAGCAATTAAGCTGAATCATGATTACAACAATCATGGAATAAATCTGAATATAATATTGAGAAGGACAAGGAAGTTACAGAAAGACACAGTAAAACCCTATATAAATACAGAATAAACAGACAAAAAGAATATTATCTATTCATAGACCCACATCAGCAGAATAGAAAAAAAAAACCCTACATATATACTGATTTCTGAAATATAGCTAAAGGTTAATAATGCAGGGTGAGGTAAGAGGAAGATAAAGGGCAGTGAACAAACAGGGCTGGTGATGCCACCCAGGGACATTCTTACACAAATACAATACACGACATCAAGGAGCAAATATGGGATAATGTCAGGCTAACGACAGAAGCCCAGTGTTTATCACCACTAACCTCACTGATGGCCTTCACCCATTCCTCACCACGTCCTGTACTTTCATTTCTGTGTGCAACAACTAACTGGCTATTATTCCCCTCACAAAAACATACATTATGGCCTTCTCCCCTTCCAAAGCAAGGGAAAAGGGACAGCCCAGCACAGATGTGGGTTTCCATGATGCCCAAGGAATATTTAACTACAAAATGTGCTATGAAATAAATAGGGTCAATAAGATGTTTGACTTTTGTCTTAAAAATGAAGCAAGCTATAATATATTAATTAATGTAGCTGAGCAGATTTATACTCAGTGATGATCTTAAAGCTGACTGTTGAATTAAAATAAGCACAGACATGATCAGACTTAAATGAATAAAATTTCTAACAGTAAATAATGGACCAGTCCCAGTAGCTCTGCCTCACATGGCATTTTAATAAACAAAGGCTGCAATTTCCATGTGAATTGTAGGCTTAAAATAGGAACAGTATCACATGCCCTCGGCATATTTACAATCAAGGACCTTTCAATTCCCTTGGCAGCCAGGAGACAGGAGCCACAAGGATATCTACTGGATTTTAGTCCTGAACACACAGAACAGCATTTTTTTTTTTTTTTTTAAATAGAAAAGTCTGCTAACCACAGAGGGGAAGCTTAAACTTTGTAGCTACCTTGACCAAATGAGAAATGCCTAAGAATGTCTGCAGGGGTGTGCACACAGCTACCAAACAACTACCAGGAGTTATTGGGGAGATAGGGAGGGTGTCAGCTTTATTTACTAACTAGCTCTATGTATATTTCCCACTCAAAAGACATCTTAAGGATAAGCAAGCCTACTAGAAAGACCGATATGGGTAAAGACTAAATTTACAATCTAATATGTTTCATGCATTTCCTAGGGAGCAAAGGCAAAAAAAAAAAAAAAAAAAAAAAGTGAAGGTCTATGCACCACAGTCAAAACTGTTGGGGAGTATATACCCTGTGTATCTTTCTGATTCTGGGACACCTCACTCAGGATGATCTTTTCCAGTTCCCACCATCTGCCTGTAAATTTCATGATTTCCTTGTTTTTTATTGCTGAGTAATATTACATTGTGTAGATGTACCACAGTTTCTGTATCCATTCCTCAGTTGAGGGGCATCTGGGTTGTTTCCAGCTTCTGGCTTTTACATATATACTCACTCATAAGTGGATATTAGACATATAATATAGAATAAAACTACTAAAATCTGTACACCTAAAGAAACTAATCAAGAAGAAGGACCTTGGCTAAGATGCTCAATCCCCATTCAGAAAGGCAAAGAGGATGGACATCAGAAGAAGGAGAAAATAGGGAACAAGTCAGGATCCTGACACAGAGGACCTCTGAAAGGCTCTGCCCTGCAGACTATCAAAACAGATGCTGAGACTAATGGCCAACCTTTAGGCAGAGTGCGGGAATCTTATGAAAGAAGTGGGAAACAGTAAGACCTGGAGAAGACAGGAGCTCCACAAGGAGAGCAACAGAACCAAAAAATCTGGGCACAGGGGTCTTTCCTGAGACTGATACTCCAAATAAGTACCATGCATGGAGATAACCTAAGACCCCTGCACACATGTAGCCGGTGGCAGCTCAGTGTCCAAGTGGGTTCCATAGTAATGGGAACAGGGAATGTCTCTGACATGAACTGATTAGCCTGCTCTTTGATCACCTCCCCCTGAGTGGGGAGCAGCCTTACCAGGCCACAGAGGAAGACAATGCAGCCACTCCTGATGAGACCTGCTAAGACTAGGATCAGAAGGAAGACCTCTGACATCAGTGGACTTGGGGAGGGCCATGTGTAGAGAAGGGGAAGGGAGAGAGGGATTGGGAGAGGAGGAGGGAGGGATCTACGGGGGGATACAAAGTGAATAAAGTGTAATTAATAAAAAATTAAAAAAAAAAAGTTGGGGAGTGAAAAGCAAAAACTACAGAAGTGCATAGTCTAGAAGTCAATGCCATAAAAGACAGAAGAGATCAGGGGCGTAGAGAGGCTAGAAACCCACGGTGAGATGCTTGGCTGATGATAAAAGGGTTCAGAAAATATAAACAAGTAGATTAATAACAACTGGGAACTCAATACTCGTGACCTTCTGCACAGACGGCAGCTGGTAACAGTCAAGTACTGGTGGGAAGACACAATTCCCAACAGTCTTCAGCACACACTGCAGCCGAGCAGTGGAATCTGAGTATGGCAGAGAGCAAGCCAACTTGACCACACCCTGGCAGAGAGGAGCAGGCAGGGCCTCACCCTCTCTCGGGGGCCAGTCCTCCACTCACCACGGTGGCAGGAGAAAGGCAAGAGAAGTGGCAATTCCATGCAATAGTCCCAGTTACAAATGTCTCCTGGCAAACTGCCAGCAGAACAGTGTCACAGAACCAAGAGATTGACTGAAGTAAAGCAAATGGAGGCAGCTTCGTGTCCTTGAAGGAACTGACCTGTTATCTCCAGTGCACAGCATATGATTATATTCCACAGGAACTTGCACATCCCAAAATTAAAGAACCATTTTCAGGACTATCATGTAAAAAAAAAATTTCCCTCATGAGACTGCTCTTCTACTCAATTACATAAGCCAACTAAGAGTCTTTTCAGAAGTGCTTGCTATTTATTGCTCAGATGCAGGGAGAAAGGGGAGGAAGGAGAACAGAGTGAAAAGTGGGGAGGGGAGGAGATGACAGGAGCCAAACACCGGGTCTCCACCCCACCACGTCCCCCAAGGTCCTGTCAAGGCTCTAACAGTAAGTAGTTTGAAGGCTCTACAGGCCCTAACCACTACTCAAAAGGCAAAGTATAAGCAGTCCCCCTCACCTCACAGCAAAAGCTTCTGCAGGAAGGTAGAGGGCAGAATAAAAGATACAGCACCACACCTCACAGATCTCAATGGCACAGGAAGCCGAGAATCCCAAGTATGAAGCTGCGCCGCCAGAGAGGTGGATCCCATAGTCACTGAAGGAAAGTTAGAAAAGCCGCCTGACGACCTGCCCCATCTGTCCTTCCTGCACAGGTGTGGCCTCCCACGGGCAACTCGGCAGATACCTTTCTTCCCCCCCAACAAATGCTCCCCAAAGAAAAAACATCTGCTCTGATGAGAAACACTGGCAGCACCTTCGCTGGAGAAGTAATCCCTGGAGGACCCAAGAGACAGGTCCAGGATAACGAGGCAGAAAGTATGGGACCCCTTAAGAGAACAACCGGAAAGGTCACTAACCCAGAATCCAAGGATGAGTATTTTTATCTGAAGGTGATATTCCTCAAACATCTCCTGGTACCAGGTGATCAGGCGTAAACAGGGCGCAATAAGCCAATAAGGCAATCAAATATTGGAAGTCTGGCCCCTGACAGTGAGTACAGTAGGGGCTACTGGTCTACCTCGTGATTGGCTTCAGTTCCTCCTGACATTGCCAAAATAATCATCTAGCCCTTTAAATGGTTTTGCAGAAAGAAAGAAAGAAAGAAAAAAAAAAAAAAAAAAAAAAAACGGCAAAAAGGTATGTATAAGCTGAAATTAATCGAACTCTTAAATTTGTGCTCAGAGAGCACACTGGAAAATAAAAAATTCCATGGGAAACTGAAATCTGCTTAGCTGAGTTGTTTTGCAACATCTAACATGGGTGTTAGCAAGAGAGCTAATGTCAAGAGACAAAGAGATAAGGCAGTGTTATAGCACTAATCGCCTTCTACATTAGTACTCTAATTTCATTACGTGATATAGTAGGTCTTATCTTACCAGTCACACCTCATGAGGGAAGATTAGTGTGAGAAAAAAAACAAAAAACCTTTATATCTACTGAAAAGCGTCCAGCATGGGGACACACTGTCAGAAAGTGGCAACGGTGAATACTAAGAGAAAATGGGGAATATTTTTGAAAAGTCAAAATTATGGAGATAAGTGAAACTGATACAACTCCAAGTGGGTTAAAAAGGAGAAAGCAGCTCCATAACATGGCTGGCAAACCCACTGATTGAGGCCTCTCTCACCAAACAGTAGCTGAACTACAGGCAATGTAATGATCGGACCACAGCACCTAGACTTGAAATCTCACTACTTAACTATGAAAAATAAAATCCAAACAATCAATGTGCTCTTCTCTAATTTGGCTTTTCTTAAGACAGAATGTTGCTATGAAGTCCAATATGACCTTGCATTTGGCATCCTCCAGCCTCTGCTTTCTGAGTTCTGGAAATAGAGACAGGCACATGTCACCATGCCCTCTTGTCTAAATCTTTAAGGCAATCCCTTGTCTCTTTACAAGTTTAAAACTATTACTTACCATGGGGGGGAGGGGGGGGAGGGGGAGGACCAGACAAATACAGTGTGTCAAAAGCCAGTGGTTATAAAAAAATCAAAATCTTTACAGAACACAAGATTAATGTTCAAGGAAAGGTGAACTAGAACTATCTCAGCTGTAACAGTTCAACACTAAATATATTAAGTTAAAATTAAAAACAAAGTAAAGAGTGAAGGGGGGGGGGACATTTAGTGCCCAAAGCCTCACAAGTTTGAGATCTAGTCTCAGCACTGTTGTGCGCTAGGTATCTTGGAATTAGGATGAAGGAGAGATGGGGCTGGAACTCAGTGGCAGAGAGTCTACATATGAAGCACAAGGCCCTGGGTTCATCTCCAGCACCACAAAGAAAGAGCTAAGGCTGCAGCGTGGCAAAGCAGACACATAGCCTGTACCAGGCTCTAGGCCAGGCCTCTACCAAACCACATAAACACAAACAGGGGAGGAGAAAAGGAAAAGGCAGGACGCGACTGTAGAGTCCTTTCCCTGTTCTGGAAGAGTAACAAGCAATGATATGAACAAGCATGAAATTCTGCTAAATGAATCAAATTCATCTGCTGTTCACATGAACAGATGGAACAGGGGAGAAATAAAAAATAATTGGTATCACTGAGAAGATTCTCTTTCTACCTAGCTAGGAATTCTTTAGATGAACTAGAAACGTGAGTCAGTGTTAAAAGGAGAAACTCCTTAACTGGCAATGACATTATAAAAACCCACAAACAACAAAACCCGAGTTTAAAGGCAGAATGGAAAGGAGTGGGGAGAAAGAGACCCTGGAAGACAAAAGTGCGGCTGGGATGGACTGAGTGGCGGCCACCACCCAGTCTAATCCCTGGCACCAGAAAGAAACGGTGACAGTAAATAAATACGTCATAGCAATTCAGAGCTAAAAACAAAGGCTAACCCAGGTCTGGGCTCTGCACCACTCAGGGCCCAACTACTGCTCCACTGGCTCTGCCCTACTGGCACCACTTTGCTTTCACTGGAGGTGCATAATTAACCAGCTGGCCTCAAACCATGTTTTCTAGTAACGAGAAATTGTCTCCTCCATTTTTTACCCTTCATCCCCATGCTAAAAGTGGAGAGCCAATGCCCTCTGAAGAGACAACCCTGTTACTTAAGGCACAGGCTACAAGCCAGATGAAACCCATCCAGCACAGGGATGTACCACAGGCCTCCCACAGTTCTCAGAGAGAAGAAAGCAGTGAGAGGGGAAAACACATCTCTTACAATAGGAAACCGATTTTCTCTGTAGCCGACAGGAGGATGGGATGGGCCCACTCAGAGGATTGTATCGTTCTGTTAGAAAAATGTCTCTTTGTGAGTATCTTCCTTTCTTCACCATATTAAAAAATAATAATTATTCTTAAAGTTTCTTCTTGGAACAACACAGAAGAGAAAATGATGCTGGGTATGACACTATTATTTAGCTGGTGCCAGAGGAACCTTCAATTGAGCCAGAGTTCCAGTCACATTTGTGCAATAAATTCTTGTGCATTACAAAACAGGAGACTGAATTATGTAAGCACGCTGCAGAAAGGCTTCCCTCTAGACACTGACTTTCTGCTTGGCCAGTTCATCCCTCCCGGGCCTAAATCAAGCTGCCATGTCTAGTACCATGTATTTTATCCAGCAAGCCAGCCTACTCTCAGCGATTCTGCAACAAGCAGCCATCTAACATTATACATGAAGGCCCCCTTTCCTTTACTATACAATGTACATGGCGTTTAGTCCAAAGCCTCTATCATGTACCACCCCTACTAGAATGGAGGAAAATAGGCAAGGGAAGAAAAAAGAACTATGACTCTACCCCTTCTCTCACCCACATGCAAACGCGCACACACACACAGATTCAGCACCCAGCTATCACAGTCTTGACCTACGGCACGGCAGGACTGTGACTCAGTGGAGGCTACTGTTGGAACCTTCACCACGCCCGAAACTGACCACACAGCAGCTGTTTGGGATCCTTTGGCGCCCACTGGCTGTACCCAGTAAACAAGCTCACAAGTAACAGACAAAAGAAACTGACCACAGGGCAGTAGTACTGCAATTCTCTTCTGAGCCTGGAGCCTCACACATGCGAGGCACGTGCTTTATGAGCCCTAGCATCCAAGTCTCCTGATGAACACATTCCTGGGAAAGTATTCTTTAACACCCAGGACCACCTCCACATGCACAAACATCCAACCAAAAGGACCACTGCACATGAAAAGCTTCCATAGTTAAAATATATGATGGCAGAAAAACTAATGCTTGAAAGCTATACCAACTGGCAAGGGGTAAAAGAGTCGTCTTTGAAGCCAGTATGTGTCTAATATACAGAGCCTACAACGTATCAAGATTACACAATAAGGGCACAATATAATGGGTAATTTTTCTCTTCCTGATAGTTGTTGAGGCCTCTCATGGGTAATGAATCACCATGTTGCTTTAAAGCCCAACCACAAAGAGGAAACGTTCATAGTTCACAAATCACAATCTTGTTAAAAAAAGGAAAACTAAAGTTAGCTTACACATGCCAAAATGGCTGCTGTACCGCAGAGCAGGGCGTAAATAAAGCAAAGACTAGTGCAGAAAGCAAAACTCACTGGAGACCTGGTAACAGCAATAAAATGTGGTTTTTCTACTATAGCAGTTTTGTTATTACGTAAGTTGTGATCCAATGAACTCTAAAAATAGCTCTTAAGGCAACTACAAAAGGGTGGGAGGGGGCAGTTCACTGGTGATGTGGACTGTGAGAAAAGGGAAATGGAAGTTACTTCTTCACGGAAGGTAGTTACAAGATGAAAAAGGTCAACAAGTATGTTTCACCAAAATGTGTGTATACGTAACACATCCAAACTATACTTGGTTTTTATAGTGTGTAGGTTTTAGCATAATAAAAAAATAGTGAGCACATTCAAGATAATAGTCTACTGACTCTTTAATCTGAAAGATACATCAGACATGCCATCAAATTCAATTTCCACACTAATATGAGAATTTTCAGATATGATTTGGTTGAGTGCTAAAAGAGATTACTCAGTTACAATTTATGAACATAAGAGAGCAAGCTGGCCCACTTCTGTCCCCAAAACTATCTTCAAACTGTCTGCTTCTTGACTAAGCCCTGAAAAGGCATCGTCCAGCCCCATTAAATGTTATTTATCTGAGTGTGACTGTCATCACACAGTTAAAATCAGTTAAATGAACTTACCAATAAAAATGTCAACTGTTCTAGAAAGAATAATTCATGTTGGAGCCAGGCATGCTGGCACAGGTTTTAACCCCAGTGCGAGGAACACAAAGAACGGCAAAGCTCTGGGAGTCCCACATCAGCAGGGCTACACAGTGAGACCCTGTCTTAAGCAAGCAAACAAACAAACAACAAAAACCATGTTCAAGTACCACTACTCTTCCCTAGGAAAACATCTGTGAATTCTCTATAGTCAAACCTCCTCTCATTTCTCAGCATGCCTGGCCCAAGCTGGTACAGCCCTTACATCCCACAGCTGATAAAAAGCCACTTAAGAGCAAAAGCAGCACACTGGCTTCTTTATGCCACCTTTCCCATTTAATTTTCTCTCTTTTTTTAATAGAAAGAAGAGGCTTAGAGAAGTGGAGACCCTTGGGCACACCGGTAGGACACACTCTAGAATTTAGACTAACTCTAAGATCAATAGGCACTGGACACTGTAACAGGCACCTAAAAATCCAATGCCACAATAAAGTACACAATAAAGTGTGATATTGTGATAGTACACAATAAAGACATTTGCTCAACCATGTTTGTAGCAGCTTTATTTGTAATAGCCAGAAGTTGGAAACAGCCCAGATGCCCCTCAACTAAAGAATGGATGCAGAAATTGTGGTAGATCTACACAATGGAGTATTACTCTGCAATGAAAAATAAGGAAATCATGAAATATGCAGGTAAATGGTGGGACTTGGAAAGGATCACCCTGAGTGAGCTGTCCCAGAAGCAGAAAGACACACACAGTATATACTCACTCATATAGACATATAACATAGGATAAACCTACTAAAACCCTGAACATCTAAAGAAACTAATCAAGAGAGTGGACCCTGACTAAAACGCTCAATCCCCATCCCGAAAGGCAAAGAGGATAGACATCAGAAGAAGAAGAAAACAGGAAACAACCTAGGAACCTGCCACAGAGGGCCTCTGAAAGCCTCTGCCCTACAGACTATCAAAGCAGACACTGAGACTTAAGGCCAACTGATGGGCAAAGTGCATGGAATCTTAAGTAAGAAGTGGGAAATAGTAAGATCTGGAGAGGACAGGAACCCCACAAGGAGAGCAACAGAACCAGAAAATTTGAACACAGGGGTCTCCCCAGAGACTCATATTCCAACCAAGGAACATGCATGGAGATAACCTAGAACCCCTGCACAGATGTAGCCCATGGCAGTGTAGTATCCAAGTGGGTTCCAGAGTAATGGGAAGAGGGACTGCCTCTGACATAATCTGATAGGCCTGTTCTTTGATCACCTCCCCCTGAGGGGAGAGCAGCCCTACCAGGCCAAAGATGACAATGCAGCCATTCCTGATGGGATCTGATAGACTAAGATCAGAAGGAAGGAGAGGAGGACCTCCCCTAGCAGTGGACTTGGGAGGGGCAAGCGAGAAGAAGGGGGAGGGAGGGTGGTGCTGGGAGGGGAGGAGGGAGGGGCTTATGGGGGGATACAAAGTGAATAAACCATAATTAATAAAAAATTTTTAAAAAATAATAAAAAATAATTTTAAAAAATCCAATGCCACTTCTCCAATAGCTCAGAGTGTAAGAAAAGTAGCCATGTTCCTTTTGTCCAAGCACCAGCACCCTGGTCCTAGAAGAGCAGAGCTGAAATGTGAGGAGAAAAGGGAAACTAAGTTTGGACTGTGCTTTCCCTGTGAACCAACCCCTCTCCTCTGGGAGATGTGCACAAGGTGACCTCCTCACCTGGAAGCTGGGCTCTGCCTCACCATTAGATGACAAAAATGCTGGGCAGCTCCTAACAAATGCTGCCGAATGGGAGAAAACCACAGAGGGTCACTGCTAATGAGAAAGCCAGACCATCTTTCCACCAAGCTATGGAATGTTTACCTAATAAATCTTACAGATTTGAAACAACCCAAGATCAGGAGGTTACTATAAAAAAAATAAAATAAAATAAAATAAAATAAAAACAAAAACAAAAAGCCACAGCCACAGCAGCCTAAAAAATCTACATCATTGCCTCTGTATCCCTAACAGAGACAACACATAAAGGTTTGCATCAGAACAAGTTAAATGGAAAAGAAAAGGCTATCCTAAAAATATGAATGCTTCCTTCTGAATATTTTAATGACAACACATGACAGCTACTTTGTAGAGGCTTCTCCTCATTTTGACATGCCTTAATTTCAAAGCAGAGGTGTCCGCCCTGGGTGGAATGGACAACCAAACTCAGTAAGCAGACCTTCACAGCAGGTCCAGAAGAATTATAATAGCAATGCAAAAAGTACATGATGGAAGAAACCACCCAGCACATCTGCCTTTCTGCAGCATGTATACTGGGCTCCCAAGAAGGCAGACATAAGCCTTGTACGTGCTGGGGCGCCGCCTGCATGATGACAACCCCAAATGCCTGGGCTAAAATTCAGTATGGAAACAGTCTGTACAGGATATTTTCTCAGCCAGGGTGAAAAGTATAAAATTCCCTTACTTTAGCTTTAAGAAAATTTCAGTAATTTATCACAGTAATTATAAACCCAGATTTAATCAGACAGGGCTAAACCCAAGTTTATGCACGTATAACTTATGAATTAGAAAAGAGTTTGCCAATCGATTTGAGTATAACTAAGGGTTATGTTTAAGCTCCTTAACTGAATTAATATACTGACAGACAATTGATAGAACTATAAATTTACCATTAACAGCAAACCACTATAGGCTGCAATTTGGCAGACATGAAAGATCCTGGCTTATAGATCCAGTAAAACGAGAGTATGGGAGGCAGATGATGGGGGAGACAGCAGAACAGACTGGCTGGGGGGAAAGAAGAAGCTGAAATGAGCAATTACAGTTTTTTTAAGTATGTATACGCTAGCTACTTGAGAAACTGTCCTTGTTCTGAGGGAAAGGGGCAAGAAAGGGCTGGAAAACATGAGGAATTATGAAGAGCAGAAGGGTGGCAGGACTCTGATTCTTCACAGGGTGATAAGCTTCGAAACATGACATTTGAGGTAAGGCTTAAGGAATAAATGACCAGGTGCTACAGAGATACACAGGAGTGTGGCCTATCTGGAAAGCAGAAAGTTGAAACTCCATGGAAATGAAAGTTTAAAAGACGGGAGAAGACTCATGGTACCAATGAGCTGAGGGAGAAGAGAAGTTGAGGAGGTCATGATACTAACACAGAATGACTCCAACACGCACACCTACTAGGGGTGGAATGGGCAGCTACAGCTGAATTCCAGGTAGCTGAGTAGTTGGGAAAAAGGATGATCTACTTTATATTCGTCTTTCAATAACAAGCATACGTTAAATAGAGGGTAGTAAGAGTTCAGGTGAATGCTGGATTCAGCGTTTTAAAAAGTAAAAAGATCGACTGAATGATTAAAAGGTAGAAAAAGAGACAGTTGAACTAAACTCCATCTTATCATTCCAGAAAGATATGATCATGAATGATTCACAGATATTCTATGCCCTGATCTGCTAATTGCAAACTGTATGATCTGTGAGCTAGTGCTGCACTCGTCTCCAGCAGGGACTTAGAACTCGCTCATCTCTGCAGCCTCTGGCACCTGCTGCTGTGTCTAACACACGGTGCACTGCTCAATTAATGTTTGCTGAATAAAATCACCTAATCTCTCTGGACTTCAATTTCCACCTCTGTTAAAAAGAAGAATTGGCTAGATCTAAGTGATGTTCCTTCCAGCTCTAAATGCCCATCAGCCTAGGAACGTTACATTAAATGGGTCAATTCCCTATGATTCTTTGCCATGTTGTACAATTCACATTCAACCAAGGGCATGAGGACATCAAAGCTGCGCCACCAGCCTAGGACTGAGATTACCTGCCTTCTTGAGCGGCTCCTTTGAGGCGGAAATGTTTCCATTAAATCAGGTCAAAGAAAGGAAATGGCAGGTAGGGCACTTCAGAAAATGTGATGACAGAGCTTTTCCACCCTTCCCACCCCCAGCATTAATTGTCAGTCTGTCCAGACATGGGCACTACACTGAAAACTTCAAAATGATAAAGAAATGTTTGAAAGTTTATTTTCAAAAGTAAAGTTTTTCAAAGGCAATAAATCTGTAAAAGTCTTAGATCTTCCAGGTCCGAGCTATTTAAAAGTTTTAATCCCGGTCCGGAACTGTGGAGGAATAAAAAGGAAAGAGCGGGAAGGAAAAGGAAGTCACTATGGTACACATAGCTCCAGGAGTGGAGATGCTATCAATAGCCAGCAAGTGAACACCAGCATCTCCTACGATCAAGAATGAAACAGCCGTGGATAAGTAAGCAACCAGTGTCCACACTGTGAAAACAAAGAAATGTCAGACAGTACCTGGTTGATGAGCTAGGAACCTCAAAGTGCGCCTCCCTGCTCCAGCACCAAAGTTAAACAGGGTAGGTAAGGAAATCAATAGCCAGAAAAGCTGCAGTTATTTTAGGACAAAGCTGCTGCGTCATCAGCTAACTGTCCCTCTACTTCTAACACCAGTGGCTCCTCAAATCTTTCCAGTTCAGCTAACAAATTCCAATGTAAGAAATCATATATTAAAAAATCTCATTCAATGGGACTGTGCACAGCAATTTAATCTAGACTACATAGGTTTTAGCAACAATGCTTTTGCTCTGGACCATTACTAACATTAACCACTCAAATAGACAGTTCATAGTTGGTGGTGGATTACACTACCTGGCCTTCTGGCTTCTACTCTAATCAGCAAACTTTACGTTGACCATTATGTCAGTCAATTCAAATAGAAATCAAATAGCGTTGTGTAAAACTTACTGTAAGAGAAAAGAAATCAACCAAATAAAAGAGTCAAAGCCTTCTCGCTGCAGAGATACTGCAGGGGTCAGTGAGAGGGCTCACTTTCCCCTGAGAAGGGGGATGTTGACCTCCACAGCGCAGGCTGTGACACGCCCACATGTGCTCACACCCACACACAGTATTAACTGTCTATTGGATAGCTACTATCTTGGAGTTTCTGAAGCCTGTGCTGATTTTGTAAACTGCTGTTGGCAGAGTCGTGGTGGCAGAATTTCAGGAACAATACAATAAAAAGCTACACCTTTTCCACTTCTGCTGCCACTGCCTTGAAAACATCTCTTTGTAAATTATCATTATTTACTTCATCTAATTTAGCGCCAGTAACGCTGAACTGTTCAAGAGGAAAGATGATGAAAGAATGAAGCAAACATTAATGGTTCTGCTTATTTTTCATTCCATTTTATTAAGAGCTTGACGTGGTGTTCAATAATAACAGATATTATCCTTCTCAACCACATGCCAACACTGTAACCTAAGTGTTCTCAACGGCAAGGCCTTAGAGGAATAAGATATTGTTCCAAAGGGCAGATAAATGAATGAATGAAAATGGTGACATTTCCTCACTGAGAGATGAGGAATAATTAAAAACAAATATAGATACGAGCCAAGCACAGATGTGTCTTATTCCATCAACCCCACAGGTTTGTATGTTCAGTATGAACTTAGTCACTTTGTTTTCTTGCAATTGAATTCAAACATTCCATCCTCAGACACCACATGTGCCTGTGCACACACATAGGCAACTACAAAAAACAAAAACAAAAAAAACAAAAACAAACAAACAAAAAAAAAAAAAAGTCGAAGGATCAAAGGAAAAGCAACAACAGATCAAAGGAGAGGCATGAAGGAGTCCTCAGGGTGAGCTGTCCCCCAGACCCTGGTCTCTATGGCTTCTTTAACTCTTCTGAAATGCTAAGGGTACTACAGATCAGGAGGATGCACGGTTAGCAATGGGTGGATTAAGAAATTGTTCCAAATAAGATTTTAAATGACTCATGCTCAGCGCCCAAGACAATTCATTCACTAATAATGTGTTTTATTCAAGAAGCCAGTAAGAAGACATTGCATATGCCCCAAATACACAACGATCAATTTCAAACAAAATTCAAAGAAAATGGTACAAGCATGAAACAGACCATGAGCCCTACATTTGCCAAACTGAACCCTCAATTTTTAAGTTTCTGTGTGGCAAAACCCTGTATCCTTAGGAATAATCACAAAGTTAAGCCTTAGCCAAAAGGAAAGCAGAACAAAAAACCTGATGTCAACGAATCATATATAAACCTAGCCTGGTTCCACGCTTGAGTCCACGGAAAGCACCCTGGAAAATGCCCCTTGGGTTTTTTTTAGATGTCTTTCATAATGCAGGTAGATATAAAGGTAGAAGCTGAAATTGTTTTATTTTCTTCTGTGCATGCTTGAAAAGCAGAAAGGCCTAGAAAGGCCCAAGACTAAATAAACAAGCAGCATAGCAGAGGTTATTAAGGCAGCTGCATCTCCAATCTCAATGCAACTTAAATTCAATGATCTGTGCCAAGAGTCAGATAATAGAAAATTTTAAGTATCCAATATATATTGTCCTTAAACACTATCCTGTCAGCCACCATTAAATACCATTTTGCTAGCTTGTAAAATTGATATTTCATATCTAGGGAGTGTACAATGGATAACCCTGGGAAAGAATTCAAGACTTTAGACACACATTCGAGGTTCTGCAAATAAACATTAAGAATGGATTCAATACCAAGAATGCTAACTAAATTTCATGACTATCGAACTTCTAGCAATTACAGTCACCCAGAAAGACACCAAACTGTTAAATTACTTTTAGGGCAAAAGGTTTAAATGGCTCAACTCCCTAGTGATCCTCACAGGTAGTATGTCTTAAAGAATGTCATCTCACAATTAATAAACTTGTAAAAGGATCTTCTTTCTTGAGAAGAATATATCAGATGTCACAAAATGAATCAATATCACTTCTATCTTCGTATAATCGGACTCAGCTCATGACAGAAGCAGTCATTTAACAATCCTGGGGGAGGCTGAATGTCTTGCCCTTGCTCATTGCACTGTTCATCTTCCAATTAATTTCTGCTTGGACACCCCTTCTTCCCTCCCACTGGTAATCAGAATGTCTGCCTGCCTGCCTTTCACATAAACCCATCCCTGACTGTCAAGTTTCTTTAGGCCTTACTGCTGTCAAGGTGCTCATGGCTTTCTCTCAAAATTATTCTCTTACTATATACTCTCCCTTTCAAAAAATCAAACCTTAGTTAGGTATTGCTTTCCCTCTTCATTAACATCCTCAAAATCTCAACATCTGTCAATTTCGATATTGATGAGAGTTCAAGAAAACACATGCCAATGACCCTGGGACGGATGACATAAGGTCATAAAACGAACAAACGGAGAACAACGTGCTGAGACTGTCTAGGCTGGTAAACTACTCCAGATTGGAGGACAGTCCATCACAGCCTTTTGAGAAGTGGTTCTTCCTTCTTTTACAAAATCTTGTCAGGCGTAGGGAGTACACACACACTTCTCTTTAGCTTTTAGACCTGAAGATGAACTTGTTTTTCAGAGGGAGGAAAAGAAAGCAACAGCGAAGAACAGAGGGTTCAAGAAAAATGGACAAGAGTTGATTCTGGGAGAAAGCCAGGGGAGCAATCCTAAAGAGCACAGCTTTGTTTGCTGGTCGGAGATGTTAATAGTGGGAAGGAAGAGGAAAACTTTTGGGAAGAAAGATGAAGCAGTTTAAATTTTACAAAGACCAAGTAAGTGAGCAGCTGCGTAGGGTGAAGATATCGAAGAAGATAAAACTTCAAACCAAGAGTCACAAGTGTAATAAGACAGGAGATGAGGGCTTCCCCAGTTTTGGGGGGTGGAGTGGGGTTCCTGGGACAGTGCAGCTTAGCTCTGCTATGTCTATAGAGCATGATTATTATATAACATGAAGTAGGCACAGCCATCCACAGAGTGGGTAGTGTCTGTTCACTATGTGTACTTTATAACATACAATTATTTTCAGCCTATTGATCATAGGCCACCTACAGTAGCATTGCACATTGAAATGAAGATAGCCCAAAGTAAGGTTGTAAGTTTATTTTAAATAGTATGCCTTTTTAAAAAAACTATTTTGTGACTTGAATGCATGATTCTCAAACATGGACTTTGTACACAATAATGTCATGTTTCAATGCCAAAAGATTGGGCATATCTGCTAAAGCATCAGCCTCAGTGTGGTGGTGGTTTTCTATAAATACCTAACAACACTCGGTATTCCTATTTAACATGTCTCCTATCAATACAATCAAGATGTCCACATTAAAAAGAGGAGACAGCTTGGAGGGACAGCGCCAACAGGGAAGAGCACAGACTCTTCATGCAGAGGACCCAGCGCCAGTCCCCGTGCCCACACGGTGCCCCACAACTGACAAGACCGGACAACCTCTTCTGGCCTCTATAGGCACAGCAAATACGGAGTGCACAGACACACATGCAGGCAAAATACCCATGTCCTAACAGCAAATAATAAAGATTTAAGGCAGATGTGGTGATACCCACCTCTAATCGCAGCGTGGGAGGCAGAGGAGATCTATCAGCAGGAGTTCAAGGCTAGCCGGGTCCACACAGTGGGTGCAGCACGGTGAGTACAGCCAGCACTACACCATGTCTCTATTCCTCGTTTCCACACACAGGAAGACAAAGGTCTTTCTCTTTATAGATACCACGTCCAATTACCATGGCACATTTTTGTATTGGAGGCATAAAAGCAAAGCATGCAAAAATCTGGGGGTAAAAGGCACTCAATAAATGCTTAATAATTAAACACCTTTCCCCTCATGAAATGTCACAAGAGGCAAATGAGCCAGACTAAACGCAGCAAACATGCCTACAACAGGAACCACAGAACGAGGGCGTGTGCTTGGCCTACAGTCTCCTTTGGATTCTGCAGCCGCAATCATCAGTGTGGAAAATGCACCCAACATCTCTAAAGCACTGGTCTATAAAATCTAAAAGTGGAAGGAAATCCATTTCCACAAGACATCAAGTGTCTCTGGCAGCAAGAAGATGCTGTTAGTCTGTTAGCACAACATTCATCATGGGAAAATGAGAATCCCAGTGTTCTGTTAATCACTGTCACTAACCAATACTTTGTCAATCACCAAGGAGAGGTAGCCTGCTCCTCTTGAGAAAAACATATCCATATCTAATAAGGCTTCAGAAATTAAAAGGGCTGAAGACAAGAGAATCTGGGATACGGCGGAGTTTAGGTAACAGCTGTCAGACATCACTTCCATAATAGCGGGCACATCTGGTGCAGTGTCTGCTGGGAACAGCAACACAGTTCTGCATGTCCAAATCAAAAGAGGAGCCACACTGGAAGGTGACACACACGTGCCTCAGCAGGTGACGCTAACCAGCCCTTAACAAAATTAAGGACAGAATGACTTCCCTCACCTCCTGTGTCATCTCAGCATCAGTCCCCGCACTCCTGCAGCATCTCTACTGAATTAAAGGAGAACTAACTGGCCCACTCTACTTGTGCTCCGGTTTTTCTCTTCCCTACCTAGAAAACACTGGGGAGCAAGATAGTGCTTCAACTGCTGGGTCCTTCTAGCCATTTCCATTTCCATAGGAAATGGAAGATGAAAACCTCAGTCCAGACCACTAAATGCCCACCAATCAGCCCTGCTATCCGAGATGGCCAGGAGCCCCAGCATGCAGTCACACAGAGGTTCCAAGAGGACTGTAGCTACTTCTCCCTTCCATACAACTTTAAGGACCTAACAGGCTGATTGAATCATGACTCTCTTGCCAAATTAAAAATCATTACTCTGTACAGTAGCCAATTAAATTCTATTTTCAGCAAACTAACAACCGGTATCTGCCCCAAAGGACTGTAACCTATGACAGAATGAGGTTTAAGTAGAAAAATAAACTCCCAGAGCTGCCTGAGATACCGCGGCCTCAAAGGAATTGCATCCCGTCTGAAGAGCCGAATCGTTCCGGCATTCCTGGTGAGAATGCGGTAACCGAGCATGGCTTTGCACGCTACCGTGTGCAGTGAGCCACAGAGATGACGATTCTAATAAAATAGCTTCACCTTCCTCCCTGAAAATAAGCAGACCTCAGCGGGGGCTGGACTCCCCAACAAGGGAGGTAGGTCAGCATTTAAATTCATCTTGGCTTAGGAGAGGTGGTTGAGAAACAACAGGAGGCTGAGGAGACAGCCTGGTGGTACAGTTATGGTCTGCTCCATGAGAGGCCTTGGGCTTGAGCACCAGCATTGGCCCCACCCTCCCACCCCAACCAGGACAGGACACTGCAAATAAGATGCTGGACTACGAGCTCTTGCTGAGGATGCAGCTAAGGGAAAGAATCTGGAGAAGGGTCAAAATGCTGCAGCTTGAATACGAGGACACGGAAGCAGGGACTGGCTACCTCTTAGACAAATGCCATACAATCCAGGCTGAAGTGTGGTGAGAACTGAGCTCAAGTGAAAATGGAGAATCCAGACCAACTTCTGAAAACAGAGGCCGGATATCCATTTCTTGTGTTTCCCCTCTGTGAAGTGATTACTGTGAACAGCTCAAATATCATTCCTGTATATTCATAAGACTGAGACTCCAAGCATTCTTTGGTGGCAATTCTGCTAGTAAAAACACACTTCATTAGGACTACTTTTGCCTTGGTCACTCATAAGAGAAAGGAAGCTCCACCAGATACAGGAACATCTAACTGCCTTGCTCTGTCTAAGAATAATCAAATGGCATTCCTTGCATGAAAGGTAGGATGGGGGCAGGGTGGGGGGCAGAACTTATCAATCAGGTCATGAGGGTTCCCAGCAGATGTCAACTCCGAAGGAAAATATAGAGACAAAATCTCCTCCTCCTTTTCGAACACCTATGGAACAGTAACTCTGCCATTATCTCTGGCCCAGCAAGTTGAAAGAACCAGGATGAGTTAAAATTACAAAGGAAAGAGCTACAGTGACTCACTTCAGAACTTAGGAGGCCAAGAAAAGAGGAGTGCTGTTATTTCATACCACTCTGGGCTACATACTGAATTCTAAACAAGCCTGATCTCTCGTATGAGATCCTGTATCTATCTATCTATCTATCAGCCAACAAACCAACCACTCAATCTGCTTTAAAATTATAAAGGAAATTCAATGCTATAACCTTATATAAACCACTTCCATCTTTCTTGAATGCAGTAGTTCACTTTTATCATTTGGTCTAATAGATGTATTCTAAGAACAAAACCAGGCAAGATAATTGCAATAAGGTACAGACAGCTTTGGCAAGAGGCACTTACTACACTTATAATCCATGTACAGAAAGATTAAGAGTAATGCATTGTTTTTATGTTAAATTTAACGACTCTCACATTTTATGAATTAAAAAACCCAGAGTCACAACACTCAGGAGTTATATGGAAACTTGAAAGCCTTTTCAGTCTCTTCCAGATTCCTACCTCATGGTTAATGCCTAACGCTCTGCAATGAAATGATGACAGCATCCTCCTGTGGATACCCACTCTCACCACATGCCTTTTCTTTGACAGTTCTTTTCTGCACATTAAGCAAAAATAAGATTCTGTGTGCCTGATCTGAGTTTTGCTGTCTGCTGTCCTCCAGCAAAATTCCTCGGCAGGGTTGGTGTCTCTGCAGGGCAGCCTAACAAGAAAGTCATAAAACCTGCGTTTTCTATAGCTCAGTAGGATTCCAAATGTTACCAGAGTCATAAAGAACTCAGTTTCCAGCCACAGGACACCTCAGGCAACCAAATCCCCAGTGCATTCTGAAATCATTCTTCAGGAACTTGACTGCCTGTTGCTCTGGTCTTCTAAATGACCCAACTGCATAAAAAAGAATCTAAAATTAAGGATTTTGTCTTCTCGTTGTCTAATTTGTCGGTTACAGCACTGAAACAATTCTTGCAAAAGAGATAAGACAGACTAATGGTGTCATTATGATTAGTGAGCTAAACTCCAGACACAGAACACAACACTGAGACAGGCTTTCGTTATGTCAAGAAGAAGAATTACAATGGAAGATATCTTTGAAGAGGTAGTGATTCCAAGTCCAAATTTGAGATGTCAAAGAAAACAGCAATACAACAATCCTGAGTCATTCCTCCTGGGAGTGCTGCTGGTGCTCTGGACATGTCAGCCTTAGAGCTGCAATTGGCCACCATGACAGCAGGAGTCTGGGTACAGGTGCTATAAAAGGTCCCAACAATGTTGTTACCTTATTGCCCTAACCAACAAAAGCAAATCTGACTCTGGTACCTAGACTAAGGCTTCTTTCAAAGACTACCACCCTGTTTAGCATGAAATTCTCCAGATGCTTTACATGTTGGTTCAATTTTTTTTTAACAACCAGAAGCTTGGTGTGAAATGAAAGTAATTACAAGACAGATTTTTTTTTTTCAAAATTACAAACCCTAACTACTACAAAATATTTCAGCCATTTAGAGGGAATTTTCAAGTAACAAACCGTTCCTAAACTTGCTATTGCCTCAAGCGCTCTCCCTCTACTCTATCAAGTTCCTGTTTAAGGCCTGAAAGGAATCACCCTACATGCTGGGGGTACAGAAATAAATCAAACATGACTCCTACCTTCAAAGAAGCTAAAGTCTGGCAATGGAAATGAGCCATACACTACTATGTAAGAAAGGAGGGAGGGAGAGAGGGAGGGAGGGAGGGAGGGAGGGAGGGAGGGAGGGAGGAAGGAAGGAAGGAAGGAAGGAAGGAAGGAAGGAAGGAAGGAAGGAAGGAAGGAAGGAAGGAAGGAAGGCCGGCCAAGATGTGGATCAGGTGAGGCAGCAGCTCAGCAGAAGAGGCATCTGCAGAAGCTTCACGGGGACGGTCCTGCCTGCTACACACTGAAGAGTGGGGAGTAGCGTCCACAAACAGCAGAAAGGAGCAGTCCACACAGGAAGAGACCCAGAAAAATTAACGGAAAGAAAACACGGAAAACAGTCTGACTTGGGAAATGGCACTGTTCTGTCCAAAGAGTGAACTCTGCCAGCATGAGACACAGCATGTCTCAGTGAACTCTGAGACAGCCATGACCCTTCAGTAGTCATGGCTCTCTCAGATAGCATGTTGGGCCTACCCACTAAACGCTTCCAGTGACATGCATTTGAAGTGTCCCTAGCCGCCCCAACTTCTTTTAAGAACCACTGTAGAAGCCAAGCACGCATAAAGGGCGTGTACAAAATAGGTATGGAAGCAGAGGCCGTGACACGGGCCTATGCGACGAGGTTGTTCTTTTTTGCTATGAAATAGAAAACTTTTTAGCAGTTTGCCATATGATGAGTAGCAAAATCAGGTATATTTCTGGAAGATTAATTTTGCAGCCTTATGCATGCAACTAGAATAGAGAAAGAAACAGCTAGAAATAGTCAGTTCAGGGGCATTTGTGATGATAGAAGAAATATGTGTTCGGACTAGAAATGTTCAAAAGCACTGTGCAAACACATTTTAAATGTCTCCAACAACCGCAAGGCCCAGCTTTCACGACCTACTCTAGCGCACTACGTCACTACCACTCATGTCGGAGAAAGAAAAATTCTTCACACGCTGCAGTGGTCCCTGGCTACCACCGAAAAGTCGAGCTATGGGTTTCTGCAGAACAAATTTTGTGTGCAAGTATACAGGTAGGTACCTTGTCTTGTTACACATAGACTAATTAGGAAGCAAATGATTTAAGATATTAGCATAACAAATCAAATTAAAATGACGCTTGAGAATAGGCCATTCAAGAGTATTAGGATAAATCTGAAGAAAAAGAAAAGCCAGCAGCTCTCAGCGAGGTATGCTGCATATATATAGTAAGAGAAAAGCTAAAGGCTGGAGCTAAGCACCTTAGGGTCCGAAGTGAACTACTCAAGAGCCACTACATAAGCCTGAGAGACAGCAAGCATTGAGGCACCACACCATGTCTGAATGCCTAGCACGTGCAGGTGCCACGTGGAACCGGTTCAATATTCACAGTAAGAATGACAGCATCAACATTTTACAGACAAAGGAAAGTAAAAGGCAAGTCATTACAAAGATACACAAACAGACTTAAAACCAAGTCAGGCTGATTTAAAACTTCCCTGTTTCTACAAGAGCTGACTTTGAAGTAGCTGAAGCAAGGCTGCCATCGTGGAGAAGACATAGGCAGACAAGAGCAGTAAAGAAAAGGAGGGATGTGAGCCAGGAGGTGCAAGAAACCCTAGAAAGTGGATGAAAAAACAAAAACAAACCAATACCAAGTTCTGTGAGCCGCCAGCCTGGGCAAATGCGCCCAGGAAGACAGAAGAAAACGCCTTTGGGCTATCTTCCAGATAAAGTAAAGCAGAGGCACAGGCCAAGGGGAAAAGATAAAAGAAAAGGAGTAAGTTTCATGAACTTTCAAAGGTTTACTGTAAGTCTTCTATATGAGGGGGGAAAATGCAGCAGTTTCCCTACACCCATTTCCGAGTCCACCTTCACCCTGCCTGTGGACAGCCAGGCTTCCTCTACCACAGATCCTGAGAACCGGAGGGGGAAAGGCCCCGGAAGTCAGGGTACGAAACTGTGCAATGTTTCCTCTACCCAAGCCTCAATTGTGAATAACAATGAAAAGGGCCCTAATGGCATACAGCCGACAGCAGAAATGTACCAAATGCTGTGGGTAAAGAAAATTGTGCTCTCCCTGGACCCACACATTAAGGCCTAGGTAAAAAGAGTGAACAGGTGCCCAACATCTTCATTTCCACAGCTGGCCATTACCATAAGCCTTTGGTCATACAAAATGCCCAGTTTCATACCACCCAGAACTCAGATGTCTGAATGGCTAAGCAACTGGAGCCTGCTACTCCACCCTAGAATTTTCACCTTTACTCCTGATTAAGTGGGATTTTGTAACCATCTGGTTATGGAGTTATCTAGTGAGCAGCTGATAGGAAGAAAGTCCAAGTGGCGGTGGCTCTTTTTCCTGTTACTCACTCACCCACCTGCCCACCTCTCAGAGTGGCAACAAACAGAGGGACCACTGGGTAAACCACACTCTCATTTGGCATGGGGACTAGATTTAGAAAGACACTGGAGTTAGACTATGCCCTGTAAATTTTTTGCAACATCTATATATGCACATACTAGCCACTCACTTATTTCATATATTACAATTATATGCATATTTGTTTATATATTTACATAATGTTACAATTATAGGGCTTCTCTACATTACTCCTAATAAGACCCTGTCAACTTTAGTTTTATCCAGGAAACCTCTGTGATATAAAACTTTACCAAGAGCCCTGATTTTCTACTTGAAAGCATTACTAGGCCCTACATTTACCAGCTTCTTAAAACAAAAACTGAACACAGAAACAGAGTTTAGGTGAAAATAAACTAGCCATGAGGTAAAATGTCAGTCCCTTTCATTAGAGTAATCTCAAACAGTGTTCGATGCTCACAGCCAACTCAAACAGGTGAATTGTTCAGATTCCATCAGGCTCTGCTCTAGAGTCAACACTAGGGCAGAAGAAATGGCCAGTTCTTGCTAGGTATTTACCAAGCAGTTTTAAAACACTGGATTGGGAAAGCGCCAGATTGACTTCCAAAGTGGTTGTACAAGTTACATTCCCACCAGCAGTGAGGAGGGTTCCCCTTTCTCCACAGCCTCTCCAGCATGTGTTGTCACTTCAGTTTTTGATCTTAGCCATTCTGATGGGTGTAAGGTGAAATCTCAGGGTCATTTTGATTTGCATTCCCCTAATGACTAAGGATGTTGAGCATTTCTTTAAGTGTTTCTCTGCCATTCAGTATTCCTCTATTGAGAATTCTCTGTTTAACTCTGTACCCCATTTTTTAATTGGATTACTTGATTTGTTGCTGTTTAACTTCTTGAGTTCTTTTTATATTCTGGATATTAGCGTTCTGTCAGATATAGGGTTGGTGAAGATCCTTTCCCAATCTGTAGGCTGTCGTTCTATTCTGACAACAGTGTCCTTTGTTTTACTTTTCAGTTTCATGAGGTCCTATTTATTGATTGTTGCCTGTGCTGTTGGTGTTCTATTCAGGGTAGAGTGCAGGGAATCTTATGAAAGAAGGGGGAAATAGAAAGACCTGGAAGGGTCTGGAGCTCCACAAGCAGAACAGAGCCAAGAAATCTTGGCACAGGGGTCTTTTCTGAGACTGATCCTCCACCCAAGGACCATGCATGGAGATAATCTAGAATCCCTGCACAGATGTAGCCCGTGGCAGCTTAGTCTCCAAATAGTCTCCCTAGTTCATGTCAGGCTGTCTCTGACATGAACTCAGTGGCTGGCTCTTTGATTACCTCCCCCTGAGGGGGAAGGAAGCACCTTACCAGGCCACAGAGGAAGACTATGAAAGACAGTCCTGATGAGACCTGATAGGCTAGGGTCAGATGGAAGGGGAGGAGGACCACCCTATCAGTGGATTAGGGAAGGGATATGGGAGGAGATGAGGGAGGGTGGGATTGGGAAAGGACGAGGGTGAGGGCTACAGCTGGGACACAAAGTGAAAAGACTGTAATAAATAAAAAATGATATTAAAAAAGAAAACACTGGATAGGGCTGGAGCAACACGGGACGACAATTGCTACTAAAGCAAGAGCTCCTGAAAGGGCAGCTCATTCCAAGGCGCTGCAAAAGACTGCTATGCCAAAGACCGAGCATTTAACAAATAATTAAACAGGTTAGAGAAAGCAGGATCAAAGAGAGACTGAAACCCAGCTGTGGAAAGACAATAAACTTACCATAGTAACAATAAAGCCATGTTTGAGACTAGAAAAATAAAAATAGTTCAGCAAACATGAATATTTTCTAAATATTCAAATACAGAAAATTAAGAAATCACGTTAAAGCCACATGCAGAAGAAGACAAAAATAAGCAGCCAATAAGAGAAGCCTTTCCCTCTCATCAAGGAAACTTCTCTTTGCAACAGACGGAGACTATTACAGAAAACCAAACCAATCAAAGTGAGAGCTGTGGAGGCTGGTCGCAGCTGCTACATCTACAGCTCCCACACACAGACTGCCCAGGGACCACTGCAGAAGAGGGGCAGAGAGACTGGACGAGCAGCAGAAGGGAGTTTTCCGCGAGGTTGTGTCTCCCAGGAATATCAGAAGGCACACCCACAAAGTCTCACCAACACGACTGCCTAAAAATGAACTGAACAAGGACAGCAACAAGACATGCTAAGGTGGACAGGGGAGGGACCAGGAGGCTTCAACCCCACACAAAGGGCAACAGGCAACTGAGAAATGCTGAGAGTGTAAGAAACAGTCTTCCCCAGGAATACCAAACGGTCAGGCTTGAACACATACATACAAGTAACATTGTGCAGAGTAGGTTGTTTTATGTATTAAAATATATATATACTTATAGATACATACGTATGTAAGAACAATTAATAAAAATGGAGGCCATGAATTTGAAAGACAACAAGCAATTTTATACTGAAGTATTTGGAGGGAAGGGGAAAAATATATACTTACATTATGATCTCAAAAAATAATTTTAAAACAATTGTTGTGCTTTAAAAATAGTCAAAGGCATAAATAAATACTTATATGTTTTGACCTTTTTTACCAGCTCGAGATTATTTCTGTAATAAATAGTTTCTATAACAAATAATTCTAAATAGAATGGGAAGAGCATATGTTTAAACTTCAAGTCTGAAGAAAACTTCAAGTCTGGAATGGAAGACTTCTTAGGAAATAGTACATTAACATAATGGAAATATGGATCTAAGTACAAAAACTAAAAATGCCATAATTTAAGCCAAGTATGGAATCTGTTTCTAGCCAAAAAGAGCCTTCCTGCCTAAAAAAAAAAAAAAAAAAAAGAGGGAGTGGGAGGAACTCAGACCTCTTCCCTCTTCAAGACACCTCAAACACAGAGCAAAGAACAGGGACCCTAACAGACAGCACACAACCGCCTGCTCCTGTCTTATGGGGACACAGCAATGCTCTAAGCCTGTCCCTAAGATACCTAGCACTATAAACAAAGTCCAGAAAGGCGGAGATTGAGTACAAGGCCCAAATTAGCAGGGGGATGAGGTCACAAAGAAAGAGAACCACTGAGCGCTGATCATCACACGCGTGTGCAGATCAAGGCCAGGGAAAGGACCGTTAAAAACAGTTAGAAGGAAAGATGCTGCAATAGTCACATGACCCAGTCACTCTCCTAGCAAAGTATCTAGTCAGGTAATAGGAGTCCACACAAATGCTTGTCACAAATGTTCACCAGACTTAAAATACAAATTAAATTAAAAAAAAAAATGGAGGCAAACCACCTAAACTACCACCAAATAAAGGGATAAACAAACCAGGACCGTGCCATTACCACATAATGAAAAAGAATTAATAATGAGTACTCATCACAATATGATGATAAAGAAGCCAGACTTTAAACAAAAGTGCATCTATCTAATTCCATTCACACAAAATTACAGCAAATGCAAAGTGATGTATGGGGGCAGAAAGCACATGAGTGGTTAGCAGCTGCAGAAAAGGGACACAGGGATGAATACAAAAGGGCACATGCTCGCTATCTTGTCTACAGTTTCCTGGTTATATACAGTTCCTGAAGCTTTACAGACTATACATTTACATATGGATAGTTTTCTTACAAAATCCAGAAGCCTCAACACAATTCTTTTTAAAAACACATGATGCAGGGCTGGAGAAAAACAGCTCAGTGGATAAGAGTGCCTGTTTCATAAGCCAGAGCCAAGGAATGCAAATCCTCAGCACTCACATCAAGAGTCTGTGCAGCTTCTGGAATGCACCCGTAACCTTACCCCCAGCGCTATGAGGATGACAGCAGGGCCAATGGGCTGCCAGGCTCCCAGCCAGCTCCAGGAACAAGGAGCACAGCGGGGCACTCAACATCTGGCTCTGGCCTCCAAATACGCTTACACTCACAGGCATGTACACACGCACACAAACAATCTACCTCTCCCTCTGTGCTCCATGGCGCATGAACAGCTTGGCAATCAGAAATAAAGCAATATGCACATACTTGCCAAAAGCAGAGGTTCACAGAGATCTACATGAAGTTTGTTGACCTCTTTCTTTGGAATTTTGGTAAATTTTTTAAAAGACTGACACCTATAAGTTATAATGGAACCTAAGAAGTCAGTTACTGGAAACAAGACCCAGACGGTACAAATGAGATTTCAAAGAAGACTGTACAATTCATCAGTCCTGACCCAAGTTCTTGTTCACTACTCCCAACCATGAGTTTCCTGGCAGCACGAGTGCCGACACTAGGAACGATGCTCCTGAGAAGGGCTTCCATGCTCCTGAGGAGGGCTGCATGAGGACACCCAGGGGAAACACAGCAGGACCCCTGACACACAAGGGCAGTAATGTTCGGGAGCTGGCCTCTCAGATTCCAGAAACAGTAATTTCTTATGATCACTTGAAAACTCAAAGCAAAAATTTTTAAGGAAAAATGAGATAAACAGCCCATATATGTTGTTCAGTTAAAAGCTCTGTGATGTTTTTGTTTGTTGTAATTGTTATTTGAAAAGTCATTGTTAATCACAAAATGTAAACTGTAAAATGGAAGAACTGAGAAGTCATACTGGGTAGCTTCAAACAACTAGAATTTCTTCTTTCAGAGTTCAAAGCCCAGACGATGAGGCCAAGACACTGACAAGACCTGTGTCCTCTGCAGTCTTGGGGGCGGTTCCTTGCCTCTTCCAGTTTTGGGTCTGGAGGCTGATGGCAAACCTTGGTACTCACTGCCTTATCACAACATCATCCCAAATTCTGCCTCTGGCTTTCTTTGCTGGCTCTCAGCTCTGCATCTGTGTCTTCATCCATTCTTAAGAGGGTACCAGTCACGTGGTGGCAAAGGCAAAGACAGGTGATGCTACACTAATGGGTAGGATTTTAATCTAGGAAAGGACATACTGAACTCACGCCAGAGCCTCTTTAAAGAAAAAGTAATGAGGAGGAGGAGGAGGAGGAGGAGAAGTTAGTTACTGTGACAACAGGTAACAGTGATGGCCACGTCATGTGAAACTAAGGCACTTCAAAATGGCTGACAAAATGCAAAAATACTCATGTTCACAGCCTGACAACTACACAATGAATAAATAAATGTAAGATAATTTTCCATAGAAAATATTGGTTCTCGTTTTCTTTTTTCTAATTTTGAAATTATAATGACAACAAACATCCCTGATCCTTATTTCACCCTAACTCCCTCTTGTTAATAAGAATTTTGATTTGCAAAGATATTGCATGAATTTTCAAGGCTAAGACATTACATTTATAACCAGAAAGGGAAAAAAAATGCAGTTTTTTGTTTTAAATAAGTATTTTGCTCTTAAAGGAACTGTGAGTGCTATCCCTCTAACACTCTGCTTTGGAGCTCTGTGCCACCACATGCTTGTGTATGCTCGCTTGTAGACAGCACTGAGGCAGCAATATCTTCGATCAAGGGCAAATGGAGGCTTCTCCACCAGTGCTTGTACCAACAACATGAGGTCAGCACAACCTAAAAATTAAACACCAAAAACAAGACAAACAGCAAATAAGTATCTGGCTCATATAAATTTTGCTGGGTTTTTTGTTGTTTTGCTTTTGTTTTGTTTTCTGCAGGGAGAGTTCATGACTGGCTTGCAAGATTAAAGTTAAAGATTTTATTTATAATCCCTGTAAATAAGAAAAAGAAAAATTAAAAAGAGAAAACACAGCTGTGAATAACAGTATATGCTTATAATCCCAGCACTCAAGGGGCTGAGGCAGAGAGGATCCTATGTTAGCAGCCAGGCTGGACTACACGGCCTGTTTCATAAATCAACAGCTGGAGATGGTCATTGGCAGCAGAGCACTCACTAGCCTGGATAAAGTCTCTTCTGGAGTAAGAGCTTTATGTTTCATAATGCTTATTGTACTTGTTTGCTGTTTGTCTGAAATGAGCTCCATGTAGCCCGGGCTGGCCTGGACCTACAGATCACCAGCATGATAGCGAGGATGCAGAGCTCCAGGCTGACCCGGGCTTCTGTGCATGCCAGACAAGCACTCTTAAGGAGCTGAGCCACATCCTCAAGCCCATTTTTATTAATAGAGGTGTGTAAGTCAAGTGTTAAAAGGACCCCTTGACAGAGATGCTTTACATTCAGCATATAGTGATACCCTGAGAAACTGGTAAGACATTACCCATGTCTTTATTTGTTTGGGATCCCCTCTTAGACAAAAAGACAAAGAAACAAACAAAAGAAACATCAGATGTAATACACTCATTTCTTCCAACCTTAAAAAGTACTATTGTTAAAAGGGAAGATCATAGATACAATACTCGTTTTAAATATACATAGCTAAAAAGAGTTACTTTAGAACTGAGGTCACAAAGCCCACCATCTACCATACGGCTTCCCAGCCAAGAGAATAGTGAATGGTAAGGAAATATGAAATCTACCTCTGTTCACATGGAAAGATGCATTCATCTAAGGCCCTTACATGTAATTTTGACTAGTGAGAGAAGACACACTCAAGAGTCTCCAAGATTCAAGGACACAGCCACTGCTTCTTCTTCTTTATCTAAATGAGTTTTCACTGAAATAGATACTCCACTCCTGTCCTCCAATGCCCCTCTGTGTTGATTACATTTATGAAGACTGCTCCCAATAAAATGTTACATAAATTATCTGCTGGGAGAACAAACACCAATGATGAACAGTGATGTTTTTAAAACAGAAGGCCAGGCTGGAACCAAATGAACTCAGGTGTTCCAGATCAACTGAACAATCTAAAGTCTGGAAACAGATGAGATTGGGGCTCAGAACCAAGTATTGATGCCTAATAGAGGTAGCACATTTAATCAAATGAAAGAGTCTACTTTCTTTAAAACACATAATTATTTCATATTCCACTATCCACTATGATGCTTAATGGGGGTGGGTCATGTGAACTTTTTAAGAATTAAGTAAGTGTCATGTATCACTAGCCACAAAGGCAGGATATGTTTCATAAATATAAAGCTCTTCTTTTCATCCATCATAGCTGGAAAAAAAGAAATCGCACCAGCAAAAGCTAGTACAACTGTTGCTGTCCTTTCTACTCCTGTAAGAGTCCCATTAATTATATCAATCGATCTGCAAGTGAAGCTAAAACAGTTAAAAGTGTATAACGTGACAACCAGGCAGAATGTGAATACAGACGACATCTAAGCATGTCTTGGCTTGGCAAACACCACCCATTCACATCACTTCCAGCAACGCAAAGATTTAAAAACGTGAATTTGATCCCTTAGACACCACAGTGTGTGTACTCTAAGAATCAGCCTGTGGCCCCAAGCTGAGCATGCTCTTTGCATCAGCTCAGGGTGAGTAATGATCAGAAGGCAACTGGCAGAAACACACAGCCCCCAGCTCTGTTGATGTATGATCCTGTGACAACATGATTAGCAAGAACCATTTCTCTTAAACCAAAACACCAGGTCCAGATGTCACCCTGGAGCCCAGAGAAGATGCTAGATGGTGACAGCTGTTAGAGGCTCCCATGCTGAACCGTCGCATTCTGAAGAGACACGTGCTTTGACCATGAGATACCCAGTGCACTCATAAAACATTACCCCCAAAGAACTCAGCCCACCAAAATTAAAAACTTCCAGCCTCTCTCGCTTTCTGGTTTGCTTGAGTCACAGTAAATAAAGGGCAGTTTTGCAGAAAGATGATAAAGGAACTACTGCATTTTGTGTAATTAAGCAATAAGCACACAGAAGCAATTAAGTGTATAGCATGAAATAGCAATAAGCATTCAGCACAACACAAATTACTCAACCCATTCATTTCACTACACTCTTTTAATTGAAAGAACTGGTGACCCAGATAAAGCACTGAACTGGAAGTCAAGCAATTTCAAACAGTAACATGTAGTGGTCACAAGCACGCTCTTCTGGCCAGGCCAAGGTTCTGTCCCCAATGATTCCACTCACCAGCGACTTACCTTTGTGCACACAGCCTGCCCTCTGTTTCCTAGCATCTTAAAACAAAGGAGATGAAGGTTCAACCTTATGGGGCTTTGACATCTGAGTACTCAGACAGGCAACACAAAGCCTGGCATGGGGCAAACACGAAGGATGTTCTATGCAGCATGGATGTTAGCAGTACCAGAATGGCACTACCAAATCACGCAATTTCTCGTCCTTCAAACTTCTCTATTGCTCTGGGTTCTTTCATTTCTTCCGAAGTACTTTTATTCTACCATGCAATTTTAATTTGTATTTTATCTGAATTTACCCACCCACCAGCCCCATTTGCCCTCAAAAGCATCTTTGCAGACTCTTCGTAAGCAGCATGATACTTGAGTTCTACAGAGATGCTAAAGAAACAGCAGAGCACTGAATGAAGGAAGCATGAATGAACTAATCACCAACCTGAGACTACTTGGGCGCTGGTATTCAGTGCCTGCCACACCGCACACTGAAGGGGAGTGGCACAAACAGGAAAGCTAGGTACAGGGAGAGCAGAGTCTCTAGGCAATTCTTCCCTCCATTCAGAATGCTGCTATACAAGTGCTTCAACCCAAAGCAGACAGCAGTGTGTTTCAGAGGAATGCTGCCAGCCTGACCCACAGATATCCTTATCTAGAGGAGTCAAAACTACTTAATTCATTACAGGCTGAGAGTTTAAAAAGCAAGAGGATTTAGCAGTACACACTCCAGTCGTGGGCTACAAAGGGCGCAGTTCCAGTTAATACCTCTGCCTCAGAAATGGAAAAGGAAGAAAGAGAAGACCAGGCTCCTCTCTTCTCTATCGCTCTTTCTCCAATCCCCTACATGAAATTCTGTATTCAATCTCCATACACAGAAATACCCAGAACTTTAAAGTAAGATTCCACCAACATAATGTAAGCAAAATAAAAGGAATATTTTAAAGAATCACTTGTTCCTATTCCATAGAAGCATAGTGAATAAATAGGCTGAGTACGTAAAGACAGCAACAGTTTATACCTAAGAGAACAGATACCAGGGAAGGACTGCCAGAAAAAAAAGAACAGGAATTAATTGTGCTAAAGACACCAAAACAGTCCCCTGAAATCAACAGTAATTCAATACAGAAGGCACAAGTCAAGGGCAAAACCTGACATTCTGCCCCTCTGAACCTGGGCCTTTGGCTAATTAGCACCCGAGGAAGCAGAGTGCACCTATAGCATTGTCACTTCTAAGGGTACCAAGGAACAACCAAAGCTCTCTCTGCGTCTTGACCACTCTACCTCTGCATGAGGGCCTAACACATTTCCACTCAGGGAATCAAGCAGAATCCTCTAACCTTGGTTCAACTTCTCATACCTACCCCGAATCATGAGGGCTTTACTTGTCCCGGGATAAATCACTACAAACTTCAGAGGGCATTTGAAGACAAAGGATTACCATGGACATGTTTTAACATCTTGGTGTATGACTCAACTCCCTTAGGCAGGAAGATAGGGCAGGAGGAAGAGAGATATGGAATTTAAATATTGCTGGCTGGCTGTCACCTTCTCAATCCCACTCAAAGAGAAGGAATTTGATTGTACAGAATCCCTGACCCCATGTAACGTGCTTAACAGTAATGAAGCAAACAGTTTACGCAAAGCTGGGACTGAACAGATTTCAGGGCCAGATATTATATACAATCTTTGTCTTATGTTTTGACTTTGAACTTGACCACCAAAAAAAGGTAACACGCTACTCTAATTCAATCATCCTGACATCTGTTTCTTTCTCTGTGTGGCCTGTGCAGAGCATGTGCACAAACGTCAAGGTCAAAGGGCATTTTAGGGGACTGGATTCTTCCTTTCCTCATCTGTGGGACAGGGACAGGTTCTTTCCTGTTTCTGCTGCGCTGCTTACTGATTCTCCATCTCTGACCTCCCTTCTCAGAGCAGAAGTGCAGAGATCACAGATGTGATCTACCAGGGCTGTTGACATGGCTTCCAGAGACCATCGGTGGGCTCTCAGGTTTGTTCAACAAGTGCATTTACCCATCTCCAAGGCCATCCTGATACTTTTCTAAAAAGCCACAACTGAGGCTAGAGTTGAAAGCCTTAGAAGTTAAAAAAAAAAAAAAGTACATACTACTCTTGCAGAAGATAGGAGTTCAGATCCCGGCACCTACTTCTGACAGCTCAAAACCTCACACAACTCCAGCTCCAGGGGAATATCATGCCTCTGATTTTTATGGGCACTTGCACTCACATGAATATGCCAATGTCACACACAGGAATATACCAGTGTCACTCACATGAATATGCCAATGTCACACACAGGAATATACC
>NW_026590663.1:7532352-7550114 GCF_907164565.1 Psammomys obesus | reverse complement strand
CAGTGTCACTCACATGAATATGCCAATGTCACACACAGGAATATACCCATGTCACACACACAATCTATTTTGAAAGCCATAACTCCCACCTCTGAGATGAGATACAAGGAATATGAGCACCAACTTACATTTGACACCAAGAAGAAAAAAATATATGGCTCATACAAGCTAAGACAGAAACCAGTCCTCGATAATCCCACTTGGATGTCTACACTTACAAGGCCATGTGATGAAGGACAATGAGCCTATATAATAAAGCAGGCTTGGTAGCCACTCTGAGTCACCAAGCATACCCATAACTGTCCTGTCTCTTCTGTAATAACTTAGTAATCCTTTCTCAGTAAACAGGCAGGCTGGTTCATAGGTTTGTTATATGGGAAAGTAGAAGGTCCTTTGAGAATAAACAGTGAACAAGATAGAAAAATGGTGAAAGGAGAGACTTTGATGAAGGCCAGAGAACATAAACCCTGACTCTAATAAGGAAAGATGGAAGGTGACAGGCTGTTAATGAGGTGCTGGGAGCTGGCCATGACAGCCCATCCCTGACGACTATTCTATCCCAGCACATGTCCCAGATTACGTGGGTTGAAGACACAGAGCATAATCAATTCTCCAGCTTACTTGGGCCAGAAAGGCTTCTACCGACATGCAGCTGTTCCCCGGGGCTGCTGGGTCTCTGTGGAGAGAAGCTGAACATACCAAACACTCTTCAAATTGAATTTCAGATGGTGCCTCAGCTGCACTAGCTCTGTGTGTTAATCAGTGTCTACTACTTAGACACCCAAATCAGCGAGCCTAGGCATATTATAAGGTTCAGGTTTTGATTCAAACGTAGACATTAAGCCACAGAGCGTTAGCTTTACTCAGACCAAGGATGCACCTAGATTTCAAAATTAAAGAAAATAAGCATTCGCTCCTGTTGATTCTATACAATGAGAGAAGAGGGGAAATGGATGGCATTAAAGACTTTATATGACACTGTCGTCAAGAAATTATGTTCTTCAAGTCCCCAGCATTGATCACTGAAGATAACAAAGAGATGCTAGAATCATTATTAGAACCTAAGAGTTATTAGAACCTCATTAACAGAGTCCAATTACAGACAGAAAGTCAAGCTATTTTAGTTGAGCATTCATACTGATGGAAAAAATAGAGCCTTCTTAATCACTTTCATTATCAAAACAGACTCCCTGCTGGAGCCTTTTAATTGGAAGTCTACCATTTTAAAGACATTTGCATTTTATCAAACTCTATTGACAGGACCAAAAGAAATAGCTTCTAGCTCCTAGCTCCACATTTTCCAAGTATGTGAGGGCAGCTGTGATGATCCAGAGTTTAAAAAAAAAAAAAAAAAGACAACCAGGATAGGAAGCTGGGCATCCAGCATGCAAGCGTCTGGCTAGAACCTCGCCATGCTGTGAAGCAGCCTTTCTGCTTACCATTTCTACTATGTTAAAGGCGGGAGCTAGCACGAGAGAAGAGAGCAGCAGCAAGCCTGCGGTATGCATAAGAAGCCCAGGAAATAAAGGGATGCCGTCTACTGATGAGTGAGCAAAATCAGAAGTGGTATACATGAGGGTGTGACCATGAAAGAGTTCTGCACTGCAGACATTTTGTTCCCTCGACAGACATGTCTCTCCCCTCCTCTTTCTATTCTACACTCAATCTGAACATGCCGGTGCAACCGCGCTGTTGCCATGAGCTCTGTTTTGTTATTTATAGGGGCCATGAAAGTACACAGCACTTTACAAACCACAGAACATAGGCACGAGAGCCTGGAGGAACTAAGCCTAAATTAGACAGAGACAGAATGGCAGGGCAAACAGGAAAATATTAAGTTGCACTAAATTCATGGCAAGAGCAAATCCGGGAGACAGCAAAACCAGGACTAATATAGTGTGTAAGAGAAAATTCATAGAAACCACAACCAAGCTATCTGTAATTTAAGCCCTCACTTTCTGGTAACATCTTAGGCTGATGAAACACTTTGTGATAGAATACGTACAACTGGATAATTTATAAAGAACAGACGTAGTAGCTGTGAACCTGCCTTCAAGGAGGGTTCCAGTGGGTGTGGTATCTGGTGAAGGCCTGCCCTGTGCTCCCCAGGTGCTGCCTTCTGGGTACATCTTCCACAAGAGAGGAACACTGCTGCCCTCACACAGTGGGAGAGCACAGAACCGGCTAACGAAGAGACAAACTCTGCTGGCCTAAAATCCTCCCATAAGTACATGGGGGATTAAGTTGTCAACACATCAATTCTGGGGAAAACATTCAGACCGCACCAGACATTAAACACAAACTGTGGTTTGTGTCCATGTGAAGCAAGTTCACCCAAAGGAAATTAAAATATGAATGGCAAATAACTATCCCCATGCTATCTATAAGATATCTGTAAGATGAAGAAAGAAGGGAAGAAAGAGATGTGCTCTTATAATTCGTCTGGAGGCACTGCAAACCTGTTAATTATATTCTGCCCACACAAGTAATGGGCCACAACACTCATCAGCTCAGGAAGCCACCACCTCTGTCCTTCTTGATAAATGAAAGACCTCATCTTCTGAAACTTCTATAAGGGGAGAATTTCCACAAGTCACAGAGCGCTAACAACAGGAACACTGCCCAGGCCTCAGCCGCAAAATCTTTACTTGAAGGATTTAAAGCTTGTTCCTTAATTCTGTTGTCTGAACTTGCTAGAGACTGAGAAAAATGAATAGACAGATGTTGTCAGTATTGAGTTTTACTAATGACAAAGTACTTAATGTTGCCACACAATTCTGTGATGTATTATTGTTACCCCGTGGTACAGAGCTTAAGGAACTTTCTCAAAGACACAGGACATGGCTCAGGTCAAGAGAATAGCAAATACAAATACTTGCTTGGTGATCTCTGTTCTGACTAGTCACAGGCAGTCAGGCTGACTTTTAAAATACATATAAAGAACCGATCAATAGGGGGTTGGAGACATGGCTCAGAAGTGAAGAGCACTGGCTTCTCTTCCAGAGGTCCTGAGTTCTATTCCCAGCAACCACATGTTAGCTCACAACCATCTAGAATGAGATCTGTATGAATAGTACATAAAGAAATCTTAAAAAAAAAAAATCAATAGTTGAATGTTCCATAGAAACTCAAAGTACTATGGGGACTCCCTCAGTCTCCGAGCTCACTGAGATTCACTGGGCGCTGCCTTTCAGAGATAAAGCGTTCGGGTCCAGGGCATCAGGGTGTGTTCCCAAACATCATGGGTACCAGGGGACCCTGACAGGCTTCTCATAAATTCCTCTTCAGTTTCTCAAAGAGCACGTTGCCAAGTCATTGCAAAAAGCAAGACTTTAATCTCCTCCCACCCATCAACAGTGACACCAGCCCTCTTCTCCATCCAAGGGGAGAGCCATGTGCTGTAGTTCTGCCCGATTTCCCCAGGATCTTAGCTTCGACTGCCTGGTTTTTGAGCCCTCTGCAACAGGAGCAATTTACCTCGATCGACTTCACCAGTCACTGTTGCAATTTAGCTAAGACATTTCCCAAGGGCCTATTAGGAAAGGTTCCAATTTGAAAAACCCACATCTGATCCTACAAACCAGCCCTGGAAACATCATTTGAAACCAACTTACAAATTATTTCTTTCTCTGATCACAAATCCTTTAGTTTAATACATAAATGAAAACAAGAAATGAGAAGACAGGATTTCTGAAAATCAGCTCAACAAAAAAGCTCAAAGACACTAACAGGAAAGAAATGTTGATACCAACCCCAGCCTGCTGTGTGTGCCAAGGCTCTGACTCCATTTGGGCTCATTACTCTGTACTCTGCACTCAGCAAACTGACAGTGGGGACTGGGGCCAGAGGAACCTCTGCCAGCATCAGAGACCCAGCAAGTACACAGAGTTCCTCCAGAGTTAGGATACGAGGCCTCAAATTACACTACTAAGATACTTCCTCAGTGGCTCCCACACTAACAGGAGAAACACAGAAGGACACGCAGAGATGGGCAGAACGAAGCAGATGGTTCCTTTGGCAAAGGAAACAAATAACTTCTAAACAAGAATCACGAATAGGTAAAAGGTGAGCGACCCTAAGATGGCTTCTGTGGAAGGCATAATGTTTGCAGAGAACTGCACCCTGCCCGGCAGGTAACCACACCTGTATCTGAGATCAGATTTAACAGACTGTAACGACATGTCAGTGGGTCTTGATTTACGCTTTTCTAGGACACTGATGTTTTTGAAACAGAATGTAGAAAAAGTATCTTTGTCACTAAAAAATAAGGCATTGAAAAGAATGGTATCCATTTGGGATTCTCAACCAAAATTTTAACAAAAAAAGAACATTTGTTAGCAAATGTCAATAAATCAATGAATACCTAGTTACTAGTAATAATTGGAAAAATAAATAATTTGACCAAATTCCTTGGGATACATGTTTTTTGGTTTTTTTTTTTTTTTTTTTTTACTCATAGCACATATACATGTATTTAATAGCAGGAGAACCATCCTAGATTAAAATGACAGCATTACATTACTTTGTACCATGAATTTTACAGGTTTGCCACCTGAAATTATTTAGGAGACAGCCTAACTCTAAGTGGTAGCAGAGTTCCAAATGCTCAGGAAAATAGGTGCCATGAGATTTTAAACAGGGGACCCACAGGCAGCAGGGCCTGCACAGCACTCCTGTTCTGAGATGAAGGCATGCTAAGATTTCAGAGCTTTCTTACAGTCCCAACATCTGTGTGGAATTGGGGCACATTCAAGGTTCAGCTTCAGGTAGTATTTTTATGTGAGGTCCAACTGCGGCAAACAAAATGAGCACACTGAGAATGATGGGTGACTGACCCCACCCTCTTTAAAAAGCAACAGCACCGACTCCACAACCCACAGCTAATTTTCAGTCAAAAGCTTTCCTGTGGGTAGACAGCATGTCCAACATGCTCATCACTTGGGAGACGCCACTGGGAAAGAGTATCCGTTCCCAAACTGCAACCACAGACTCCTGGTCCTCTCTTCTGCCCCTTCCCAACCAGCCATACACCCAAAGCCAGAATTTCTTCAAGTAAAATAAGACACCAGAAGAGAACTTCCAGAGGCACAGCTATGTGACAGGTCACATTAAAAGCAGGTTTGTACCGCTCAAAAATGTTTCACTAGTCTCAATTTTTTTTCTGACAGTGGTTTTTCTATGAAGAAAAAAAAAAAAAAAGCTGAGTTACTTATGCTAAGATGCCACAGGTTTATTAGTTTTAAATGGGTATTTTTAAATTTCTTGACGTTGATAACAGTATCAACTGTTAAACCATAGAAACAAAACATTTTTGAGCTACTCTCTAATTTACAATAAGGCTCTTAACTGAAAAGTCTGAGAAACACTTTATTCCCAGAAACTCAAAGAGAAACGTAAAGCACAGTCCTCCAGAACATGGATTTTAATTTCACTCAACTCTCACCCACAGTTGTTCGGCTCTGCCCTAGAACAGGATTTGTTCAATCCTGCCACATGCTTACCTATTTCAGCACAATCATAACTGCTCCTTTTGATTACTTAACTCTGCATGCTAAATAAATTTACAATAGATAATCTTTATAATTTTAATAGACACAAAATTAGAAAATTTGCTCTATATAATTTAAAACATTTAAGATTTCTGCGCTTTTCTAAAAGTTATAACAATTTCAAAACTTTTTACAACTGTCAATCATACAGAATTTACTTGAGTATTTCTTTTATTTCCCTGATGGACATTTGGCCTATTTCTACGCTTTCCAAGAGGCTGTGCTATAGGAAATATTGTTAGGACACCATTTGGCTCTTCTTTTAAACCCTGTCTTCAGGTAGATCTGCCAGGAAAACTCTGATAAAGATTGCAGACGAAGGATAAAGCTGCCTACATATTTAGCTGTCCCCACAGTAAAGGACATGATCACACCCCACACAGTGTGTGTGTGTGTGTGTGTGTGTGTGTGTGTGTGTGTGTGTGTGTGTTTGTGTGTATGTGTGTGTGTGTGTACACCCACATGCAGGTGTGGAGGACAGAAGTCTACCGCTGGGGGCTGAAGAGATGGCTCAGAGATTAAGAACATTGGCTGTTCTTCTAAAGGTTCTGAGTTCAATTCCCAGCAACCACATGGTGGCTCACAACCACCTATAGTGAGATCTGGAACCCTCTTCTGGCATGCAGACAGAACACTGCATGAATAGATGGTGGGTGGATGGATGGATGGATAGATGGATGGATAGATAGATAATAAGGCTTTTAAAAAGGTCTACAGTTATTTTTTGAGACAGTGTGTCTTACTGAAATGAAGCTAGCCAGTAAACCCCCATAATCTGCCTGCCACCAATTCCCCCAGAACTAAGATTACCAATTCCCCCAGCATGAGAGACTGCTGGCTTTTGTGTGGGTGCTAGAGATCAGAATTCATTTGGTCTCAGTCACTTCAGATATAATCTAGGCCAAAGTCACTCTGACAGGCCAGGATGGCCAACATGCTTCTTAATTCAGAGACTGAGCCATGCTCCCCGAGAACTTGTGTGGAAGGCCTGAGGGAAGTACCTCAGCCTGTCCTACATCCAGAGACAGGCTTTCAAAGATGTGAGTGAATGAGGATGGAGTCCTTACAGTAAGTCCTAAGATGACCGGTCCTCTCATGAATGTGCACATAAGGGACATATTTCTATCTGAGGGATAAAGAGAATCTCTGAAAAACATTTACAGAGATGAGATCCAGCTCACCATGGAGGGAAGGGATCAAGATCAATCCCCACCCATTATATTACAAGAATAATTACAAAGGTATTTCTAAGCATCTATACCACAGATTCTCAACTTAATTTACTTCTGCTGTATAATCCTTCAGATTACCTAAAACAGCCAGTATTGGGAGGGGGGGGTTAATAAATCTTTGGAGAATACTAGAACACTCACACCTGCTATACAGAAGAAATGCCTTCAAAGAAAAATTGAAGACAGGGAATGTGAAAAGATAGGGGCTTTGAACAAATAAGAGTAAGGACCTGCAGAGCATGAAACTAATTTTAACAGCATTCAAAGAAAGATGGTGGTTAAAAATGAAAGCAAATGACTAATAAGACCAGATGGATGCTAGGCTTTGAACCACGGGCGGGATTTCACCAACAGTAGAATTTCAGGACTGCCAAATGTAAAAAGGCTTCTAGAAAAACAGGGAAAGGCCAAGTGAAAGGAGAGAGGGTAACGGCACCCTTAGCGTAAAAGCCTCAAAATCCCCTGACTTTGGCATGTTTTCTGTTTGCTTCACGGTCCTCCCACTCTCAACTAACAGAGGAGATAAAACACACCTCGGTACACTGGAGTACTGACCACTGAAGAGCCCCCGGAGGGCAGCTGACAAGGCGCTGAGCATGGACTAGCTTAGAGCTCAAGGCCTCGGGTCTGGGGGTCACCACTACAAAAGAGTTCGCACAGAGATTTCCCAAGAGTGATGTCTGTCTCAGTCCCCACACAGCAGAGACGTTCGTTTAGCTTCAGAGATGATGAACTTGGTTGAAGTCCACGAAGCTGAACGGTAATTAGATGCAGACAAAATAGTTAAAGTTTCCTAGCATGCTAATCTTGCATCTGATGGCCAAAATGCTAGAGCTAGGTGGCCTAGAAAACCATATGGACGTGTGACGAGAACTGCGCTTCCCAAAAGCCCTAGTTAAGGTATATATGGAGCGCAACACACCACTTGAGATCTATTTTAAACCTTGTTATGCTGTTTCAATGTTCCCTAAAATTATATTAAGCTATAAACTGAGACCGAGAATACACAAATTTGATGCGCATACAGTTTGCAATTATAATGTAGATTCCAAATCAAGTTCACCTTCTTGTGATACAATCAGTCAGTACATACATGAACACAAAGGCAGGCCTCAGTGACCCAGGAATAAATGGCTAATATGTGTTTGCAGTTAGGAAAAAGCTAACCATTAAAGGCTCAAAGGGTTCAGTTAAAGAGAGTTCACAAGACTGGGGGCATTCTCAATTGGGAGAGTACTTGCCCAGCATGCATAAATGCCTAGGTTCTGTTCCCAGCACCACATAAACCTGGATAAACCCAACACTATGGAAATGAAGGAAGGTCAGAAGTTCAAGGCCAATTTCAGGTACACAGAAGTTGAGGTGCCAGCCTAGGATATATAAGCCATATATGTCCTTAAAGATTTGCCATGGAACTTCCCTTAATAACGACTAAAATAGGATGTCATGGGCAAACATACGATGAGAAGCTTTCTGAGACTCTTGCCAAGTTATCCATTGACTAAATCATGACTGATTTTCCTATTACCATTATGGTACAAAATGATTGTTCTAGGAAAAAGTAATAAAGTTCAAAATTGAATAGTATAAAGGTCAAACAAAATACTACACCCTTAACTGGCTGTGAGCAAGCAATCTGATTACTCTGGATAGCAAACCAAAAGAAAGAGATATTTGTTAAAGGAGTCCTGGGTATTCACTCCTTTAGCCTTATTTCCCAAGCAATAGTCATGGACAGTCCTCATTATAGTATCAGTTTACATATTCAAACCTCTCGGTGTTTCAGACCTAAGATGAAGATGGTTTCGGACAAAACTAGACCTTTATCCAGGATGTCCAACTTGAAGCACTTGAGGCTCCATGCAACAGTTAAGAACGTAATGAATGCAGCCAACACGAAACTCTGAGCTCACTAAAAGCAATGAAAAAATCATATTGTGTGTATGTGTGTGCGTGTGTGTGTGTGTGTATGTTCTCAGGCATGAACTTCATAAATAATGACATTTCTTCATGTCAAAAGGACATGTCTACTATCCCTTTTCAAGTAACAAATAATTAGGTTAGATTAATGAGACAAATAAATGATAAATGAATCAAGTCACAGAAGCCCAAATCCAAATCCAAATCCAATCCAAAGATGGCATTTCTAGCCATAGCACAAGTTGCTAAGGAGAGTCCGCAAAGATCACAGCCTGTCAGTGTCAGAACCCTGAGAAGGGCAAGCAAGCAGAGGAAGGTATATAAGGACCTACGGAATATCCAACCACAGTGTCAGCTTGAGGCGGAAGGGTGCCAACTGGGGTACCATTGGGTACCTACCTCGGAACAAGCTGGCAGCAGAAACAAAGACCTGGTTATATGCAGAAGTGCCAAGTCAGTGAGTAACAGAAGGAGCGCCTCTCGCTGCTGGAGGAGGAGATGAGCCTCGTGGCTCGTGGCTCGGGTGAAAAGGAAGGCGCTGGTGTAAGAAAATCGTATGTAAATCTAAAGAGTGCAGCTACAAAAGGAAGCGCGGTTGTTTATCCAATTACCCTCCAGTTCTGATCAACTGAAGAGTCTGAAAGCAGCAGCCCAGCACTCCAGCAAAGAGACATACACCTAAAACCCAGGGCTTAACTTTAAATGTGACACTTCTTGGAGACATGTTAACTCCAGCGCTGAGGTAGAACTGCTTTGTTTAAGTCTCTTTCCAGAACCACAAAGTTAATGATTGGGACATACAAGGAATCAGCGTAAAAGGTGCGTAAGTAAAAGGTACGTAAAAGGTCATTGGCATTTAGCCAATTTATGGGGGCAACTTGGGCACCAAAAGAATAGATCCTATTAATGTATAAATCATTGAATAAAATATGAAAATGTAGCTCTATACTGGCATAATTTAAAAAGAATTTACATCATTTGCACACGCCTTTCCAAACAGTATTAACTGCAAAATAAAAAGTTCCTTAACACAGAGAAAGCCTGATGGATAGCAGCCTGTATTCTGAAACACTCAGATTATTCTCTGTTCTTAAAATGGCCCTATGCGCGGTTTAACAGTCAGTATGTGCTGCCACCTTCAAATCTGCAAGCAACAACCGCACCTTCCTTTACCACCACTGACTACCACCCACCCCTGAGGGGAGCAGCCTCACCAGGCCACAGAGGAAGACAGTGCAGCAGCCCTGAGGAGACCTGATAGGCTAGAGTCGGAGGGAAGGGGAGGAGGACCTCCCTATCAGTGGACTTGGAGAGGGGCATGGGAGGAAATGAGGGAGTGAGAGTGGGATTGGGAGGGAATGAGGGAGAGGGCTACAGCTGGGATACAAAGTGAATAAACTATAATTAATATAAAAAAATTTAAAAATCTTAGAAAAAAAAACGCTTATTCCAAGTTCTCACCAATAGATTACATATCAATTAAAATGTACCCATTAGATTGTACTATAAAAGTGCACATTAAAAAGGCCCCACAAGACCTAACAGCAGGATTAATGCCAGGAACCAGCATTAACCAGGATTAATGCTGCAGTTATACATTAACAGAAATTTGTCAATAAAAAATTAGAGAAAGTAAATTAAAGCAAACGTCCTGACAAGATCAACATCTAATGTATCACGGGTAGCACCTAACAGACGGAGTAAGAATATAAATTCTGTAAGGACGGGACTTTCCCTTCCAGCTGACGTTCTAAGGAAGCACTTTATACATGGCCAAAGGTGGCCCATGGTGCCCATGGAGTGAAGTGAGGACATGAAGGACCAGCATCCCATCAAATGAGGCCTCTCCACAGGACACCTTTGTGAGCTTTATTTCCTCCCTTTTCAAGGAGAGACAGCGGCCAGACCTACCAACAATGCTGTTTTATGACTTAGCTGCATATTTTTAAATGTCTCGAAACTGGATAGCAAGATGTCAGTGGTCAGCTAGTCTCATTTCGATATCACAAGACTGATTTCCATTTCTCAAAGAGGATTGGGAGTCCAGAATTCACCTGGGAGTCAGAACCCCCTGAGTGATTATTGCCTCATCCTACATTCCGCCATAGCAGGAACATTAATGAGAGAAGCTTTTCAAAAACAAAAAGAAATGAAATTACTTTTTTCTCTTCTAAACAAAATTAAAACAATCAAGGACATATTAGATATTTCCAGAACCATTTTTGAAAACCATCAGCAACTGGACTTGGTTGAGAGTATTATAATCTCAGACAGATGCAGGATAATTACTCCAAGTTCAAGGACAGCCTATCGATATGGCAAGTTCCAGCCCAACTAGGGCTAGCTACGAAGGCCCAGTCTCAAAGGCCAACAGTCATACAAGAGAGTAAAAAGGCAAACCATAGAATAGGAAACACTGTTCGTGACACACAACGCCAACCAAAAACCACATTCAGAACATACACAGAACTTCAGCCAATAGGAAAAAGCTGAGCAGTTCAAAGTTAAAAATCAAACCAGCTTCAAAACACACATTTTATAAGAGACACACAAATATTCAATAACCTTGTAAACAGTTGCGCAAGACACTGGTCATCAGAGGATGGAAACAAAGTGATATTCCGACAAACATCAAAGCCACAATGATGCTAAGTGAGAAACGGGAGTATTCAGCAGTGTCAACCAAACCAAATACCTCTCACCCCGTAACCCCAAAATACTGACAGAAAGGAAAGGAAAGCTAAACTCAAGAATGTTTATTAACAGCCCTGCCACAAGACAGACACGCTAGCCCTTCCCTGGAAATAATCTAAATGGCCGTGAGTAAGAGGATGGATAACCAAGTCCCAGTGCACATAATGAATTCCATAAAGGAAAAGCACTGATGCAGATAAGGGCGTGAATAAATCCCAGGTGCTGTATTGTGTGAAAAACAGCCAGAAACAAGGTGCCTATTGTATGATTCTACGTAATGAAATTCAAGAAACAGGCACAACCAAGAGGCCATACATAGTATGAGTCACAGGCTGCCTCAAACGTTAACAATGTTGCTGGGAATGGGCATATAGGAATGTTCTGGGGCACTAAAAGTATTCTGCACCTTGATTCAGATGGTAGGTATCCCCATGTATACACCACTATAAAGTCATTGAAATTAATGTTGCTGTACCTTATCCAATGACTGCATGTTGATCTCAATACAAAAGTTATTTAGGGAAAAAAAAAAAAGCTTTTCTAAAGCAGCAAAGATAGGCAGAGCAATACCATTTACATTTAAATGAAGAATAACTTTTATTAGTAGTGGGAATAGAATTGGAAATTACTTGAAATCTGTACCACTCTGAAAATATATTATTATCCCTGGCAGCAGCTAGCAATTTTGCCTCTTAAGACATAAAGAAACTGTACATCTAAATTTGTTTGGGGGCAGGTATACAATCGGAGGGAGCCCTCGCTCTACAGAGTCATAGATTTCAGCAGAGGACAAGCACTGGAGAATTCCTGGGGACTGGTTGGCACAGAGCTTGGCAGAAAGAAGGAGCTCATGAAGAAACAGAGGCAAAGCGGGGTGGGAGGCTAGGAGGCTCTGTGTTCAGATTCTGGGTCAGATGACTTAGGATGGACGCATACCTTCAATTACTTTCCACTTTCTGAGTGTCTTAAATTAGCCAAAATGTACACACAGCACACACCTGCCATACTACCCTCCTTCTCTCTCCCATAGACTTTGAAACTCACAAGGGTCACATCAGAGGCGACTAAAACCAATACTAATACAGGTACCTTAAGGGCGATGCAAGGAGAGAGAAAAGGATGGTCAACAAGGCAGCGACGCCATAACTATTGGGGAGGAGGGAGCAGTGCACATTGCAACCCCCAGATAAATGATACATAGTGGTGACAATTACTGCCTCATGTGCTGGCTGCCAAAGATTCACTTAAAAAAACAAAACAATCAATCAAACTGGTATTTTTTTTGAAATGCAAAAGCCTTCAATTGTTAAGTGCCCGGCACTTACGTTCCCGCACCACATCTCAAAGGAATACAAGTTGGTAAGCCTCACAAGCACATTGCTGCACTCCCTGGACAACATCCCCAGAGAAGAAGCCATGGAAATAGAGCCTGTCTTGCTGAAATCACAGCAACATCTGTCTAGTCTTCCAGTACGTACTGACTCCTTGGGGTTTGTGCTGGGCTCTCTGTCCTGGGAAGCACCTCTCTCAGGTTCCAGCATCACATTATACAGAATCTGTAAGACACCTCTTCTTCTCCTGAGCTAGCCTCATTTCTCTTGGATGATAAACTGGTTTCATAAGCGTAGTTAATCAATTCTAGTCAACAATCCAAGATTCAACTACCTCAAGTTGTCAAGTTCACATTTAAGAATGAAAGAATTTGAAATTAAAATGCGGCAGATCAAAGGCCACACACTGGAAATAAAATCCCTCTCCCCAGAGGGCTCAGCATTCTCCCAACTAAAGACCAAACTCTAGACACATTGAAGACAAAACTCTATTGTAATTGGTTTGTAAGAAACGTAAGTTTATCTAGTGCCCACTGGCATTTATCAACCCTAACACTTCAAAAGCTGATATTACAGCTCATTTTATTTGAGCTCCATAAATCCCTAGACATTCATAAGTATTTTTCAATTCAAAACCAACTGAATTTCATTTCATTGAAGACAAATGGAAACACTAAACATTGTTTAAAAAAATTAATAGACTGTTTCCATTACCAGACCCAGACTGCAAGTACTCGTGGAGTAGCACACTCTCGTACTTGTGGATAATACTCCTACATTCCTATAGCACTGCAATCCCATTAGCAGCAGGCTTAAAGTAATAAAATTGTTTGTCTTGTCAGCTTGTGTTACATGTTGTACAAACTTGTTAGATAATCAGCAGAGGCATGGCAATTCATTATCCAACAGGGAACCGCTCTGAAACCAGCAGCTTCCGCTTTCAAATGCAGCTACCACTGTCAAATTAGACTATCATTTGCAGCTGGCTGCTGCACATTCTGAAAGGCACAAATACAGCAACGCTGCATGCACCCTGCTGCTCTTCGGCTGTAAGGCTTTAAGTTTCACCCCCCAATGCAAAGTCCCCTGTGGGGCCGGCATCAGCGGACCACACTGTGAGACATCTCCCAAGCAGGACTGAGCCTACTTTTTCAAGCCTGTACCTTGGTTGGCCAAAGGGAGAAGACATGACCAAATTTTACCCTGGATTTTGGCATTAGCACTCACATCAAACCACCGAATGCCGTTCTTCTGACACACAGAAACAGAAAAGAGGAGAAATGAGCTTTTCCTGGACTGAGCGGCCTTTTGGCCCATCTTCAGTCAGATGCCTCCACGCTCTAGCTACACAGGGGTAGGAATATTTAGTTGCCACTCCACTGGCTATCATGGAGCAAGACACTGCTCTCTTTCTGGGCTCTGTGCTACCCATCATGCAAGCAGTAATCCAGGGAATTAAGTTAGCATGAACCTACTTAGCTCTTCCAGGCTAAAGGAAGTAGATGTCAGCTACAATAGATGGTTCTTGGCATCATTTACCCAAACTACAAATTGGTGACAGGTGGAAAACCAGAAGCCAAATGTTTCTCTGAGTTCCAGACATCACCCCCTACAATGTGGCTCCAACATGAAGCATACTTTTACAAATTTCAACAAGCTGGAAAAAAAAGGAGGAAGGAAGGAAGGAAGGAAGGAAGGAAGGAAGGGAGGGAGGGAGGGAGGGAGGGAGGGAGGGAGGGAGGGAGGAAGGAAGGAAGGAAGGAAGGAAGGAAGGAAGGAAGGAAGGAAGGAAGCTTTTGGAACTATGAGAATGCTAATGAATAATACCCACAGCTTGAGTGCTATGTCCCTTTAGTTTCTGTATGCTATGAATACTGCCCCCCCCCAAAAAAAATCAGTGAACCTTTTGCAGTGCAAAAACAGTTTTAATTTTTTTTTTTTTCCTCATGAGAAAAAATGTTGATTCCATATTCAGGACAGAATAAACTTATTAACCATCCAGACTGTGGCACTGTTTCAAAATACAGTCTGCACTTCTCTGGAATCACAGAATAACTTTCTCTTACACTGTCAAGCTAGGCCATGTGTTTCCAGGAAATTTAGTATATGTGAGTATCCAGCAAAATCACGGTGAAGAGGCTCTGTATTGCCACATCTCCCTCTCCACACTCCTATGATACTGGTAAAACACTGTGGCAGCCTGGATGTTAACATGAACATGAGCTGGGCACAGCCTACCTGTAACAAACACAAGAGTGAGAAGCCACTGGTTATTCCTGCAGCACAATTTCCCACAGGTAGACTGAACAAAAGCTATAGGAAATTTGGCCTCAGCAAGGGCACTGATGTTATAGTACAAAAGCAGCAAAACATCCCATAAGAGAGGCAGAGAAGTGCTTCTGAAGTACGATGGCCCACTTGAAGCCAGAAAGTATATTCTACTGTTGATGGCCTCTTGAACCTGAGTCCTAGTCTCACTCAGGAAGATAATACAGGGACTAGAAAGATGGCTCAGCAGGCAAAGCTCTTCCTGCCCCTGGACCCACATGGCTACAGGGGAACTGACCTGCACATACGTACTGCCACTTGTGGATGCACACACTCTCCAAAGGGAGTTACATATAATCCCAGCAGATATCATTTCCTAGTCTCCTAACACAGAAAATACTGTGGCAAAAACAACAGTAGCCTGTCAAGGCTACCCAGTTCATCTTTCTCGGGCTCCGAGCCTGCTAGCAGACTCTAGTACCAACTCACTTCCAGCTGACAATGCCCTTTGGGCAACTTGTGACAATATGTGCCACATGGGCTCTGAGTATCTGGAGGCACTATGGTATAAACTAACTTTGGGAAGAGACCTGATTTGGCTCTCAAGGAACCAAAATTATGATCTCACTATGATACGAATAGGTAAAGTAGTAACAAAGAAGTAACCATTCCAGACTGATCAATAGTTGCAAGACTTTATTACCTGGGCAGGGTTCAAGAGACAGAACATAATAAGAGTTGAAATGTTTATTGGTATAAAAACAATTATTTGAATCCTTGGAAGACAAGATGCAAATGGTGCTTTCATGAATGCAATAAGGAACAAAGCTTACAAGGCTACCCTGCTCTGGCTTACGTAGGCAAAAGACAAACAGCCTGGGTTTTCTTTGAAAACATTAAAAGATTTCTCAGAAATGAAGGGCCTTTCATGTCCCACATTACCCTTGTTTTGCTACTAAATCAGTAAGCACAGAATAAGAAAGATTCAATAGAGTCAGGAGCATCTCTGTGAGTTCCAGGCCAGCCTGGTCCACAGAGCAAGCTCCACGACAGCCAGGGCTACCCAGAGAAATCCTGTCTTGTAAACAAAAATAAGATTTAGTAGAAGGACTAGAAACTGGCATTTATGTTACATGGCAGAAAGAAAAAGGAGGAATTTTTCCTAATTACAAAAACACATTAAAAAAAAAAATTCAATGTCATTCCAAACACTCCTCCAGACAGCATGTGGCCTGGAGCACCCGGCTGCGGGAACTGTCTCCACACTGCCTCTGCCTTTCAGGGCCCAGCACACTGCTTCCTATTAGCATCACACTGTTCCGGTTTTCCAGCCAGAGCACCCTGCCCAAAGCACATCCCACTCCAGAAGAACTGAAACCCAGCCTCCTCTACATCAAACTCTGTCGGGCCACTTGACAGGAAGTCGTTATTCAGAAGCAGCCAGTGGACTCTCGGCACTCTACAGCCTTGAAGGGGGATGCTATCTGTCCCTACAAAACCAGGAGCGAGTCAAGATCGCTGGGTCAATACCCTGTTTATCTCCATGCTGCCAAGGCACACAAACAGGAGCTCAGGGAACAGCAGCTGATCAATGCTGGCACTCAGACATGAGGGGGGAGGCAGAGCGAGGGCCAGAAGACTCCAGGGCCTTATGCACCTGAAGGGCGGGTAACGCTCAGGGCTCCAACTAGTCTTCACGTTGTTTGGGTCATGTGAAAAAATAAAAGGCATAGTATTTGGAGAATTACTTTTTCACACTTGGAAATTCAGAGCTAAAGTTTAATTTTTTTCCTTTTGTACAGTCTTTATTTGGGTCATTAGTGATTTCAGCCCAAAGCAGAGGTAATCCTGGCTTAATATGAACTATTTAGACTTACAGGGATGGGGGAGGGAGGCAGTCCTCCTTCTCTCTCATGCTAACTTTCTCTTCTGGGGCAAGTGGAAAGCAACAAAGAAGCCCAGAGCTGGAACAACCAGGAATACAGTAGAGCTGTGTGGTGGGCAATGAAGCTGTAAGGGTCTCTACGGAAAGAAAAGTGCTCACCTTTACGGGCCCATCTCCCACACTCGACACACAGATATCTAACAAGGGTGTGCTGCTGAATGGCAGGTGCAGAGACAAGGGGCTTCCCTCCAGGCCTATCCTCTCCAGACTTCCATTCGCTCACTTTCAAGAGAAGAGAGAGAATGGGAGTCACACGATTTACAGAGGCCGGAGTGACCAGCACAAGTCCTGCTACTCAGCTCTGCAGCTCTGTTTGGAAAAACCGCATCTCGAATGCTGACAAAAAAGAAAAGCTGAGAAGGGAGAGGCCAAAATGCTACATCTAACAACATGGCTGCCTTCTTTGGATTTCTTCCAACATCCAGCCCCATCGATCAGATAGCCACAGAGCAGCAAGCAGAAAGGAAGGGGAGCAGGCAGGCGCCGGCCTTGCACCCGATGCTACTTAGGATTCAGGCAACAGCTGCACACCGGGTAATGCTCCCTGGAGCAGTCAGCTGGTGAGGCGCTGAGCCTCATCCTCACTAAGAGCCCGGCTGCAAAACCACACACGCTATTTGGACAGCCAATTGCCCATGACTAGGCTAGTGTCCACAGGGTGCTGAGTAACCAGGGGATGCAACAGGGTCATTTGTTCAGAACAACAACCCTGGAAAACTGCAAGGACTCTATCTTTCAAATGCTCCTCCGGCCACAGATCTGCTACAATAGGGTATTGCTCTGAGTCACACCAAACCTCCGGCCACAGATCTGCTACAATAGG
>NW_026590663.1:7428790-7532342 GCF_907164565.1 Psammomys obesus | reverse complement strand
GCCACAGATCTGCTACAATAGGGTACTGCTCTGAGTCACACCAAACCCACACTCTCATCTTGCAAACAAAGGCAGACACTGAAGCCAGTCTAGATGCCACCAGGACAAATGCAGACAAGTTCCCTTCAGCCAACTTCTGTTTTCATTATTTCACAAAGCGGCCTTGAAAACCTTCTGAACCCTAAGCCCTGGCCTGGCTGCTATATAAAACCAGGGAACACAAAGAGGGTAGCAGAAGAAGCTTGCCATGGACCATGGACAAAAAAGGCAGCTCTACTGTCTGACATTTGAAACAATGTTCACCACTCTAGCAGTGAAAGGATCTGCCTTTTCTATGAGCCCAAATCTGCAAAAAGCCCTCCAGAGAAGCTACTTAGGTTTCTGTAGAGCCAAGGGTAGCCATTTATAACAGGAAGTCCAGCTCTGTACTTAAGTCTTTGAACAAGAGGGAGAAAATGAATGAGCCAGGCAAAATAGCCCATCACTGAGATCAAATGGCAAAAGCATTTAAAACACAGTTGTTTGCTGACAATGTCCTGTTTCCTGGTTTGACTTGAAGATTATCACCAAAGCATGCCCCACCTCTCCAGAAACACTCCACCATCCACACAGACAGTAAGACATCAGTTACCATGACAAACCGCCCAAGGAAGCAGCTCAACTGGAAAGAGACTGCCAAAGAACTTTTCCTGGGTGTAGAAGAGAAAAACAGCATTTGAAAGAAAGGTGCCAAGTGTGGCCTTCTGTCTCTGTCCTTCCTTGTTCTCTAGCAGGACAGCCTCAAACTACAGAGCCACAGTTTACAGGTTCAAAAGCTCTGAAAACTGAAAGATTGTCTTATAACACACTCGGCAATAAAACAGAACCTAACCTCGACCCGACTGTTAGAAAACTTCACCTGAGGAGATTCCAGCGCCTCTTAAGTCTTTGTCCCCGCAACTGGGGAAGGAAGGTGGAGGGAACCCTAGAGTGTTTATTACAGGGTGCCATCCACAACCCGCCAAGGCTGATACGTAACTGATGCGGCACATGTGACTACAGGACCATTCTCTGTGCCTCTTGCAGGGCACAGATGCGCATGTGAGCATGTCTTGGGCTGTGCTCCACCTCCCATGCTGAGGCAACCTCTTCCTAGAACCAGAGGTTGCCAAGGGCTGGGCTAGCTCATCAGCTTGACCAGAGGGTCGCCTGTTCAATTACCCGAGTACTAGATTACAGGCAGGCCACCAGACCCTCCCAGCAGGGCCCTGGACTCATTCCTCACGATTGCACAGCGAGTTCTTTACCCATTAAGCTATCTCCACATGCCCGTTCAAAGACCCAAAAACTTCCTAACACAACCTCAGGATCTGTGACAAGGGGTGTGGATCCTTAAACTTCCTCTCACTTCCGCAGCCCAGCTGTCAAACTGTGCTCATGGGAGCCAACAGACTGAAAACGTTCGCGTCTTCAGGTCCAGGCTTCAGATCTTCCCTGTGCTTTATGACCCACCTACAGCGGGTACAAACTCCACTGGTTAGCAAGAAACTTTTGGTCACCTTAATCAAACTTTCGTTGCCACACAAAACATTACTTTGATAAACTGCCCTTGTTTTTCATCTTGCTTTTACTATTTCTATTCAAAATGTGTGCCTCCACATCAACAAGCTTGAGCCTCGATTTGTACTTTCTCAGTCGACTAAACCAACACTAGCTGTTTTTATTCACCTACACTCCTCTACTCCAGGGTCAAAATATTCAATCTGTATAGACAATTTTGTAGCTACTGATTCGAAACCTAACCCTGTTTCAAATTTAGAAAACCAACAAGCCTTACAGGCTCCCTTTCCCTGGTCCCATCCATTATTAGTAATTCCAAAACTCCTCGACTGCAATGAATGCTCCTATCATAAAAATGTGAACAAATGCTGAATCCCCAGTCAAAACCCTCAATGATTTCTCAGCCAACGAAACAAAGCTAAAACTTCTGTATTTCACAGCCTTTCAATTTTAGCTTGACACTATTGTTTCTTTTTTTAATGAAATTTTTTAAAATATGCATTGATGTTTGCCTGCATGTATGTCTGCATGAAGGTGCTGAAGCCACCAGAACTGGAGTTACAGACAGCTGTGAGGTGGGTGGGTCCTCTGGGAGAGCAGGCAGTGCTCCTAACCTCAAAGGCACCCTCCAGCATGACACCTATTTTCTTTGATTATGGGACTAGGAGGGGAGTACACACGAGTGCAGGACAGAGCACAGTGTAGGGTCCTCTGAGTTACAGGCAGCTGTGAGCAGCTCAACCTGAGTTCAGGGAACTGAACTCAGGTCCTCTGCAGGGACAGTGCGGTCTTGGGCCACCGCTGCGGCCCACGATGCTGATCTCCACAGAACCAGCTGTGCATCTGGATCACCACGGAAGGAAGGCCTTGACCGGTGTCTGCGACTGCACCTCCCTCCGAGGCAGACATTTTGAGCTAAATGGAAGAGTTGCTAGAGCAGACTTTTGGCTGGGGTAGTGATGCTGGTTTTTGGAAACCTCTTCCCTAACATGAATGGCCACTCGTGGATTAGGGGCCTGTAATCCTGAAAAACTGTTTACACATCTCATAACTTTTACTCAGCCACCCTCAAGGCTGGTCAAATGCCATTTCTTGTACTAAACCACCATATTGCAATCCACCTTTACACAGCTCTTCTTCCTTCTACCATCTACATCATGCATTCATGTCATTCTGCTTATTCCAAAGTTAAGATTTTGTTTTCTAATACACATTCTTTCTTTCTGAACTTGAATTTTTCTTTTTAAGCTTACTGCTCAATAAATTCCTTTTGAGAACAAGCTAATTCACATCTATTTACGCTCTCAGCAGATCCTTTGCTTAGTTCTTAACACATTCTTTTCTGCCCTAAGTCAGAGGGTTAACTGCTTTACAGCTACCAATTCAGACAAATGACTACCAGCATACATCTGGCTGGGGGTTCTGAGCAAAAACACAAGAGTGGGCACATTTGGGGTGATGGCTCCGGCATAAAAGCTCAGCTCATCCAAAGCAAAGGTACAGAAACCTAGTATGCTTATGCACATTCTGGTCAGTATTCTGCAGGGGGAAAAAAGGGAAACAAGCCAAGAGGAAGGCATGAGAGCAGGGACCAGCCAGCCCCACAACCTGGGAGTGGCATGTCCACTCTAACCTCAACGACCAACCTGCTTACCTGTAAGTGCTTCCATCAGGCCCTAACAAGGTCACTGCTGACCAAAAGTGGAAGGAAGACAGAAAAGACTAAGATGAGAAGCAAAAGACACAAAGGAACAGATTAGAAGGGCTTACTATTGCCACACAATGGCCAATCATTACACAAAATATACCGTTTCAACAATGACCCAAACCTCTTTTTCTCCTACGCCTTCTACAGTCTGATTCCAATTTGGTCAAATAAAGCCAAGAAAAGACAGGAAATCCATGTACAACTCAACATGGTGAAACTGAGAACAGACAGGCACACCACGCAGCCTTTTAGCTAGAGCCCTGCTAAAAATGACTGTAGTAGTATCTGAAAACTTAGTACTGCTCTAAAAGCCTGTGCTGCGGGCCTGGGAAAGAGGCTCCTGCTTGCTGCTGCCCGCCCACAGCACAACTAGACTGTGATAATGGTTCCTGTGTGATCCTCCAAGCCAGATGTGAAAGATTGAATTATCTGACTACACTTCCCTTTTAAAACCATAGCTAAAGAAACCATTTTACCTAGAGCCTGCTCTCAAAGAAGCATCCTGATAAATAATGCCATCTATGTCTCAAACAGGAACAGTAAAACATGGAAAGTCTTATATCATTGCAACTGCTGGTGTTCTGCATGACTGAAAAGCGCAACAAAAAGTTACTTCTCATCTGTGACTCCTCTGGAACAGGGACAAGAACCGCCACTGGCAGCCCTACAGTTTGAGTCCTTTCCTCAGCCACAAAAGCTATTTACATCCACAGCCAAAGCTCAGACTCCAAAGCCTAAGACAATTCATTTAAGGACAGAGCTCATGGACACAGCTATAAATTTCAAAGAAACAGAAATATCTAAACACTTGACATGTAACATACAAGCACTTTGAAGAAATTAGCCAGCCTGAAAAATGGCCCTGAAAAAAAATCATACTTCTTTCAATTCCATGTATTTCACATGGCACCCAAGCAATAAGCTGCATACATGCGACCAAATCATCCTTATGGGTACCAAACACCAGGACAATCACATGGCATTTATACAATTGTTCCAGGTAACTTAAAAAGTTAGTAACAATTTAGAACATTTAAATATAGGCTAACAAAGAAATACACAATAATTTGCCTCATGTCATGCTGAACACAACTAGGAATTGTACTGATTACTCAAAATTATTTATTTTTATTTTTTACAATTTATTCACTTTATATCCTGATTGTAGCCTTATCTCCTCCCAGTCTATCCTCCTTCTCCCCTCCTCCATCCCCTTCCCTAACCCACTGATAGGGGAGGTCTCTCACACACACCCCCACCATCCGACCCTAGCCTATCAAGTCTCATCAGGACTGCCTGGGTCCTTTTCCTCTGTGGCCTGGCAAGGCCACACTGCCAGGGGGAAGTGATCTACTCAAAATTGTTACAACTGAATGCTAACAGCCTTGCCTAGCCACACATGGAACTCTCAAAAGTAAGTTCACATTGGCCAGTCACCACCATGAACTAGAAGGGACAGGAGACAAGGCATCAACTAAGTCACAAGTCCAAGGTATAAATGAGCATTTTTGTTCCAGGAAGGCATCGGTTTCTGACCGAAGAAATGATGAATGCTCCTAGGGAGAAAGGAAATAGAAAGAAAAGGCCAGCCACATAAACCAATCTGAAAGAGCTCCCAATGAAATAAGGTTCAGAAAATTGGGGAGAAAGGAGAGACTTTCCTCTGCCAGCAGGGTCCCCGTGTCTCCACTCTTGCTTCCGCCTCTCATGCCCTCCTCTGATGAGTCTGTGACATTACAAACAGATTTCTCATTTAAGCATTCATTGGCTCCCGCTATCCGCTCCCATCTCAAAGCATAATTCCTGGAGTCTGAGGTACAACAACCGTTGTTATGGAAATGAATGTGTGACTATAGGGGCTGGGGTTCAAAAAAGCTGATCTAGCAGTCAAGAAAGAGCTGAAAGGATTCTTTCTCGTTGTTTCTGTAAGAGAATTAAATTATGAACTTAGCCTTCTTCTGTAAAACCCTGGCATGGTAAAGTTACACGACTTTTTAAAGGTACTTTTAAAAATTCTAACATGATAATGGCAGATAGAGAATGTGTTATAAAACCAGGAAAAGGGCATCTAGGGATGTTTAATTGTGCATCATGACCATCCCTTCAGGCCCGCCGCACCGTTTCCTCGCAGGTGCTGAAAGGTAGCAGACAACCCTCACACACAGGTGTTCACAAGCTCAGCGTCCTCAGCAAATAAAAAGGCTGACGATAAAAATGCCTTAAAGCTGAACAAGCCATGCAAAGGCCCAAGCAGCAGCGAAAGACCCTGAGGCATGCTACCACTCCCTCCACCGTTGGTATCTTTAACTGGCCAAGGCCACGGAAAGCTATTACCGTGAGTCAGCTCATAATCAGACTATACAAGGTGTCAGGAGCTTTGAGGGTACTCTGAGACCTTGAGTGCGCAGTGATAAAAGAAGATAAAATCACTTGTGGGTAAGTCTATGGCAGCTATGCTGAGAGAACAGGAAGCATCATAACCTTACAGTCATCCCCTGTTGTCCTCACAAGATGTCTGCCTGCACGAGATAGCAACAGTGGGCTACAGCAGACGACTTGGGGAAGATTCTGGTAACCCAAGAAGCAACATTCTGAAAATAAAACACAGCAGCATCCTTAAAGCAGTTTACATTTTAAAAGACAACAACAAAACCTGATCAGGGTCCTTGCTTCTATCCTCTCCCCAAATCATCACACATGTGAGTACTTGTCCCAAATTCCTTCCTCCTTGCTAAGAGTGCTCAAAAGACTAACAGTATCTATCGCTGTTGGGCAGTTGATGGTTCCTGGGCTCAACCTTCCTGACTACTACAGGATTGGAGTCCTGTAACCTGCAAGGCAAGACTACACACACGAGACAGGGCGGCAGTGCAGGCAACTGCGGATGCGGGTGCAGGCATCTAGGAGCTTGCTTCAGGCACCCCAAGCACTGCGGCTACAGACCTCTCTTCCACTCTTTGTTTCACACTTCGCCAAAAGGTTACCTATGACGAGGGACTTCAAGAACATTACTTTCTTGAAAACAAAAAGAAGATGGCTGCATTCAGGCGGTTACTCTGAGAGAAACACCTTCAGGTAGTAAAGACGCAGTTCAGAAGGACGCTTGTATAGAGCAGGCCAGAGCTGCAGAAATGAGTGCCCAATCACGCAAGAGTGTTTACTTCGTGCGCGCTGTTCACACAAGGCTAGAACCTTGGCACACACATATACACGAATAAAAGCAGACTAATTTGAGCAAGTGTTTTATCATGAAACAGATGAAACAGAATGGTGCTTTAAAAGTCACGGTGTATAATCACATAGGTAAACAATGTCTTTATACCTAAAAAAGGGACAAACTGAAGGAAAATATGGAAGATATACTGAAGAACAGGAGCCAAAATTCACTTAGCACACCTTCATTATCTATTAATTATAAATATAGATCTTCTCTAAATCAATGCTAATTGCAAAGGGAATATTCATGATCACCGCTAAATAAACAGATGTTTGACTAAGCTTACAACTTAATCACCATCATGAAAGATATATTATAATCTATCATTAAAAATCACCACATACAAACTTTATTTTAAAAAGCAACTCTAGTTCTTCATTAAAGCCAGCATCATTACATATTTAAAAAATATTTATGTCTATAGTCATTTTATATGATAGTTGTACTAAGAGACAGGTGCAAAGGCATGGGAAATTAAATGGGACTTTAACAGGTAAGATTCTACTACTGAAACCACCAAGATTGCCTTGGCTAATTAGAAAACATCTAAAAACTGAAATATTCTTCAGCTGTGATATAATCTCCAAAATGGCAGGCATACATGATCCAAGTCAAAAATGATCCCCTTAAAAACACAAGCAAACTACATATCTAGTGATAGACCCATAAACCATGAGCTTCCTTCTAAGGAAACAAGATAGGGTGCAAATTGAAATACTCCTTTAAGGCTTACCAAGTAAATAAAGCAGTCTCAGGAAGTTCCTGAAATTTACAAGACTCAAGAGAAAACTTTCTAAAGATCATTTGGGTAATAGTACCTTATGGAAAAACAAAACTCTTTAACCAGGTGAGCTACTTGTAAGTCCTGGAATTATTTCTAATGTTGCACCTCAAGCTTACCATCAACTAGCACCTTCAGACTTAAGGAAACTAAACTCTTTAAAACGCAGCTCCAGTGCACTTTCCAGAAGCAGCATCAAGAAAACACAGGTTAAACGGATGACAGTGAGGGCAGAGGAGGCACAGGAGGACCAAGGGTGCTGACCTTTAAATGTGCTACCAAAAGGCCGGGGGCTATTTTGCTAGAAATTAAAGGCATTGCGTTCCTCCTTGGCATCAGAGAAGTGACAGTAAATGCTTGCTGACATTCAGCAAAATGACAAAAGCTGCCTGAACAGTGGCCTTCATAAAATGTCTAGGTAAAAAAAAAAAAAAAAACGAGCCTTTCAAGGAAGAACACCTTGAATTCTCTTAGGTTTAAAGCACAGAACCACACATCAGTGACTAACAGGTGCAGGTTCATGGAGTCTGGCAGATTTTCAGTTCCATTTGCAGCATCAACCTCTCCACCAAACCCCACCAAAAACTTGACTACTTTGGAAATGTTCCTACTACACTAGTTATGAAAAAGAGTTTTAAAGTAAGGAAACAAGTCAATGGAGCAAAGAGGAAATGGGTAGAAAAGAGAAACAACTTAAACATCACCAGAGTCCAAGAGATCAGACAAAGCAAAAGTCCTGTCTCCTCTGAAATGAACTGCATTTGGTCATATCTCTCTCAGCAGCTTACCTTGATTAATATGAACTCAAGCTGTTCCTACTACCGTACTGTAAATTTCTGACTATGGGCCTTACCCTGAACACCTGTGACCCATCCCCCCACAGCACAGCGCACTGTTTACAACAAGGACAAAATAACCACCTGATGAACTAAACAATCCCAACATCCCTAGGGCTCTCTCTTGGTGTAGCACTTCCATGTAAGAAAAAGTCCATGCTGCTTGCCACGTTCCCTGTTCACATCCTAACATCAACACAACACTGTGCGACAGAAGTTTATAGAAACTTCAAAACCTAGCTGAAGAAATGTCAGAGAAAAGAAAAGAAAGACTGTCAAGTGTGGTGGCACGTGTCTTAATCCCAGCTTTTGAGAGGCTGTACAGGGATGAGCTCAGTGAGTTCTAGGTCAGCCTGCTAAGTTCCAGGACAACCAAGAATACACAGAGAGACCATGTCTCAAAAAAGAAAAAGGAGGGAGCTGCTGTCCCTGGAACCCTCCTCTTCTATGAAGCCTTCCATCTGAGTGAATGGTTTTAGAACAAGAGAGACTCACTGAGCTACTGTCCCTAGTGACCCCGCAAGGAAAGCAGCAGTTCCAGAAGCTCAAAGCTGTTAAAAATGACACTAATTCTGCCCTTTGGTGACATGTCAATGGAGAATGAGAAATACCCTTTAATTTGATGCAATTTAAACATCAGCCAAGACACATCTTGGTGGCACATGCTGTCCTCTGGTCTTACTGGTTCCGCCTGGGATAAGTCCAGCTTGCATGCCCACTAGCCCTGCGATTACAGCATCCTTCATCTAACACTATCCAAGCCACCAGCTGCCAATCAAAAGGATCTCTTCACTCAAGAGAAGAAGTCCTGACAGGGCTGACATGCTGGCTGAGAAAGATGGTGAATCCTAGTGCTCGGGTTATCAAAGAGCATTCCAGGCACCTGTCCATAAAACCACAAAAAGCATGCACACAGAGAACAAGACAACAGCCCAATAATTTCAAGGCATCAGACCTAATAAGGAGGAAACCTTACATGGCTTTAGAGAAACACCCGGGAAGTGGTAATGGGAGATTCAAAGAGGTCTGTGTTGCCTCCAAACAAGTAACAGATGATGACGTGCCACTTATGAGACACAGCTGAGAGTGACACTGGGCAGCAATCCTCAGTGACAATCTCCTGTGGCATGCAGGCCAGGAGATCTGGGTAGGCTGGGGAGGTGTGACAACAACAGAATTTAAAGCATTGTGGATGACTTCACTCGACATTTTAAATAAAGAACAAGCAAACAAAAGCGGAAGGACATGTTATGGGGGGGGGGGATCTCGTAAAAGCTGCCTCAAAAACTAAAACCCAAAACAATAATTAGATCCTCTTCCTTTTGTTTTTCTTTCTTCTTTCATGGTACTATGAAGCTGGGGGTCAAACTTCAGGCCTTGTGCATACCAGGCAAATATTTGTGCATGTTAGGCAAGTGTTTGTGCATGCCAGGCATTGAACATCCTCTACATAGTTTTCTTTATTAATTACACTTCATTCACTTTGTATCCCCCCTGTGGTTCCCTCCCTCCTCCCATCCCAATCCCTCCCTTCCTCCACCCTCTGCATGCATGCCCCTCCCCAAGTCCACTGATAAAGGTGGTCTTCTTTTCCTTCCTTCTAATCCTAATCAATTAGGTCTCATCAGGAGTGACTGCATTGTCTTCTGTGGCCTGGTAATGCTGCTCCCCCCTCAGGGGGAGGTGATTAAAGAGCAAGCCAATCAGTTCATGTCAGAGACAGTCACTATTCCTATTACTATGGAACCCACTTGGACACTGAACTGCCATAGGCTACATCTGTGCAGGGGTCTTAGGTTATCTCCATGCATGGTACTTGGTTGGAGTTATCTCAGGAAAGACCCCTGTGCTCATATTTTTTGGTTCTGTTGCTCTCCTTGTGGAGCTCCTGTCCTTTCCAGATCTTATTGTTTCCCACTTCTTTCATATGATTCCATGCACTCTGTCCAAAGATTGGCCGTAAGTCCCAGCATCTGCTTTGATAGTCTGCAGGGCAGAGCCTTTCAGAGGTCCTCTGTGTCAGGATCCTGACTTGCTCCCTATTTTCTCCTTCTTCTGATGTCCATCCTCTTTGCCTTTCTGGATAGGGATTGAGCATCTTAGCAAGAGTCCTCCCTCTTGATTAGTTTCTTTAGGTTTTAGTTAGGTTTATCCTGTATGTCTATATGAGTGAGTATATACTGTGTGCGTCTTTCTGCTTCTGGGATAGCTCACTCAGGATTATCTTTTCCAGATCCCACCATTTACCTGCAAATTTCATGATTTCCTTGTTTTTTATTGTTGAGTAATATTCCATTGTGTAGATGTACCACAATTTCTGTATCCATTCCTCCACTGAGGGACATCTGAGCTGTTTCCAGCTTCTGGCTATTACAAGTAAGGCTGCTACAAACATGGTTGAGCAAATGTCCTTATTGTGTACTTGAGCCTCTTTTGGGTATATGCCTAGGAGTGGTATAGCTGGATCTTGAGGAAGCGCCATTCCTAGTTGTCTGAGGAAGCGCCAGATTGCTTTCCAGAGTGGTTGTACAAGTTTACATTCCCACCAGCAGTGGAGGAGGGTTCCCCTTTCTCCACAACCTCTCCAGCATGTGTTGTCACTTGAGTTTTTGATCTTAGCCATTCTGATGGGTGTAAGGTGAAATCTTAGGGTTGTTTTTTATTTCCATTTCCCTTATAACTAAGGACGTTGAACATTTTTTAAACATTCTTTAAGTGTTTCTCTGCCATTTGATATTCCTCTATTGAGAATTCTCTGTTTAGCTCTGTATTCCATTTTTTAATTGGATTACTTAATTTGTTGCTGTTTAACTTTGAGTTCTTTATATATACTGGATATTAGTCCTCTGTCAGATATAGGGTTGGTAAAGATCCTTTCCCAATCTGTAGACAGTCGTACAACTCTCTAAAGTAAAAGATCTTCAGGAGATATCTCCATCCCTGAACTCAAGCTATACTATAGAGCAACAATACTAAAAACTGCATGGTACTGGCATAGAAACAGAATGGTGGGTCAATGGAATCGGATAGAAGACCCTAAAACAAATCCATATACTTATGGACACCTGATGTTTGACAAAGATGCCAAAACCATTCAATGAAAAAAAGATAGCATCTTCAACAAATGGTGCTGGTCCAACTGGTTGTCTACATGTAGAAAAATGAAAATAGATCCATACTTATCACCCTGCACAAAACTAAAGTCCAAGTGGATCAAAGACCTCAATATAAAACCAGACACACTAAACCGCTTAGAAGAAAAAGTGGGGAAGAGCTTGAACTCATTGGCACAGGAGACAACCTCCTGAACAGAACACCAACGGCACAGGCTCCAAGCGTAACAATCAATAAGTGGGACCTCATGAAACTGAAAAGCTTCTGTAAAGCAAAGGACACTGTCTACATAGTTTTTTTAATTTTTTATTTTTTCTTGAGAAAGGACAAATTAGTGTAGGATGAAACAGCCACAAAAAATACCCTCGCTACACTGCATGTGTTCTCAAGAGAGAATGAAAGCTTCCCAGACAAGTTCAGGCTGCATTCTGGTTTAACTACTGACCCAAACTATAGCACAGAAAAGAGAAGTGAGGATGATTTCTCTTCTCCTTCCAGAGGAGACAGATACGAACTGCTTATAAGGGAAGAGCCTTCTAGAAGGGAAACACTTAAGCTCACCACTGAAGAAATGAGTGGCTGTGACACCTTTAGTAAAGAATCAGTGAAAATTCCCCCGCAGTAGAAAAGAGTAGGATTTCTTCACACAGTTTCCGAAGTGGACTAATAACGAATATTTGCAGTGGTAAGATTTTATTTGGTTAAGATCCAACCATTCTCAACCATGGGTCCCCACCCAGAAATATTCTCGCTGGCCCTCCAATGATACTAGGGCCACCCCCAAAACATGCAGGAAGTATGGGTTTCCCAGCCATTGCTGTACATCAGAAACCTCCCTCTGAGCCCTGAGGGAAATGGGGGAAGAAAAAAAGAAAAAAAAGCTAGCTGTGGCCCAGGAAACACTCACACTGTCTGCTTGCATTCTCTGCTGACTGAGCCTTAGTGCTACCCTGGCGGGACCTGGCACAGGCAATAATGGGTTCCATTCCCTGATCTGCAGATGAGTGAGCAACAGTGTATCACAGCCTCTAATTTAGTGGTGTTGAGATGCTGATGAGCTCATGGCGTTGTTTCTCATCGGTGTCTGACTGCAGATTGTATGTGCTTTTTATTCCATGATCATGTGAAAAGCAAATGCTCAACAAATATGCTCAAGCTACTTGCTAAAGAAAGTGGCTCTTATCCATTCAACAAATGCTTGATGAGGAAGATGAAGAGCCCACACTGCTGCACGCATGCACGGATGCGCGCGCGCGCGCGCACACACACACACACACACACAGGCATATTTCTTTCAGAAACAAGAAGGTAGTTATCTTCAGTGCAAGAAAGATTACAGGAACCAGTTTTGCTCCGAGCCTCAGCTCCAGGCCTGAGATGTGTGCTTGCAGGCAGGGAGAATTTAGTAAGAGCAGCCCCAGCACAGGCTCACAGGCTCAGTCTGCCAGGAACAGGTGTGTCTGCTCTGTGCTAGCACGTAAGAAGGGAGGGTGGCACGCACCTGTCTCCTACCTCTCCAACCCTCTTCTCTCCCATCTTCTGCAAGCATGTCTCTAAGATTTGGGCCAAAGATCTGGTCTCTACTTACAGAAAAAGCTCTCAAGGGCCTGTCTCATCAGTAACTGCCAGACCCTTTGCCCAGACAGACAGGTCCTGGAGAGTGCTACAACAGCCTGCCTGCAGGTTGATCCAGGCTCCCGGCAGAACGGACCCAGTTCCACAGTGGTGCTTTTATTTCTACATCTCTTTAGTGGCTGCTCGGGCTGATCCTTACCCAATAATCTGCCCTGTACCCTACAGGAGTCACAGTGCTCCTAGGTGGAACATTTACACTGGATTTATTTCCACACACCCAGAGGCTTCCTTGAAGCCAGAAAAGTGCCAAGCAGGCCCTTGAGGATGGAGGCCAAGCGAGGCCAGATGATTACCATGGCCAGAAGAAATCATGGCGTCTGTCTGGGATCCAGAAAGCACCCAGCACCAGGGAGTAGCAAGTTATTTAAAAATAAAATAAATAAATCAGCCTTCTGGGTTCACATAAATATTTCCCTAATCGGTAAAAGGGCAGTAAAGGGAATATAGAAAGAGTGCCTAACAGTTAATGGGCTTTAGGTAAAATATTATACTTTCCAAAAGTTACTCAAGTGTGGCAGGGAGTCTATGAGCTAAAATTACTTTTCCAAGGGACCAAGATACTAATTTCTTATTCAGAACTACAGAGAAAGGGCCACACAAATGTCAAAATACCACTAAATGATCCAGCCTTGAGCCCATCTTCTCTCTGAAATTGCCAACATACTGACAGCACAAGGTCCTGCTCTTCTCAAGAGAAAAAGACTAGAAGAGGCCAGTGCTGCTCCACGCCACACCCCTGCACAAGGTATGACGCCTGTGCTCACACGGTCCCCATCCGTTCTACCAAAGCCCTCTCAGCTCCCACACTTCTCCAGGGCCAGGAAAACAGGGCATAAGAAAGTCTACCAGAAGAAGAAGCAGAGGTGGGGTGGAGATCACACTGGACGGTAAAACTGTTTTCCACAGTAAAACAGTTCTTGAGCCAGCACCTCACCATTCTCTGCTGTTTTTCTGGGCAATGGCGCAACGATCATCTCTGAGGGAAGAGTGAGGAGAAACAGACCCAAAATGTAAAGACAACAGACTCAACAGGCCGTCCCTGCCAGCACTGGACTCTGCCCAGAAACAGCTGACCCTAGGGAACGGGCTCAGAGTGGGTACCGGGAGTGAGCCTGGAGGGGACGAGCCCACCCACAGCACGTCCTGAGCCTTTGAGAAGATGCACAGCAAACAGTCTGAGACAAGAAGGCGAATGTGTGGGAATGTGGGAGAGGGTCTGGAGGCTCCTTCTAACTATGAACACGGTGGTTAAGCACGTGTTGCTATGACTTCTGGACAGGTAATTCTCAGTGCTCACTGTGCTCCCGAGCAGCCAAGCTGTCCCAGAGCACACACAACCCCGAAACTACAGTTACCCACAGCTGACTTCATGCTGGAAGGATTGTTCCGATGGGAATTTGGGGTCCTGGAGCCTTCAACAATGTGAGGTGGCCCTGCTTATCAATCCCACATTACTTCTTGGGCTAAAACAAGACTGTGGACAGTGCTCAAGTTCCTTAGAGACACGTAAGGGCCGTGAGGAGCTCTCCTGTGCTTCATTCCCACCCCCAAGAAGCAGCATCCTCCTCAAAACAGGGGTGAGCGTAGCCCTTTAAAAACCAGCAGTTGTGGTTGTAATTACTTTGCTGGTCACAAGTGCTATTCTATGTTAATTAAATATAGACTATAGTTGCTTCACATACCTGTATGGTGGGGGTGGCTGTTTAATCACAATAGGATGTAATTTAATAATCTGCAGTATAACTGTGCAAACACGAGTGGGCTGAGATGCCTCCATACTGCAGGGGCACACGCCAGCATGGCCGCTCCAGCACCACGGCGTCTCCCGGCCAGGGTGGCAGAGGAACCAGCAGTAGACTTACTGGTCTCCTCCATGCTTTATTTCAAAAGCAGCAAGTCTAGCTGCTGGGGGAGAGGGGTGGGGCTGGTAACAAAGCCCAAGGGGCCCGGACCCCAGCCTGCTTTTGAGTAACTCCGCAGATGAGGAATCAGGTGATCAGGGCACGGCACGCCCTGCCCGCGGGACCGAGTGCCCGCTCCTCGGGGAGCAGCGTCTGCAGAGCGATGGTGCACAGTGTGCTCCAGCAGTCTGCCAGGGGCCACCTCTGATCCGAACCGACCTGATGCTCAGGCTTTCTACTGCAAGGCACATTTTCATTTTAAGTATAAAGATGTAATCGTAAAAACTGAAGATAGTTTATATCTCCAAAAATAGGTGGCAACTGGTTAAATAAATTATGGCACATCTATATTATTAAAAACTACATAACCATTAAAAATTCTGTTTTAGAAAATTACTTAAAGGCCAGGGGAAATGTTCTGTTACAAAACATGACTAGAGACATCAGTGAAAGGCCATGAGATATTCGCAGTGGTGATAGTTCCTCTGGGTTATAAGATTTAAGTAATTATTATATTTGCTTCTCTAAATTTTTTCCCAAATTTATAAATGAATATTTTACATTTATGATCGGGGACAAATCTGTAAAGCAGAGAATGGTAGAAAGAAGAAAACAGGTGTAAGCCTCCTAGCTAAACTTGGCTAACGTGTAAAAATGCTGAGGAAGATGAAACAGCGAACTGCCCAGCACAGAAACCCCCCTAGAAATGAGGAGCCACTAAGGTTATTAAAAGGGGGCCACTGACCTCAGAGGGGTAGCCGCAGCAGTGGCCTGAGCACAAACACACACGCCATGAAGCGCTGCATTTCCTTCCATCTACACAGGGCTACTTTATTTGCACATGCCAGAGCTAAGCCCACTCTTTAACTTGTTTCCTCTTTCAAGTATTACCAGTTCAGCTGAATCACATGGGTGCAAACCCCAGCCATCAAGGCAACCCTTTATAATCCTTTTCTTTTGTTACCTTGAAGAGAAACTGATCCTGAAAAAAATACTACTCACCACCCAACCATGAGCTCCAACAGTACCCTACGAGATGATGTTGCAAACCCTAAGAGATACCCTTCCCTTGTTCTCTGGCAGGCCCTCCTGTCACCTTTAACTGGCACGTCAGAGCACGTTCTAAGCTCAGAGCTCCATGACTGGTTGGTAGTTGGCTCTGTGACCTTGGGGATATGGCAGTTCTCATATAGGAAACTACTTCTAAATCCAGCTCAAAAAAGAAAACTGGTGTTGTCAGAGACCAAAGTCCTGGGAGACAGCTTTGGTAAGCACCCACTCTTCAAGTGCTCCGAGTAACCATCCAGAGCTGTAATTTCTCAAGCTGATGTCTAGCAGTTGTAAAAAATGAGCATTCTAAGCCCCAGTCACAGAGATTTTAACACAACTTGAAATTCAGTACTGACACCTTAAGAAAAACTGATCTGGCCTCTTTTCAAAGGGAAAAGCTCAGTCGGAGGTAACTGTGAGAAGCAACAGGGCACACGGCTATGGCAGGGAGGCAAGGGCAGTGGCAGAAGCCAAGGGCAGAGGCAGTCAGTGGCAGACCCTGCGTACACACTGCAGCTCTGCTGTTCAATCAAAATCTATGGCACCAGCAGAGACCCACTTAATCTTTGTCCTCAGAACAGTCCTGTGGATGCCCAGAAGGCTTGCAGCTCATGTGCAGCAAATGAGAAGCAATAATGTTGGGTTGCCGTATTTGCAGTGAATCTAACGTCAACAATCAAATGATATGCCCTTGTAGAACTCTGCATCAGGGGATATCTTAGAAGCAAACATATGGGCATGAGTTTTCTAGCAGGGAAAGAAACAGAGGTAAAAGAGATATGGCAAGGTCAAAGAACAGCCAGAAACACCAGAGTCCATAATCCTCGGCTTCAGAACATGAGGTCAGTTCAGGGACACCAAGACACTGAGAACCCTCAGTGTCCAAAGACTGGCTCTACGGGACACACCCTATCACACACTCACATACACACACACACACACACACACACACACACACACACACACACACAAGCACAGGGAGGAAAGTATAATGGAGTGAAGGGGCTAGATTATGTGTATGCTCCTTTGTTTAATGCAAACATTTGTGAAGTCCTGGATTTGACTCTCAGGAGAAGAAAAACAGTGCATGTTGAATATAGATGCATGGGTTTTGCCAAACTTTTCCAATGCACAACTGCTTGACTCCGTGGATCAGGAACCCTCAGCTATAGACTCCAACCATATTCACATACATGGATAAGAGAGTCAGCACGTTGCCTTGAGCATGCTATGGCCTCTGTGTGTCATGATGCATGAAAAATCGGACAGCTCTAACACCTACCACAGGAAGCTTCACACCTCTGCACTGGCCAGGCCAGCCCGCAACAATCAAGCAACAGATCCAAGATGGACCTAACGCAGAGGAAGCAAAGGGAAACAGAAGCATTAGTAATGAGGACCATGCAACAGGGAAGAAAAGGGAGGTAAGACGGTACTCAGAGGGAAAGGGTCACACAAACCACCCCAGCATTTGAGAGGCCAGGGAAGAAAAGTCAGGAGTTGAACCACACAAATAACCCCAGCATTTGAGAGGCCAAAGAAGAAAGGTCAGGAGTTCAAAACCTTCCCTCAAAAAGAAAAAACACAAGACCAAAGTAGCTAGAAGAGCCACCTATAAAAAGAAGTAAAAGCTGCTGAAGGCTTGCCCCTCCCAGAGGCACCAACAAGGCAAGGCTTACCTTTTCTAACAGCCACAGCTTTGAAACCTCCTACCAAATACCAGATGTCAAGTGTGAAGGCTGACACTAAAGCAGCTGATATGAGCTGGGTGTGGTAGCATACACCTTTCAGCCTGTCACTCAGGAGGCAGAGGCAGGTGGATCTCTGTGAGTTTGAGGACGGCCTGGTCTACATAGAAAGTTCAAGAACAGGGCTACACAGTGAGACCCTGTCTCAAAATAAAACAAAACAAAAACAACAAACCAGCTAACAGGAGGATCCATTCTGCCTTACTACACACTCATTGTTTAAAAGCAAGACTCCTTCCTGTCTCAACAAGTTGCCTCCTTAAGCCTATATCTAGAAATAACAGCCAGAGAATATAGCCATGAAGACATCGACTGATTTAAATTCCAGAAGTAGGACACTAATCTCTCTTAAATTGCACAAATGTAGTTTTTAGAATACAAGATGGCACTAAACAAGCAATTTAATGTTGTTGCTCAAGAAAACTAGACAGCAGTTTTGGTGTAGCCCCTTTCTGAGGTACTGAATCTTGTTCAAGAAGCTGCTCTTTCTGGCTGCACCCCAGCAAGGCAGCTACAGGAGAGGCAATTTAACAACACTAGGAACTCACAGCAGGTCCATGTGGCATCAGAAACAGCACCAAGGGTTGAAAGCCACACAAGACATGCAAGAAGCTCTTCTGCAAGGCCCACTCCACAGGGCACAAGATCGGCAGGCTGCCTGGTCCGTGTGCTTCCTCATTCCAGTCCAAGATGTCGGTTCCTCTTTCCTGTGGGGAACTCCTGGACAGACAACAGCAAGAGGAGATGCAAAGCACCAGGCCTGGGGCGGGGAAGGTGACCCACATGAAAGGCAAAAGAAGACAAGATGGCAGGAGCAGGCACCCAACCCACACATGCACAATCATCTGCAAACAAACTTTCTAGCAGCAACAAGGGAGGGAAAGAACACAGTCAGGATGAGAGTCAGTCCCCAATCTCCCCGCCCTGGGATGGGGACAAGCAGGAGAGCATCCTCTTACATGAGCATGTGGAAGCATCTTCTTGACGCAGAGAAGCACGACAGAGCTGAACACTGTGGTTCCAGCCCTCAGAACACATTTCTTGGTGGGTGATCTGGGGGAAGCGGCTGCACAGTTTTACTACACCAAGTTTTTCATTTGTCAGGTTCCTTCACAGCATCAGAAACTAATATCTATTCTCTAGGATTGAGAAATCTAGCTGCTGTTTATGCTATCCTACCCTGAGGAACAGGCATCTCCCAGAACTCTATTATTTCTGGATACAGATACCACAACCTAACAGTAACTTCACCTGCAAACAAGAATGCCTGAGCGAAAAGAACCAATCATTCTTCCTCAGAAGAGAACTGGAGTACAGAAGGAAGAAGTGAGGCTAAAAGCTTTCAGACAGAGAAGGTGGAAACCTAGAGCAATCTACCAGGCAAGCCACAGTCTTGCTCTGATGGAACAGTTCGAAGGTGGCTCGAGTGGCAGGAAGGAACTCAGACATTCCCTAGGAAACCACTGGGCTGGTGGAAGGGACCAGCAAAGTACTAGGGTGACTTCTTTCCTCCTTGTAAGAAATAAGAAGTGAATCAAGCAAGATGCTCTGAGTGATGGCTAGTCTCCCTCCTGTTAAAGTGCTAACTGGCCTAATATTCTGGATATCTCCGCAGTCAAACCAGCACACAGCACTGTCTGCCAATCTGCCACGAAGAACACAATGTGCTCCCTTCCATCAGCTGCAGCAAAAGGCAGAGACGGTCCAGTAAGAGCAGGGGAGACAGTACAGCCTGGCCCCAACTCATGCCTGGGCCTCAAGACAAAGCCTGGAGAGCAGGAGGCTGACAAGGCAGCCCTGCGCAGCCACACATCAGCAATCCCTTTCAAAGCTCCACCTACAGCTCTTGCACACCAGCCATTCTAAAACTAGCCATCCAGCTGGAGAAGCAGATGCTAAGCAGGCTCCGTATGAATAAGGAGGAGGCTGTCTCCTAATTGCAGCCCACCTTACAAAAGGCAGCCACACAAGGAAAGAGCCTGGCCTTCCTGGTCATCAAGAAAACATCCTTCTGGTGGCCAAAAGGCAGAATCACAGTTAAGGGTCGGTGGGCTCTGCCGATCTGCAGCCAAAGATTATGAACAAAGGTTACAACTGTGAATGCAAGCAGACATTATATAACTGAGTACCAACTACATGCGAGGCAGTTAGACTGCAACAGACTTAAAGGAATGAGAAATCTACTTGACCCAGAAAATCAAACTGCATAGAGACAGAGGGAAAGAAGAAAGAGAGCGAGCGAGCAAGCAAGCAGAAACTAGAAATGATAAGCATCCAATATGTAGATTCTTGAGAATCTACACTGACAGAAGCAACACTCTGAGGACCAGTGTGGAACCAGAAAGACCCATCAGATGCCTCTGCATTCTGTGATGCCTCTGCTTAGCCCTACTGAGTGCGCCACACTACACAGCAAGGACAAACTGACTCCGCGCCAGGAAATGAGAAAGTAAAGAACATGGAGTTTCTAGAACGTCTTCACAGATAAACTTCACAGGTCCTGTTGTAAAGCAGCCCTACACCAGGGTGGACATAAATAAGACACTGAGCAGGGCGAAGGCGTCTGTGTCCCAAACCAGCCAGCTGGCATAGCAGTGGGTGGATTAAGAACTATAAAATGTGAACACCCTATAAAATGACTGCGGATTTTCAAAGAAAGGCTAAAATGAAAAGTGACACCAAAAATATGCCTAACCAATAGGCCTGTCATTTGCTAGGGAAAAAAAGCAAGCATCTGCGTCCTTCAGCTTCCCTTTCTAGTCTCAGCTCTGAGAAGCCTTTGCTGAAAACAGTGGGAGTAAAGCACTACTGCTTCATCCATCATCCCTCATTCCATCCAAGGTCCACCTGTGACCAGTACACACACACTCTCTCTCATCACACACACACACACACACACACACACTCACTCTCTCTCTCTCTCTCTCTCTCTCTCTCTCATCATTCACACACACACACACACACACACACACACACACACACACACACACCTAAAATTATAGACATCTTGTTAATAAAAATAATTTCTTGGGACCAGAGAGTCTATGAGGAACTTAAATATTTGGTTTCCAAACAGAACAAAATGCTTCCAGCCCAAAGCTAATTAGCCCACCAAGGAATGAAGTCTACAGCTCTGGCCTGCAAAAATGCAAAGCACTGGATGGCTGCACTAAACTTGCCTTGAATATAAATGTTACATTTTAAAAAAAAAAGATAATTTATCTAAACACAGTGTAGGTAGTTCTGCAATCAGCACCTCATAAATAAAGAGAGAAAGATGACAGGAAAAGCTCTCTAATTGATTTTAAAATTAGTTCCAGCAAAGAAATAATCTGACAACCAACAAGGTCAACAACAGAAAGGGGGAAAAAATAGCCCTGAGTAAAAAGTACACCTAAAGATGTGAATGACTTAACATAGCTGAGAGTAAGGCATTTGAAAGAGTCCAAGAAAGAGCAGAGGTGTTAGAAGAAGAGACCCATCTTCAAAGACATTTAAAACCTGAAATTAACCCCTTTGGTGCATTCAACTCAAGCTTACACTGTGCTAAAACATTAAGGGGAAAGCCACGGGGAGACAGCCAAGGCTGGTCAAGCAATGGCAGAAACTAGCCTGAAACAGGGCAGGGAAAAGAAGTAGCTACAAAATCTAAACCAGGTACAAACTACCCAGCAAAACAAGCAATGCAATTAGGAGGGAAGTGGGTAAAGAGGGAGGCAAAGGCTACCTCCTCAGACTTAAGACCCAGGACCTGGGCTGCAGCTGAAAAGGCCTATCAGAGGTAGTCCAGGGATTGGTAGAAGAGTTAGAGCAGGCAAAATGATGCCCACTCTAAAGCAATATATGGAATTAAGTCTCATGCCTCAGCAGATGTGATTTAAACATTTGATAATTGTCTACTACGTTCATAGTACTCTCTACATGATTCTGAAAGGAGATAAAGATGAGAAACGCCACTCCTGGTGTCAGCTGCGTTTAGACTTCACAGTGGAAAAGCAGGCGTGCACATAAATGCCATGGCACGCTGGAGAGAAGGAAAGGGCTGTATGTACAGCAGTCTCTGACCTAGCAGGATTCTTAAGAATCAGAGCAAGACAGAGGGCTACCCTCAGCAGAGGGCACATTAAGAGGCCAGAGAACAGTAAGTGATGTTGCCACCAACTCCAGAAACAACAGAGAATTACTACACCTCAGTGGGACTGAGAAGCAGAAAGAAACATGAGCACACAGCATGAGCAAACAGCATGAGCAAGATTTAGATAAGTTGAAAATGTAAAACCGTGTGATAGTGATGATTAAAGGAATAGAGAAGAGAGAGATGGGCTGAAAGAGGAAAATGCACATAGTTCAGAAGATTAACCACCAAGACCCACTAGGAGGTTGTTAAAATCCCATGAAATGATTTGAAAGAAAGAGGCAAGGGGATCTCTGGCTCAAGGAATGAAAAGAAACTATAATTTGTAAGAGGGAGAAGAAAGCAAGCCAAATGCAACAAGACAGGCACACCCTGTCTTTTCCAGTTTAAAATATCCCGACACAAGAGCAGAGTGTATGTTTTACTGCTCTCTGCCCAGATGCTCTGTGTCTTGACCTCATCACAAGGAGCCAGGCTTGCCCACCGGTGACCTCTCCAGCTAAGAGACAGGTCACTGCAACACTGTACGCGATAGCACCTGGCCACTGAGCTCACAAAGCAGAGCATTCACATTCTGGAATCTTAAAGCTGGGCTAAGACCCCTAGCCATCATCTCCTGATAGTAGGCTTTTTCAGCCCTCCATAAAGGAGGTTTCAAGTGTTCTCTCAAAGATGCCCAGATCAAACAATTTGGGAACGGGTACAGAATGCCTCTGCCAGCGCTCTGACACAGTCTATGCCTTTTGATCACACTACCGCAGTCCCCAGATCTCTCCATTGGAAACTGGTGAAATGCTATATCCATTTCAAAGAGCCTCTGCTTGTCTCCAAGGTCCTTAAAGCCGAGCTGGAGTCCCTCTCTAATCTGCTGTTTGCCTCATGCTCCCAGTTATGCGCCTGAGATCACAGTCAGGGGATTCACTGGTTTTACCCACTTTGCTTGGGGACCCCAACCCCACAACTTCCTCTTGGTATGCACACTAGTGGCCAAAGAGTCTGCCTGAGGACCCAGAGCAACCGGTCATCTTGCTTTCAAAAGTCAAAACTAGATGGAATAAACGGAGAACCCGCTTGTAATTGTGTCTAAAAGGGCAAAGCACACAGCCTCCTGCACAACGGATGGAGTTACCAGAACCCAAGTCAGCCTGGCCTCTGACCAAGAGCCTTTAGGAACCCCAGGGCATCTTGGGTAATGCACCTGCCTGCCAAGCCTCTCTATCAACTGCCTGTCCAAGAGTCCCAGGTGGCACAGACCTGAGAGAGCTGCCCAAAGTAAGGGCAACAAGGATACAAGATTAGGAAGACCCCTCACTGCCCAGGTCTGAGTGTTTACAGCCCCTGGTACGAAAAAAACCTCTATGGTGAACTCATAGGGCGGAGGCTTGAAGGCAGGAAATGGAAATGAACGGACACCAAAAGCAGTGGGCTACCAGCTTCTACCCTTGGGTTTCCCCATTGTCCTGAGTGCCAAGCTCAGAAATAGAGTCCAAGGAGAAGAGGGAGAGCCAGACATGTGACAAAAGGAACCAAGAAAAAGACTCAACAACCAAAAGCAAACTTAATCCACAAAGCACCTGGAGGCTGGGCAAAGGATGTACCTGTTTTTGAGGTAAATTTTAGATCCGTCTCCCTGTGCCAGCAACTACAATAGCACTGCAAGAGCAGACTTCATGGGGGAATAAGTCAGCCCCTTCATTGGATGCCTGGGGGCTGTTTCCTTTGTCATTAACACTCCAAGTGTAGCACAAAGCCCATGCAAGCTCTGGGCTACGGAGCACTAGGCTTTCCAGTTTCAGATCAAAGCCAAGAGCTCCCTAGGAAGCCCTGAGATTGCACAATGTACTATCTCCTTCAAGGCAGCAGCTCGGGAAAGCCAGAGCCTTTCCATAAGACTTAGCACTTACTTCCTTCTGGCAAACAACTGGATAAAGCAGACTCTGCCTTTAGAGAACCGCCGATGCCTGTGCAGGCACAAGAATGACATGTGTGAGCTAAAAGCAGGCTTTCAGCCTGAAGGAGTCACATCTCAAGAGCTCATACCAGATTCACCCTGGGTAAACCTGCAGGCACACCCACCTGAAGGCTTCTGCATGCCTTCAGTGGAGAGAACGCTGACCACATGCTCCTGCATTTATTCCTCCATCACATCATCCACCAACCCAAGCTTCAGTCAAAACTCAGGATCTGCTCTGGCAATACAGGATGCCCCGGGAGAAAAAAAGATGCTCAGATCAGTGTCTTAAGTGTCTCCTCCAGCTCCAATTAGAAAGTAAGCAGAGCAGGAGGAGAAAGTATACAGTTAGCCTTGGGCAAAACCTTGTCTTCCTGTAACATTTAAAAGATGGTGGAAAAAAAAAAAAAAGGAAAATATCCAATTTATGGGCCCACACCTCCACCCTGACAGGACCAAGAGTACCCTAACAATTTTTAGATCTGTTTAAGTGATAGGCTACTAAAATTTCTAGAAAGAAAGAAAAGAAACTGTGAGGAGAACTGGCTCCATGCTTTCTGAAAGGCAGCCCAACCCCATTGGGTCTTCATTTGGAGCTCAGGAGGAGGTCACCCCATGGCAGGAGCTGCTCCAAGGCCAGCCTATCACAGTGTTCATGCCCACAACCGCCATCCTGTTAGCTCCAGCTGCCTCAGCTCCTGCATCTGCACCCTCTCCCACACAGTTCCTTTGCTTAGAGGAGGCTCACACCATAAGCTACTGGGTTATGCCTTTCTCCATTTTCAAGCCACTGACCCTCAAGAAAGTAATTAGACAAAAGGTAATTTCCCAAGTGCACGCCCCAAGGCCCTGCACAATCCACCCACCACACACCCTCCCCACAAATAATCCTCAAGCAGTCAGTGTTTCTGCCACCACAAAGCCACTCCACTCCCCATCTCCCAAAAATACACCACCTTTTCCTTGGAGAGTCTACCAGATCTTGTTCTAACTAGGGCAGGAACACATCCTTGTGCGAGCTGCATCTTACACAAGGACATCTGGCCAAAGGGACAAAGACAGAACAGGAGCTGAATTCGGCCTCTAGTCTGCGTGCCAAGGACTGATTGACCTGAGGCTTCCTAAGGGAGGGACACCACTTTCTAACTTGCACTAAGATACCAGATGAGCTAGCACAGCTACTAGCCCCCAATACCTTAAATACCTTTTTTTAAAGTTAAAAATACACACACACACACACACACACACACACACACACACACACACACACTTCCCCCTTTTCTACGTAGCCTGACTGTCCTGGAAGTCTATTAGAGCAGGCTGGCCTCAAACTCACAGAGATCCACCTACCTCTGCCTCCCACATACTGAGATTAAAAGTGTGTGCCACTATGCCTGCTTCCACCTTGAATACTTGATTGGGCTTCCTGCCTGTCTTAGGTATAAACATCGTAAAGTAGCAAGGGAAACTGAAAATCCAAGACTCTACTGCCCAGGCTTCACACATCTATATAAATTACGGCACCACTGGGAACTGGAGACAAGGTTCCTTCCTGCACCCATACTGTAAATCTTTGTTAACTTTAGAGTAAATGTAGAATAGAATCTCATGTTCTTTGTAAGAGCACAGGGGGATTCTTTAAGGAGAAAGGCAAATACTTGGAATCCTCCAGGACCAAGAGCAACCGCTGGAGTAACAGCTACAGTTCTCACTTTTTACACATTCTCTCCTGGGTGCTTAGTCAATTAAGGTTTATCCAAAAAAAATCCAGAACTACTCCTTATAGATCAGGTTTGTGCAAATGTAAATTACTTTCATATATTGTAAATCAAATCACTGACATAACAGTTAAGTCTCCGTGCACCGTTCTCCTCAGCTTAAAATTCCTCAAGACAAAACCTAAAACATACTGTAAAATCTTGACACAAGACCCTTGCTTAATGACCAAGCCAGCTGTTTTCATGTCTAGCCTCCAGCTATCAGCTCTGCAAGTCACGGATAAGCAAAACAATGTGAAGTTCAACACAAAGCCCTGAGATGTTCATGGACATCTATATGTCCTGGCCCTACCCATCACACAGCTGGCAAGCCACTCACACACACACTCTCTCCCCTGTGGCTGTCCATTCTCTGGTTCCCCCAAACCTACCTGACTCACATCATCAGTGTTTTCCACATCCAAAATTACCTTCTAACTACTACTTCTAACAACCCTTCAGGCTTTAATGTTATTTCTTCAAAGAAATTTTCAGATTTCACACTCTCTGTAAACTTTAAACTTTTTGTACAGCTTTAATAGCAATGAAATTATTTGTGTACCTACTAAAGTTCAAAGTTCACCAGAACTCTGAACAGGGCAGCCAGTAAGTACTGACTAACCCATTCACCTCAGGTACTTGATCTGTGCTGTCCATGAGATAAACAAAAGAATCAACACCCGTCCATCAGCCCCTTCAACCTTGAATGATGCTGGAAAGAATTGACATGGGTGTAAGTGTAAAATCTAAACCAATTTCATTAATGTTTTAGTGTTTATTAAATGTTGATATAATATTTTGGATATGTTTTACCAAGTACATATGAAAGCTAATATTCTAGTTTTTAAATGCAATTAGCTAAAATGTAAAACAACAAATGTAAGTGGCTTATGTGGCCTTCATTACAGGCGTAGAGTGCCCTTCCTTTCCTGTGCTTACTACTTGCCTTGAATACAAGTATAACATTTTCTGAGGAAAGTGCCAGATTGGCCACACCTGGGTCCTGCAGGCTACCCTCCTCAACACGCTGGGGTGCTACACCACCCGTCTCTAATGGGATCCATTCCTACATGCTTCCAGAGGAATTCAGTGAACAAAATAATGACAATCAGTCCACATTCTCTCAAAAGCCATATGCTGCTGACTTTTATAGCTAAGCCTTACTTAGAACTTTCTTAAAATGGAGTAAGATCTCAGGAGTGAACAGAAAAGGGGGGTGGGCAGGAGAAACAAGGTAACTCATTTTGGTAGGAAACAAGAAATAGTAAAATCAGAATCTAGTCTGGGCTAGGAAAACAAAAAACAAAAAAGCAACAACTGTCCATCAGCCACTAAGATAAGAGAAAACACATGTCACCAGCTAAGGAGCTCCAAATTAATCTAGAAAAAGAGTTCTCAGTAGGTTAGTTCCTTCTTCAGAAAACCTGTTAATCTACCTAAGCTCAACATGCCCACCCCCTAAAAACTTAAAATCTAGCCACATAGTCTATATTAACATAATGCTTTGGCTAATAATGCAGACATAAAAATTAACATTCAAGAACTTCAAAGTTGTGGTTGCTGTGGGAACCTTAATTCCAACTGCAGGGCAGATGCAAAATCGTGGGCTACTCCCAATCCTGATCAAATTGGAGATGTATATTGACTCTGTGCAATGAGGCACAGCCACAGTTACTGAGACAACCTCATTTTGGCATTTCTAAGCTTTCATGCATTTAAATTCTCAACCTTAGCACAATACTGTTTGCTACATTAAACTGCCTCCTCTACAAAGAGAAAAAGGAGCAAATGAGCTGATTGGCCAGCCACTGAAATCGCCCATGCTGTAGGTGTTTCTATGCATGATCTGATTTAAGAGATAACCCTGATATTTTGATTTACTCTCATAGGCTTCCTAAACCCCTTCACAAATGGGACAGGGTCTGAGCTCAGCTTATGAACGCGCTACGCAACACGTGTGTGCGCACGACAATGGAAGAACAAACGGCACATCTTCAAAACCACAGAGGACGCAATAAAAAAAGTAGAGGATCCACAACTCTAACTTCAACCACGATCTTTAACTTCTAAAACCTGCTCTCTGGCACTAGCTCTCCCCAAACGCTTAATTCTATAACCAGCCAACATAAACACGTCATCAGAGGGAAATAACAGAAGCAAGAATGATGGCCTTAAAAGCAAGATAGAACCAAACCCAAGAAAATAATCAACCTCAATCCTTCGCCCTACAAACTCTTGCCACAAACTGCCTTCCTATATGCTGAAGACCAACTCTTGTTGAAATTTCATACAAAGCACAATTACTAGAACTGACATACATACTCAAACTATATGGTCAGACAAGCACTTAATCCGCCCAAAGACTCAGCAGATAGTACAAAATAAAATAGGTAATACACTTAGCAGCGCTACAAGAGGGGCAGGTAACCCCAAAGAGCACGAACACAAAGATTCAATTCCCCAGGAGCAAAACTGTAAGGAATAACCAAGCCAACACGACCATCAAAAAGGGGCCCTGTCACTATGTAAGTCAAATAGAGTATCTCCAGGTTATTCTCTCAGAAATGCAGGATCTTTCGAAAGTAAAATTCGCCCACCCTCTCCCATACCCTAATCCTAGCAACTCTCCAGCTCCCTGGAGAGGAGTGCTGATAGTTACTATTTGAGATGGAACAGAGCAGAGGCAAACTACAGTTTGGGCTGCATGCTTACAGAATTTCAAAAACTAATCCTCTCCCATGTGGGTATCATGTTTAACTATTCTGACTTCTTCCCTCCTTCTGAAGTGCAATTGCTTCCTGAGTGATTTCAATGAAAAAGGGCCCTGTGGGTCCATAGATCTGAACACCTGGTCTTGGCTGGCTGGACTACTACGGGGGTTGGGAGGCACCTTTCGAGGTGTATGTCACTAGGTGTGGGCTGTGACATTCCTAAACCCCAGTCACGTGTGCATGTTCCCACCAGCCACAACTCCCCTACATGCAGCTCAAGAGGTGAGCTCACGGCACCCAGTTCCTACCAGCATTGCTGCTTGCTGCCATGTTTCCACCAGACAGACTCTTATCCCTAAACCATACCGCTGAGAAGCCCTTCCTTCTACAAGTTGTCCAGGAACAGGAAGGTCAGTAACACGCGTTTCTGGCCTCACCTGTGTGCTGTCTCCCTCCAGCCTTGGAGGCCGGATGCTGGACAGGTGGATGGTCTTGTAGTCTCCAGAATTCAGCTTCACAACAATGGCGTCGGCATTCAGAACCTGCATTACCTGGAGGAAGAGGACAAGAAGGGTGAAGCTGGCTTCCACAGTCTGCACCACACAGCAAAAAGCCAAGCCCCCACAGGCAGACATGAAAGTGAGGTAGGCCCAATACTGTCTTCCCAGCAACAATATCAGAGAAGACGCACGATAATCAATTCCCAAAGACCTTAGAATGACCTCTCAATAAGACAGATGCTATTTCAGTCATACAGCTGAAGTGTAATGGAAGTTTTGGTTTCTTTAAAAACTCAGTTACGTTGTTTTAATCTCAAGTGTGGGATTTTCGTTGGCTTTAGTTTGTCCACAGCTGATATTTGTCTCGTGGGTGTAGTCACGGCCACGGCCTACCACGTGCAGCACAGAGAGGCGTGGCCTAGGGCTCCGAGGATGTAAAGGTAAGAGCCCAGAAAGAGAAGCTGTTGCAAGTGGCACGTAGCAGTCTGAAGAGACCAAAAACGGATGGTGTGGCCCTTTGGAGGCTCAAAGATTTGGACGAGACTGCTGGCTGTGTTTGCTGTTGACAGAGATTAGTATAGCCCTAAAAAAAAAAAAAAAAAAAAAAAACCTGAACAGCCAGGAGATGTAAAGGGGTTTGCAGCCCCTCCCCACTAACCTCCTCGCTCCAACCTAGGGTTGGGGGAAGGAGGTAAAGACGTAAATACCCTAAATAGAGTTCAAAAACGAGCGCTGCACTGAAGGGCTGAAAATCTGAGCCAGATGCAATGAATCATGCCTGTACTCTAAGCCCTCAGGAGGCAGAGGCAAGAACAGCCTGACTGAGCCTGAGGCTGGTAAGGGCTATAATGTAAGGGCTATACTGTATCCAAAATGATACATCGAGGGCTAGGCAGTAAAAACCCTTGCCTTAATAAGAATAAAAACTTACACACACACACAAAGTCCAATCTGTACTGAAAATTTTCTTGATGCAAGTTTAAAGCGAAAAATCGAAATCCCAACTCGATGACTCCAGTGAAAGAAGCAAGGGTTGGATTAGAAAAGGGAACCACTCTCACTTCATTAGAGAGAGCCCATATAAGATGCCTCAATGGAGAGCAGAAAAATCAAAGACAAGTGAAGGACAAAAATAACTGTCGTCTTAGCTCAGGGAAGAAGCTGCTCAGCTGTTAATCTCCCAGGCAGAAATATTAAATTGCTAAAGTATTACCTCAGCTACTCCAAAAGCTATCTTTTTAGAATGCTACGATGGACATGTCTGGTTTTGGACACCAAAAATCACAAACACTGCACCCTACTTTCAGCTGAAAATGATTAACTTTCAGTCCTGGATACAAGGATAGCTATTCGAAGGGCGAAAGTACAAATATTCTCTGTGAAGGTTAGCATATCGCACTGGTGTACAGAATAAAATGCCGTTCACACTGCGGCAACACTGGACCACAGCTATGACCCGAGCCTGTGCAACAGCCAACAGTTCACCCAATTATATGCAGACCTTGTGTTGCAAGGCTGTTTAGGATTTTCTTCTGCTTCCTTTGCATTCATTACAAAAGTTGGCTGAAGACTACAAAATATTGTCACCATCCACTCCATCTGCAGAGTGGAAATCAGACTCTTGTATGCTTCGATTAGGCCCCATCAGGAACCACCAGGAGGCTGAACTGCAGGTCATCTGCCACAGGAAGGAAAGACTGGGAAAGTTCTCTCTTCTTTTTCCACATGAAATAAAGCACATGCCTGCTGCCGTGGGAGATGGCACACTGGGAAGTGTCTTGGAGGAGGCCTATTTCCTGGAAGGCCTAAGACTACATACAGCACAGCATAGACTCATCAAATGAGCTATTCTCTACCTTCACAATGAACAGCCAATCACAGACCACAACGAATAAGACCACTCGAAGGCACAATCTTAAGAATGAGCAAAAAGCAAAAGCAAGTTAGAAAATATGCACAACAGAACCGGCAGCAGCTAACGGAAAGCAGTAACCGAAGCAGTGTGGAGAAAGGGCCAGTGGTCAGAAAGCTAATGAAGGGGCTAAACCAAGCTAAAGTAAATTAGAAATTGTCACTTGTCTACTGTACATTAAGATTAATCTGTAACTCTGAAAGCGGCAGTCAGTGTCAAATACACATAACCATTTCCTATGTCCTGTGATCTGAGTCAAGAGAGCTAAACCCTAAAACCCAGAGTCAGAACCAGAAATAATTTTGGCCAGAGAAACTTGAAGATCAGCAGTAATAAAAATATATAATATGAGGTCAAACCATGGTTAGGGCTGGTTATCAAAACTCAGCAGTATCAAAAGATACAAGACCCTCCAAATCCAAAAGCTTCCTACAGCAATTAAAATCAAAACAAAAGCTCATAAGGCACTTATATACTGTCTAGAAGATAGAAATAAAAATATAGATTCAGTTACTGAAAGCAAGAAAAAAATGCTTATGTCTGTTACCACCTACACACATTATAGCCAAGAAAATCTCATGTTAACAGACTATCTTCCCAAAGCTATCAACAGTGAACAGGCCCACACTGGAAAGGTTCAGTGACTATGTCTTGATCTTTCAAAGTCCTTCACTTGTGTGGAAAGAAAATGGGTGTGAGAACATCTGAGGGGCATGAGCTTCATGATGTAGCTGTTCTGCTATTCTAACTGCAAACCAAATAGAAGAAAAAACATCCTTTAAGCCATATTAAGCAGAATAGCTGCTATAGCCAGTCAATAACTGCTTCCAAAGGATATCCAAAGGAAAATAAGATAATCTTCAGTCATCTCAAGTACGTACATCTCACAATATTTCCAAAATCTTACTCTTGGACAGATCTATACTTACTCTCAAACTCAAATTAACTCTTATTAAAATGTCGGTTGCCAAAACTATACAGAACTTCCTTATATCAAAGCATGGACAGTCCTGGCATGCAGGCATGCTCAGAGAGCAAGGACACCAGGGCAAGTATTACAGTGTCACACCTTCCCCTCGATTCCAGAATGTGACGATCTAAGCATCCTCTCTGACAAGGCTGGCATTCGTCACCCCTTATAACATGCGACAGCAGCAAATGGATTCTTGAAGCTTAAATTTTAGGCCACAGCACCAGACTCTCTGCTTGGCATATCCCTGATTAGCAACCTCCTCTTCAGAGCTGTGCACTCCGACGCTGCCAAGGATACAAGGCTTAGCTTTTGGAAGAAGGGCAGGAGGGAAGGAAGGAAGGATGTGTGTGTTGGGGGGAGGGGTTCTAGTCCTCTGTAAACTGTGTCATTACTGCCCAGAAAACAAGCAACTGTCTACAGAGACAGGGAAGAAATCATAAAACACTGGGTATAGACACACACTGTGAGTAAGCAAAATGCAGAATGGATTCCTACCCAGAGCCTGCTCATCAGCTCAGGTACAGATCACACCTGAACAGTTATACTTCTCAGGGAGCTCTTCATCAGGGTAACTAAAGTGTGCTCCCACTGCTCGCTTTCATGACAAGCTAGAGATCTCTAACCAAGCCATCCTCGCACAGACACACCAAGAGCTCACCCAAGGCTCAGCAGCAGAAATCTATAAGGAACAAGTCACCATCTGGACTCAAGATTACATGCACTAAATCCAATTCCTTCCGCATCACTTGAAATTCCAGTAGCAAAGGGAAAATGTTTTCCTGATGGTAAGATAACAGTCAAGAGAACTACAAAGCTATGTCAGGGGAAAGAAACCATGGTCCTTTTGTTTGGCCCCCACAACGCTCACTGTGAGGCCAGGGGCTGCTGCTTTTTTGCCTCTGAGAGCCCTGCAGCATTCAGATGACCAGGCCTGGCAACAGCCTTCTGAGCTACAGTCACCCTCTAACAGCTACCCAGACACCCCAGAAGCAGCTCTAACGCTGCTACCAACCTTGGTACAGAAAGAAACCATCTACCTAAACAGGGCTTCTCCAGAGATGACCGGAGAATGCCCTGTCATGAGGCCATCAGAAATAAAACACATGCCCTTCCGCTCGCTGATTTAACAGCTGCCTTTCTCCTGCACCCTAGGATTGTACATGTCTGTCACAAAAGTACAAATGCAATCAACCATGCTTTAAAAAAGCTTTAAAACCACAACGATACCCTGGTACAACCAAATACTGCCAGAGATAGTGAGAGGAAACCACGTGTCAGGTACAATTCCTATGGATAACATCCCACAAACTACTTCACTGCTCCTCCAAACAAGCAAGGGCACAAGGAAAGCAAGCAGAGTCTGAGAGGCTGAAAGAGGGTAAAATAAGCAAGCTTAATACTAATGAAAAATAAAAGGCATTACGAGAAATCTAAATAAAGGCTTTAATTAGTCCCAACATATCAATACTGATTCATTAATTATGACAAATGCACCACGCTCACATAAAATACCAAAGGAGACTGGGGTGGCAATGGATAGTAACACATGGGCTTTTGGCATTATCCATTCTGGAACCATCCTAAGAATACTCCTACGTGTTTTCTAACTTTCATATGAACACTGAACTGCTGATGAAATCTTCTAACCGAGCCCTAGCCTATCTGCACTAGAGGTTAGTGGTCCATCCAAACCAGCTCCTCAACTTTTCCTCATGTAGGCTTTTAGAAAGGTCAGGCAAGTGACAAAGCTTTCATTTGTTTGTGTTCTGCTGTGTCTGTATGACTGCAGGAGAATGTGCTGGCCAGCTGAGATCACAACAAACATTAAGTTTCTTTGCTTAAAATTTTATCAAAGCGCCACTTCCATTCAGCACAAATCTAGAAATTAGGCTAAAAAAACAAATAAACGGCATACAAATTTTAAGAGAATAATAAAAAATAAAATATTTTTAATAAATAAAGCTTACAAGACATATATAAAGAAAACCCAAAGATTCCACAAATAGTATTAAACCAACAAATGAATTAAAATAGTGGAATCAAAATCAGTTGTTTCTGTGCACTAACAGGAACATCTGAGTTCCATCCCCAACAGCAGCAACAACATCCTTAACAACAGCCAAGGAGTGAAAAAAATACAGTGCGAACTATGAAGTGCTGTTGCAGGAGCCTGACAAGTGGCTTAGCAGGCAAAGTGGTGCCTGTGCAAGCATGAGGACCTCAGCTGAGCTCATCCCTGCCCCCACATCACCCATGTAGAAAGCTAAGTGTGGCAGCACATGTCTACCATCCCAGGCCTGGGAGGCAAAGAAAAGAGCACCCGGAGTCTGCTGGTCGGCTGTTCCCCGGCGAGGGGCCAACCTCCGGCCTGCAGGGCACATGCACACATCCACCACACACGCTGGCAACAAAAGTAAATGGAAGCACATCCCATGACGATGGAGCAAGATCTAATACTGTCAATATGTCAATACCATTTTTGTTGCATTGTTTATTGGTTTGATTTTATCAATTTGTAAATTTAACACAATCCTATCAATATCTCAAATGTGATTACTTTGCTTTCTTTTAAAATGCGGCATTTCCTAAATTTGTATGTAATTGGTGCACAGACTATGTGTGATACTGTTGTCAAATTGACAAAATCTAGAACCAACCCAGAGATGACTCCCAGAGCACGCCTGCAAGGCATCTGTCTAAGTGGGCTGGCTAAATGCGGTGACAAGATCCCAAACCAGAACCATCACCACCGCCACCACCAGCCTGGGCCTGGTGGGCCAGCGACCCACTGAGGAGGAAAGGGGCACCGGGTACGGGCACCCACACATTCATTGTTACCTTTGTGACTGTGGATACAGTAAGACCAGGCCCCTCAGGCTCTACAGCTAAAGCCGGGACACACTGCCGCTAAGTAAACCTCCCAGTAGCTGCTTTAGCCAGGGCGCCTCATCACAGCAAGAAAAAGAAGCCAGGAGAGAGATCGGTAGCAGAAGTGGGGATGCGGCTGTGATAACGTGACTGTGCAGTTCTTAGGCCACTGGAAATACTTTGTGGCTAGAATATGAAAGAGTTTAGCACTCTAAGCAAGAAGGCCAGTGAATGCTACAAATATTCCTTCACAGTTTTCCTGACTGCGAATGCAACATAACCAGCGCGTCAGCTCCCACTACCTCGCCTTCCCGTCCACCGGCTATGTGTTCAGCCGTGTGCTCTTTCTCCAAACACTGTTTTGTCAGGGTACTTTCTCACAGTGATAAAAAACAAAGTAAGAAAGCAAGCCAATCTGTGTGCATTGTTCAAGTTTTCCTACATGTACTTCGTAAATGAGCACTCAGACAGTTTTACAGGTTGTTCACTGGCTGATTTTGCCTTGCAGAAATTTAAAAAAAAAAAAAAAAAAAAAAAAAAAACTAATAAAATTCACAGCAGATCTCAAAGGACATCAAATAGGTAAAACAACAAAACTGGATGGTGCATGGATCTCTTTCTCAAAACAAGACTACAAATCTACAGTACAGTAACCATACAGTACTGTCGTAAAGACTTAGAACTCAGACCAGCAGAGAAATGCAAACATGAACCTTTGCATATGTGGGCAAATGGCTACTGACAAGGATGGAAACTCAGTAAGTGGGAAAAGACAGTCTGCAGCGGACCATACAGAAGTCAGAGGCACAAAAGAATGAGCAGGAACCACACTAAAGATCGATTCAAACCAAATCCATGATTTTTTAAGGTTTTAAAAATCTTAAAAGAAATGGGGGAGGGGGAAGAATCACTGTAATGCATCTGGCAGTGATCTTTTAGATTAAAAAAAGATAAACATAATAACAAAAATAGCTAACTACATTGTCTAAAAAATTAAAAATAAACAAAAACAAACACTGTGTACCCAAAATTCAACAGTAAAAGGCAACCCCCAAAAATGTGAGACGGTATTTCTAAATCACGTCTCTGACAAATACCCAGAATGTTTGCAAAATTTCTATACCTCAACAAAACCAAGCAGTCCAATTAAAAATGGACAAAAACCCTGAGTTCAATACCCAGCACTGAAAACAATTTTTAAAAACTGAACAACAGGCAAAGAACTTACACGGACATTTCCCTGAAGCAGACTATACAGACAGAGGACCAGCACAGGAAACATCACAACACCACTTATCATTAAGATTACTGTAAAGCAAAACAATAGTGAGATGTCATGGTAAACCTATGGGGATGAATTCTCCAAGAAAATAAGCTAAGGCAGGGATCTCAGAAACACCGAAACAAACATCTGTAGCTGTCATGCTGAGTGACTCTTGAACTGGAAGCGAAGCAAAAAGTGACTGGGGCAAAAAATCAGTTCCACTCTAACTAAACGATTCCATTTTAGCAGATCCATGCTGCATCCACAGCTACCTTACAGCTTGGTCTCTGATGTTGGCCTCGGCTGCTCATGCCAGCCGATTACCTGAGCTCTCAGGTAAGTCTCAAAGGATAAGCTTGAAGGAAGGAGTCTGCGTAGTTCTACATCTTTTCAAAGCAGTTTGGGTGGTATTTGTGTTACCATCAGAGAACTAGCATGAGGTCTCTAACAAGCAGAGCACTGAGAAGACAGCACTTGGGGACAAGCTCTCTCCCCCTCCCCCAACAATGCTATTCAGGTCTGTGAAATCTGCAATGCCCACAGATCCAGCAGCGGGCCAGGGAAGCCAAGCCACGTGCTCAGGGGACCATATGGCTACAAACTGCACAGATCAGCTAAAACGCCACAGGGAACGCAGGCAGGGAACTGGCAGGCCATGAGGGGCACAAAAGTCTCAGGCAGGCTCAGCTAATCGCTGTGAAGGGAACATGCTTCTCTGCTAACCTGGAGAGACAAGGAGAGCCCTCCTCTGCATTTCTCTCTTGGAGAGATAAAAACTCCTTAAGCAGATGACGGAAACCAATCTCTAACAGACCGTATGTATCAAAAGAATCCCTAGCTGACTTTCGGATTTCTCACAGTGAACCACTTGACAGGTTCCCAGAAACCAACTCTCAGACCCGAAAGCATCTTGTTGAAGGGGTCAAGCATTAGCCTTCGCAAGGACTGTAGGTTATTTTAGTGTCCTATACAATTAGCTCCTTTAAAACACAGGAACTGTAGAAAAAAACGTCATTTGGGGTTGACTGGTGAGGCCTGTGGGTGTGAGGACCCCAGGGCCATGAGAACCTTTGTTAGAGTTCCTTGAGAACTTACTGGACAGTAGCACATCTTCTTTTGCATGTGTTTGGGGTGGAGGGATTGATAATGGACCTAAGGATTGAACCTAGGGCCACAAACATGCTTGGTAACATTCCACCACTGAGCTCTATCTCCACCTCTCAACAGTTTCAATTGTTTAAAAATGACTTCTGAGTTACAGCTGGATGGGAGGGGAGGGTTACAAAAAGCAGGGACCTGTAAAGCCTAACATATAATTTACTGTGTTCCTTTCAGAATAAGTTGGCCAATCCTTCTTCAGGTTCATATTAGGTAAAAAACAAGCCTCCCTCTTTCAGCTAATACTTCTGAAGACCTATTTGCAATAAGTTCCAATTGCCTCTAAGGAAGTACCTACCACTTACAGACATTCACCACACTTTCTAAATATGGGGAAATTTCCAGCTTACATGAATAGCACCTTCTGGAGACTGGTTAAATAAAGTACGGTAGAGATGCACAATGGAATATTACATACCAATTAAGGAAGTTGATCCAAGCACTTATTTTGTGTTCCTTCTCTAAACAATCGTTTTTTAAAATAAAAAAATTAAAGGATGTGTTTAACCCACCTTTTCATCTATATACATAAGCTCAAGAATATAAAGATAATCAGAGAGACAAATACTGCCATAAGCTCCTAAAAGCCAGGAGGCAAATGGATGAATATCTGAGTCCACAGACTTCACAGAAGACAAATCCTGAGGCAGAAGTGAGGACAGTGAACAGGCAATCTGATATACGATGCAGAGACCCAGTGCCCTAGCCCTCGCTGTCCAGAAAGACTCCAGGACTACCACACCAGGCACAGAACACTAGGAATGACTTCAAATCTCTGAAACAGCTGCTAGATTTCAAGACATATGCCCAAAATCCACATACAGTTTCAATGCTTATAACCTAGTATATTAAAACCTTATTCTTGCACAAGAGACAGCCAAGGTCCATCAAATAGCTGAAGGGCCTTTAATATGAAAAGTAAGGTACCAAAATAACCAACAGAGGGACACAAAGAACACGAAGAAAAACTGTAAAATAATTAAAGGTGATTCTTCAGAGAGCTAGGATATGACCTGAAACACATTCTAGATGTTTGATTTTAAAAAGCAATGACAGAAGAGATGCATTCAAAGAACAAATGAAATTCTTAGAAATAAAAGAATTAAGGGAGGGGGTCGTGCATCCTACAGTCCCAGTACTTTAGAGGTTGAGGCAGAAGGATCTTAAGTTCAAGGCAAGATACAATACAATCTTCATCTCAAAAACAACAATAAAACTTTTTTTAAAGGCAAAGAACATAAGATGGAAAGATCTAAATACTAGTCACAAAGTACAGCATCCAAATGAGAGGGGTTCTGGGAAGAGAAAGGACAGAGAAAATAAATAAAAGGTAATAAGGCAGTTTAAAAGAAGAAGACTTAAAACGGAAGGTCTAAACCCAGAACATCATTATGGCGTGTTGGTAATTCCTTTTAGAAAGAAAAAGACTGATACATACATGAAAAAAAAAAATCAGAATCATTTCAGATCACCAAAAAAATAAAAGGAAAACCAAATGACAAAACCCTAGGAAATTAAGGAAACTAAAAAGAGAAAACTAAGTGAGAACTAAGCAATATGGTATCAATGGGAAATGGTTTCTGACACGCATCCCACTGCATTATTAACTGAGTGTAAATGAAAAACAGGGATGAATGGCTTTGGAAATTTACCTCAGGTAGTCTGTTACCATGAGGTTAGGAAACAAGTGTGCCACCAAAATGATGAGCAAATCATCAAGAAAAGGCCACAGAATACAGCAAGCAGTCCTAATCTGAGAGCAGGGCGAAGAAACCTAAGACAGTGGCAGAGAAACCCAAAGATAAAACCCACAGTGAGGGAAGGGTCGTCAATCAGTCTAGCTGGCACTGCCCAGCGTTCAAGACAGAATTACTCAAGGTGAAATTAACAAACTAAATGAATGGTTTAGGACAAAACTATACAGGCAGAGAATCTGAGAGTTGAACCAATAATATGTGTAACATATATGCATGTAAATGCTTTTAAAAAATTAGTGACTCCAGCGATAACAAAAAGTATTGGAAATGAAGACTGCTTTACGATGCGATACAGCTTTTAAAGTAATCAGCATTTACAAGGGAAACGGACAATTTAAACAAAGCCATAATCATACTGGAAAAATAGGGAAGAACATGTGTGTGCCCATGTGAATATTGGTGTCTGAATGCTCAATCTCCATCCATTTTCTCCCACGGAGAATGAAGGACAGGAGTTACGCTTACAAAGAGGAGAGAACGACAAACACATCTTGTATTCAGAGATACGAAAGAGCGAATGTTGAAGTGGTTGGCATGGCCACACATGGTGCCACAGGCCTGTAACTGCAACTGGGAGGTGGAGGCAGAAGCACCAGGAGTTCAAATCATACCCACAGCAGAATCTGTCTCCAACAACGAAGCCACTGCCAATCTACAAGGCACCAGAACACTGTTCCCTGTCGGGGCCACTCTTTCCTCCTGAGGTAACGGCTGGACGCCATGGAGGCTCTCCAAGCAGGTAAGTGAGCAGCACAGCTGGAGTGTGCGGAGCCCTACAGTCGGGACACGTGTTGGGACGTTGCATTGATTTGGCAGACGCAGGTCACTGGTGATGGTCCTTGAAGGCTATACCCCCTGGTGGTTCAAAGCTGATCTGAGCTCCCTGCTTCCTGCTCCTGCCGCTGTGCAGAGTTCTGCCAAGTGCCACCCACTCCATGGATGGGGCTGTTGCTGGGACCTCGCCTTCCCAGCAATGACACCATCGGCCAAAAAGCTGAAACTGCTTCTCGCAGACATTTGGCCACAACGATGAGAAAGGTGTGGAAAACCACTGGGTTTCATGTAAAGAGCCAAATAACAAACATTCTGTGCTTTGCGAGTTACTCAACAGCAGCGACAACTACATATCCCATTAACAGTCTGATACTGGGATATGAGGAGAGCCACGAGCAAGCAGGCAACACACAACTTTCACTCCTAGCATTTGGGAGATAAAGACAGACAGATGTCTGTGAGCTCAAGGCCAGCCTGGTGTACATACAGAGTCCCAGGTCAACCAGAACTACACAGAGACTCTAGCTCCAAAGAAGAAACCAGAGCCAAGACAACGCTTCCACAAGTCCACATGGCTATACCTGACTTACTCATGCAGCCAAATATAAGTGCATATAAACTTTACATGCCACACAACGGTCTTTTTCTTTAAAACTCACAAGCCATGCAGTGCTGACGGCAGTGCCATATCTGGTGCAGGACCCATGCTTGGCTAGCTCTGGGGGGGCAGCATAAACAGCCTAGTGGCAAAGCAAGACTACTCAAGAGGAATGTGTGTTTTCCTTACCTTCTCTGTGCTGTAGTCCACACAAAAGTGATACTCAAGAATTTTTAAAATTCAAGAAAATACAAAATCTTTTTTTCTATTCAATTTTTTCTAAATAGGCTTCTATTCAAATGGCCTAAATTTAAATCAACTTTCTACAGAGACTGTTATCCTTCATAAATCTCATTTCAACAATTGTAATAAATAAAATTTTGTTGTAGTGATTAAAACACTTATTTTGTTAAAAACAAAACCCAGAAAGCAAAGAATCCTGGATATAAAAAGTAGAAGAAATGTTTCAACAGCCACATCATCATTTTCAAGTTGACAACATAGTTACATTTAAAATATGTGCCTGTAATCCCAGCATTGTTAGGCAGAGGCATGATAATGGCAAGTTGGAGGCTACATGGAAAACATGATGAGACCCTACGTCAGTAGGATCTGCTAGGAATAGGGCAGGCCAGGGGACATTTCCAGGTCTCACCAACATCACTGGTACCACAGCCTCTCGGTGGTGTTAGCAAACTGAAGACCCATTTCCCTGCTGGGTAGATAGTCATCCTTTGTAGAGATACCTTCTTACTTACAGGCCAGGTAAACAAAACTAAATGAGGTTCAGGATGGCAAAGCAGCCGGTCTCCAAGTGCACAAATGAACATTCCTCAGAGAAAGGAGGCAAAGGTCCATTGTGGTCTACCTCAAGGTATAGAAGGTGCACTGGGGACTACGTCCCCATGGACAAATGCTGTTCACGGCTACTAAAGAGAGTAAGTACTATCACCTAACAGCTGCTCACATCTACTAAGGAGGGGAAGAGGCTACATGAGCTCTGTAACCTACTTGAGCATGGAGAGAGAGAGGGAAGAGGGAGAAGGGAGAAGAAGGAGAAGGGAGGAGGATGGCAACAGAGGGAGAGAAAAGAAGAAAATCAATCAGGCAATGCCTCAGAGTCTTTGCAAAAATTTCACAATTATAAAATAGTTTGGGGATCTCTCAAGCTGACAGCGCCACCTAGTGACTTTCCAACCAAAGCTCATGGTTACCTAATGGAGTCGGCCTCTGTCCACAAACACGGTTATTTAACCACATTTTGCCTATAAATACACAAAAATCATCAGTGCCTCTTAGCAAAAGCAAAAATACACTGAAAACTTCATACGATTTAGGAAAGCATGGAACTCTGCCACTCCAATTACTGACACCTTAAAAAGAAAATCTTTTGCCCAGTACTGGTAATATAACCACTTAATCTATTTAACAGCTCTAGTTCCCTTAGAAGCAAACAATCCACCCCAAGGCACATCAGCCAGTAAAGCATTCAAGGCAGGGAAAATATTGAAACCACAGGAGTTCCAGAGAGAATAAAAAGAAAGCTGTGGACACAGGAAATCCCAGAGTGCCAGTTACAAAGCAAAGCAAACAAAAAGATATCTCAAGTATGAGAGCTATTTTCTACAAGCAATGCCCACAACATTAATCCAAGAACTTTTAGCAAACTTGAGAAATGCAACACACACACACACACACACACACACACACACACGCACGCACTTGGTGGAGAAGGCTCCTCTTGAATAGTCAAAAGCTATAGCATCTCTAACTATTCAGCTCCTTGCGTCATCTCAGGCTGGCCATGTCCTCTCTGTGTATCAACATGCTGAGAATGACTCACCTTGGCAACGAACTGCTTGTCCTTTTGATCCAAATTAGCAGTGGGAGCCACATAGTCTCTCCATATTCTCAGCCTGCGCTCCTTGGCAAACCTGGCAACAAAGTAAGGTTGAAAGATCATTCACAGACCAGCCCACTGCACTTGAGGCAGCAGTAAGGTTGCAAGATCATTCACAGACCAGCCCACTGCACCTGAGGCAGCAGCATCACAGACCAGGTAAAGAAGAAAATCCTACTAACCTCCCCTGTGGGAAGATCCAGAGAAGACGGACCATAGTCAACCCAGAACACAGCCTGATACAAATAGAAAGTGCACAGCAAATAGAAATTAAAAAGCCAGGTGACGGTGGCGCACGCCTTTAGTCCCATCGCAAGAGAGGCAGAGGCAGAAGGATCTCTGAGTTTGAAGCCGGCCTGATCTACAGAGGGAGCTCCAGGACAGCCAAGGCTACACAGAGAGACGGTCTCAAAAAATCAAAAAGAAAAAAATGAATTTGCATAGTAAACTTATGAATGGCCAACTGAGATCCTGGTATGCAAGTGTTAGCACTTGGAGAGTCCACCTAAATAAATAAGTCTTTGGTTTACCTAGTACCTTCTGAGTGAATACTATAAAACAGGAGCAATTAGTTCCTTAAAGATACACATGAAAACACTTTTAATGAATCACAGGCCTGCCTGATTGCCATTTGAACTGTAAAAGGGTTATCAGCTATTGGATTCAATTCAGAAAACATCAACATCGCGCATCTAAAGTGTACTTGAAAAACAGACAAAATCTGCAGACTTTCATCAATAAAAGTTCAAAAACCATGCTGTCAGGAATTCATTTCAAAATACTAAGCCCAGTAGATTATTTTCTGAGTCAGACCAAGAGTAGAAAATTGAATATGTGCAATGATTAAAAAAAAAAATCAATGAACAGCTGTCTTCAAGTATTTATGAGTAATTGGATGCGTGTGCAGTGGGAAAGAAGCATTATTTCTGAGAACAGTATTGCAGCCATTCTTTCAGCAGCACTAAAATAGAAAGAGACAAAGAAGGATGTGGTAGTTGTACAATACATAAAGCATTTCCACAGAGAGCATGTAATTGTGCCCACAATACAAGCAGCTCAGATACGTGACGCAAAACAGCAGCCAAGCAATCATACTCTGAGATATGATTTGCATTCTCTGTTTTGTAGTGACTCTCTCAAAAAAAAAAAAACAAAACTATAGTCTCCTACTGCTGTTACAAACCACACAGATAATATTTTAATTGTACTCATTTTCTTCAGAGACAGACGGGAACTTAAAAAAAAAAAAGCCAAGAAAATTTATCAACCGAAATGATAACTTAGAACAGTAATGAGTAGAAAATAGAAGTTTCTGAACCAAAGCAAGCAAGAAAGAAATTGAGCATCACAGAATAATCACAAGTATTTGGAATACTTTATCTACAAGACTGTAACATTTTTCCAATTTTATTATGGCACAATATACAACTTTTGAAAAATTAAGTAATCCCTCTGGCTTTTCACCAAACAATATACACTTGTCCGATCTCTTATCAAGCGGCCCCAGTTAAAATACATCTCCAGAAAAGGTTGCAAGTGTCTGTGCGTACAGGCTCAGGAGGATGAGACTGTCCTCAGAACAGGCCTCACACACAGCGCCGTCATTCACTTGTTCTGTCACTTGTACATCGGATCGGCAAAAAGCAAAGTAACAACACCACTGTGACGTTGGGCTCTGAGCTAAGGTTTCACGCCAGGAGATGAGGGTGCTCCACTGTCACAGTCCTTTCCTTCAGCTCACCACTGTCCTGGAACTGGAGGTTCAGGGCTGATGGGGTTCTTCCCCCTCAGATACTCTTGGGACCTGCTTTTAGTTGCCTCAATCTATCCCACCAAATGTGAGTACAAAACATCAGGCCATACTTGACCTCGGACAAGCCACTGTATTCGTGACTTCTGGAAGGCTATCTCCACGTCAGAAATGTGTTTGCACTTGTGACTAGAACCCGCCTACATGCAATCCGCCTACATGTCCTGGTACCTCCTAGCTTAGGAACCCCCGGCTCACCTCCCCATCACAGCTCTAAGCTCGCCGTTTGGGAGCACCCGATAAGCAATCTATTCCATCTATTTCAGACACCTAAAACATGGACCTCTTAAGAGGGGACCCTGGAGAAAAATGACAAAAAAAAAAAAAAAAATGTTTAAAAAGTACATCAAAAAAGGAATATGGGCTGGAAAGATAGCTCAGCAGGCGAAAGTGCTTGCCACCAAATCGGATGGCCTGAGCTCAGTCCCCAAGGCCCATGGGCTAGAAAGGAAGAACCAACAACACAAGCTGTGCTCACGCCCGCGCAGCGTGGCATGGACACTCACATACACGTACTAAGCCCTTCCTCCCGGGCACCACACTAACCTGAACCTAAAGTTAGTGTGCCTCACTCCATAGGATAGCCCATGCCATCCTTCTCTTGGTGTTTCCAACTCCTTTACTGAAGTAAAACAGGCAATGATAGAGCCAGTGAGAGAAAATGACCAGTTCTTGCCCTGAAATCCTGGCTGAGGAGCCCTGGCAGGCCTTACCTCTCTGCTGCCCTCAGCTTCTCTGCACCCCGGGTGTAAACTGCAATTGACCAGTCCACACAGCGTGCAAAGCCTTCCTTCAGGAGGAGTTCGGTGATGTTACCATTCTAGGAAACAAGGCACAGGACAAACAAGACACAAATCACACAACGCTACACCAAGAAATCACTGTTCTGCTCCTGACGGAGCTAACACAGCCACCAGCTAGCTGGGACCTCCGTTTGTATGAAATAGGAAAAAGTAGTTCTCTCTAACTGGGACTCACACCTGAGACACAGGGTGCCACTGTGGGGCTCCTCAGCAGCCTTCCCCTCAGATCCCAACGGCCCCGGGCACAGCAGCTCTACTTAATAGGGGCACAATAAATGTTAGTGGCACTGAGGCGAAAGTAGCTCTTCTTGGGGGCAGAGGAGGATGGGAATCTTTACAAGAGATTATACACTCTTCTCTCCCCTTCAAATAAGCAGGGAGCTGGAGAACACACTTAGTGGTGCCGGTGCAGCCACATTTTGCCTGGTGAACAATTCATATTCTACTGTGACATGGAGCCACAGGGCACGGTCAGGGAGCCAGTGCTCCAGAAGAGACAGGTATGGCCCTGGCACCCTGCACACAAGCCTCACAGCCTTCAACATCGTGGGAGTCACCTAGCTGGAAAAGTTAACAGTAGATTAGCTGTGTATTGCATCGCCATTATAACAGCGAAAATTCACTTAGTTATTACAGCGCAAGGTCATTTCTTGTGCAAGAAGAGCATATCTATCAAGTGCACCACAGGGTCGACCTCCAACAATCAAACTACAACAACATTAAAAAAAAGTTTTAAAAGTCCCCCCAAAATCCTAGTTCCCACTCAACACAGAGATAGGGAGTAACTGGTTAATGATTAGGATATGGGAAATCACTTTTCCACATGTCTCGTCCTGACTGGACTCCAGGAGAGCTGGAGACTTTTAGACTACATATAAAAATCCCCAGTCCCACTCCCCACTTCTGCAGGATGTGGACGCCCCCAGCCTTCCACTGGCAGCTTCCAGACTCAAAGAGTTCCCTGTATGAAGCCAGGAACATTTGAGACAAACTTCCTAAAAGGTCAGTGCACTGATTTGCACAACACCATATGACAAATGGTGTCTATGCAGAAAAGGCTCCCAAGTCATTAGATAATAATATCCCAAAAAGAAAAGCCAAGATTGGGAACGACGTTGCACAGAGAAGGAACAGCAAACTGAATACATAACTGCCCAGCAAGCCCAGGCTGCCCTGCACACTCACGGGATGAAGGATGGTACCCAGAATGTTCTGATTGTGGCAGCTTTCCAGAACAATCTGAACATCTCTCTGAAGCAGTCGCGACTCGGTGAAAAACTTGGCTTCTGCAGCAAAGGGCTCTGGAGTTTCGCTACCATCTGGTTCTCGGCGGAAAGTTGGGCACTAAAGGAGAGTAAGGATGGTGAGCAATGCAACCAAGTGGGCAGCCTGATGACCTCCACCCACACCAGGCTTCCAGGGCCATGAGGACCACAGCCTCAGCTCAGGGTGTCCTCACACTGTCCTTTCAGACCATCTGTAAAGCACCAGACTGGTCAAGCTTCCCGTGAAAGGCAAAGGAAACATACCACATGGGAGGGAGCATTTTTTACTTCCTTTGAAAATGCCCCCTTATCCAGAAAGGATCTGGCGGTACCTTGCTTTCAATCACTGATTTTTTTTTTTTTTTTAACACATAGGGTGCTGTTCATCAGTTCAATTCGTATCTACTCATGTCCCGCTCTTCCTACCCTCACGTCTCCAATAGTGTCCTACACCAAACACTCCTTGTTACTTTACATCTAATGGAACTGCCTCACTATGAAGCATAAGCCAAAATAACCAAGAAGCACTCTGGACAATGGCTCATAGTAGGAAGAAACATAGATCCAAAGTCCCCAGGTTAAAAAAAGATCTACCTATCACAGACACGCCCACAAATCCCAAACACACTGTGCAGCACAGTATGTGGTCTAACCTTAATCCCGGACAGCATGACCGTAACGAGGTAATGATCTGGGAGCAGCAGGGCCCGGACCACACTGCCGTCTCGAACATGCTCGATGATAGCTGAGTGACAGAACAAACATTTTTGATGATCAGAGAATGTTGTTCCAGAGTTATACAATAGGCAACCTGTTTACATCTAACCCATCTCCTCTCCCTCCCAAAAACCTGAGAAGCCTCCCTCACAGATGTAGGAAGGTTCACATAAATGAGTCCAGGAGAACACAGACCAGACCTGTTTCTCTGTCTTCTGAAAATACTAAGACCTCACAAACCTCTATACTCCAAAATCTAGGATGCTCACAAAATAGCTTATAAACCATATTGATCTTGCTTATATTTTTCTAAACCTATAGTCAGTAAGGGCCCAAAGGAGCAAAAACCACATAGCATAAGTGTTTATATATATCTATATATACATGTATATGAAATATATGTTTCTACTTCCAAGTTTCGGGGTGAGTTTAAGAAGTCTTGAGAGAACAGAAACTACACAACGTGCAAAATACTAACAACTTCGCTCAACAACAGTACAAGGCTTGACTCTATGATACATGACTATAGTAAGCTTTGTGAACCAATTCAAAGCCCCTTCCAAAGAAGCACAGTGTTCTCTGACCCTTAAGGATTCCCTTTAGATACTAAATAAGCAAAACAAAGGCTCACTGGATCTTATAAACCCCAAGAATCAAAGAGAGCAAACGGAAAGAAAGCCAGGTCTGCCTGCCTTCTCCTGCCACGCTCACCATTGACAGGCTTCTGGTGGTGCGAGTCCACAAAGTGCCTCGGGTTCTCAATGGTGTACTTGAGGTCCCGGATGGTATGTGCACCGTTCCCCTCACTCCACAGCCCTTTCTTCGATGCCTTTGCTTGCTCCTCACATTCTGAAAGCCGGCTCTGCTCCGGGCTGGGACAGGAAAGGCAAACAGATCGTGGTTAGTGGCTCACAAACAGCAGTGGAGCTCTCTGACAGCTCCTTTCTTCACCATCTTCTCCCCTAAAAGAGAACAAGGCCTTTATTTAACCAGAAAAATCACCAGAAGCACAACTCTCAAATTCCACATTTGTTCCTTCAATGGACAGATGAGATTCAGAGAGGATCTAAGGAGAGGATCTAAAGAGATGTCGTCCTTCTGCCAGTGAGTAAACAGAACAAGCTAATGGCTCCAAAGGGAGCCACTCTGGGGGGGCACAAATTCATTTAAGCACCCCAGATTCCAGAAGCCCAGCTCAGCAGGGAAGGTACCTAAGGAACCACCCTCGACACTTCTCTCTGCACACAGCAAGGCCGGACCGGCTGCAGCGTGCACTGCTGTCACAGAAAACGGTGGCTCCAAATTGCTTAGATATCCAAAAAGGCCAGCTAGACAACAGCAGTTTGAAAACAAAGCTTCCTCCTTGATCAGGCAGGAAACCAACAGTAGAACAGTCTAAAAGAAAAAGATAAAATAAGTACTTCTTAAGGGCGAAAGGAGTACAGAAATGACTGTTTACTGCCACACCTGAGCTAAATGTAAAAAGCAAGGAACTACAAGGCCTTTGCAGGATTCAAACTCCTGGGGCCATCCACAGCCGTGGTCTCTAATGGAGCCAATGGGCTCTAGGCATTTCTGTCTAAGCAAGCACAGCCTAACATTTCCCAAGCTACAAGTTCCTGGTACCTCTCTTCCTTATCTTTACCCATAACATAACCAGAGGAGTCAGAAGTCTCCAAATTCAGAGTTAATTGGAATTAATTAGATTGTCGGGTAGCAAAAGAAGACGCAAATAAAAACAATGAGAAGAGGCAACTTCAGGTCCAGAGGGATTAGGACTCCAGCAGTAGGAGCACAAAACTGTTACAGGGTTTTTCTTTATTCATTCCAGTTACAAACTGAATTACCCAAAAAAAGCATTGCAACAGCAATCATGCCAGTAATTGTCCTTAAGTTAGAACTGTGGCATGTTTCCAAAAATACCACCTAAAAACAAATGTCTTAATTCAACCAATTCCCACAGGCACACAACATTACAGAGTCCAGCAAAAGTCTCCTTGCAATCAGACAGAACCACAGGTACACAGTGCGTGACTGGGCCCAGAGCCTCAGAGGACAGGAAGCCAGCAAAAGGCACCACTATGCTTTTGGCTCATTCTTACCATGGGTACACCTGATGCAAATATTTATTCAAAGCCTTTTCTTTGGCTACTGCAGTCATAAAATAGCAAGAACTTAATGGTTTAAATGAGATGTTTATAGCCTCCAAATTACTGACGGAGCGTATCACTTTTCAGAGACGAAGGTGTTAATTAAAGCCAGCTGCAATCCACCCTACTGAGAATAGTACTGAACTTGAACATGACTTACGTACTAGAAGCCTTACGTATATATCTTCTAACAAGCTCATACTGCCACTGTCTAAACAAATCTTTTTATCTATTAATGAAGTATCTACAGATTCAAGACCAGGGGCTCAGAAACAATTAAACAGATTCAAAGCACAATCCTTTTCTCTTGCTTTTTTCACTGCAGTGTTCTGTGCACCTGACATCCTTTGTTTCATTGTCTGTCTCTCTGTTAGAATGCTGGCACAGCCTAAGTCTATTCACTGGTATATTCTCAGTGCACAGAACACAGCCTGATTACACTTGAGACTCAATAAACATTTGGCTGGCCAGGTGAATATTATGGAATTGCACAGATATGGTCTTAGACCCACTAATTCACAAAAATAAAATAAAATAAAAACCACCTGCCTAGTCTCCAGGCCTGTTAAAGCAGGTACACATAAATCAAATACTATTAAGTAGATGTTAAGAGACCTCCATAAGCAAGAAGATCTCAGAAGAAATTAAAGCACCTGAGGTTATCCGTTCTATAGCAGAGATCAGAAACGAACAGTTTACCGTGGCTCCAACCTCATGAAGAAAGCCGTGAGTGCTGCATACTTACTTATTGGCCCTCATGCCTTCTCTCCGGGTGGCCAAGCCTTCTGCGACTAGTGACTCTGCAATGTTTTCTCCGTTAGTGTCTGAGAAAGAAAATTAACCACATTAGCATCTGAGGAAGGAAATTAACCACAAGAGCCTAACCTGCCTCTGGTAGCAACAGCACACAGGATGGACCATTTTCATCCTCGCTCTTCAAGGAGGGAAATACTGTGGAGAAAGGTACTGGCAGAAATGCTACACTGAGCTCAGAGAACTTCCAAAACATCTAGTCTCTAGAACAATCTTTCTTCCCAGGACTTTGTTTCTAGAGTATTCCTAGGCCAAAAGCAATCCTGGGAACCACAGGAGACTGATACAAATGGCAGGTCGCTCAGCAAAACAGAGAGCACTGTGAAGAAGATGAGGGCGTAATACTAAACACAAATCCAGCTTCACGGTGGCCTGAAAGAGATCTCTCAGCATCCTAATGCATTCCCCTCTAAAGCAGGGACTGTACTTGCCCTACTGGTTCTTGTGAGAATTAAATAACGTGTGCAAACAACCAACAGAGTGCCAAGGCAGGAATGAGGAAAAGGCAAATAAACTCACTTCGTGCGGTCTAAGCCAGAAAGTACAGTTCCTCTCATGTCTTATTCTCCACTCCAAAGGCCACCAAGACAAGCCACCCAGCTTTAGACTGACTAAATACTAAAAGGACAGTGTCTAGATTTTCTCTTTCACAGAGCAGCCATCAGGACAGGCAGGAGATGACCAGCGTCAACCCTAATCTGACTCAGGTACCACATGAGCACCGAAACATTAACTGGATCTCTACTACTGAAAAGCTTTTAGTCTCGGTGTGCCTCTTACATCTTTGTCCGCTAAAGCAATAAAGGAAGACATCTTTGCAGAAGTCACTGCATAAAACTCTTTAATACGGCAAAGAAAGCTCCCTGATAAACTGTAACACAGCGGGCTGGTGGACTGCAGCACAGAATGAAACCCTGAGAGAGTTAGACTTCCGTGCACTATATACTCACTCCCTCAACACGAGCAAGTACACACACATACATACACACAAATGCACACACCTCTAATGCCTCTAATGCCTCGCCACCTCTAATGCCTCGCCACCTCTAATGCCTCGCCAAGAAAGGTTGAGGACAATGTTTCTACAAAAGACTCTCATAGACTTATGGCCAACTGTTGGGTAGAGTGCATGGAATCTTATGTAAGAAGTGGGAAATAGTAAGATCTGGAGAGGACAGGAGCTCCACAAGGAGAGCAACAGAACCAGAAAATTTGAACACAGGGGTCTTCCTAGAGACTCATACTTCAACCAAGTACCAGGCATGGAGATAACCTAGAACCCCTGCACAGTTATAGCCCATGGCAGTTTAGTGTCCAAGTGGGTTACATAGTAATGGGAAAAGGAACTACCTCTGACATAATCTGATTGGCCTGCTCTTTGATCACCTTCCCCTGAGGGGGGAGCATCCTTACCAGGCCACAGAAGATGACAATGCAGCCACTCCTGATGTGATCTGATAGACTAAGATCAGAAAGAAGGAGAGGAAGACCTCCCCTATCAGTGGACTTGGGGAGGGGCATGTGTGAAGAAGGGGGAAGAAGGGTGGAACCGGGAGGGGAGGAGAGAGGGGCTTATGGGGGGGATACAAAGTGAATAAAGTGTAATTAATTAAATTAAATTTAAAAAAAAAAAGACTCTCATGTTCTGCAGCTAAGCCACCTGGCCCTTTGCCCTGAGCTTATTGTTGAATCCGAACACAGATTTCACTAATATTAATAAATATTACAATGGTTTCCTTAAAACACAAGAATTCTTGGGTGGAAAGTCAAGTAACAATAATGCAACAATGAGGAAAAGCTGAGCACTGAGATGCCAAGAAGTCAAAAGACAGAAAAGAATGAAGCCCAGGCACAAAACAAATGAGATCCTAAACCCACTATCAACAGCACAGCCCACAGCTCTCTGAAATTTTCTTGTTACAGAACACTCAAAAAACATTGAAACTTTCAAGTGAGCTATCAATAGCTGGTAGTCAATCTTCACTGACAACTTAGCCAGACTGAGAATTACCCAGGAAACAAACTCCAGGTGTGGTTTTGAAGGAGTTTCCGGAGAGGTGTAAGTTAGAGGGACCACCTACCCAGAATGTGGGTGGCACCGCAAGATGGGGTCCCTGTCTACATAAAAGAGCAAAGTGAGCTGAGCACCAGCACTCACTGCTCCCCACTTTCTGAGCACAAAGGCCATGTGGCCAGCCTCCCCAGGGCCTGCTTGCTGCCCTGTCATCCTGGCCATTCGGGCTGCACATCCTCACACTGTCAAATCAACACAAACCTGTCCTTCCTTGAGCTGCTCTTCTCAGGAAAACTAACAGACTATCTCCTGAAAGTACATTCCTTTACCCTGAACCTTCAAAGGAACCAAGAAAGCGTGATGGACAGAAAGCGAAGAAAAGCAAACAAGGATCTCATTGTCATGTGTTATTTATCAAATTATGAAAAAGAGCATGTCACAACAGGATGGTATTCAGGAGCTAGTAGATAAATACCTTATCTTCACAAGTCAGAGCACTAAACCTTGGTAGCATTTGCCTTAAATCCCAGCACTCAGAAGGCACTACTCTGAGTTCCAGGGCAGCCTGATCTATGGAGCAAGCTCCAGCCCTAAAAATCAAGACTTACCGTCTCTCTGTTGTAAGGTCGAGGCCAACCAAAAGCTCTACTCTCCCGCCATCCACACGCACAAGGTGCCACTGTCATTCCCAATTCACTTCTCTAAACCTTAAGAGGATGTCATTAGCTCTGCCTTCTAATGCTGGCCTACAGTCAGCACTGACTGCTCGAGCCATGTACCTAAGATGCTATGGTATTAGGAAGACTTCTAAATAAGCAACCACGGAAAGCTTAATTAAAAAAAAAAAAAATCTGTCCCCAAACTATTATTTATCTAGCTATTGTCTAGTAAACATTTGACTAAGTCTTTCATTGTGCCATTGCCCACTCAAAACACCATTTCCCAAGTTTTACATTCCCTCTATCCAATCCAAAGATGACAATTTCTAATATCCCATGAAACATGTGACCTAGCTAAACAATACATTTGTGTGCACACAAATGAGTATATGTGCATGCACAAAGTTAACAATGATGTACACCATGTCAAAATAGTTGCTTTACATATCTTTAAGCTCTCAAAAGCTTACACATGAAGAAACTAGGGCTTATAGAGGCAAAGGGTAAGACGGTACAGAACAAGAAAGTCAGAATTCTAACCTCACCTAATTCCAACACCTGTTTTCATTCTATTTTATTTCAAACCATAAGACAGATTTTAATAATAACAACTGTTCCTAAACAGAAAGTTGATAAAGGGTTCCCCAGACAGAGAAGAAAAGCTACAAGATAAAAGAATGCAGAATGTGATATAGGAAATCTATAGGAATTCAATTAGCACTCTGACCCCAAAACACGAAGCTATGGAGTGGCCTCTATGGAAAGAAGAACGCTACAGTAAATCACAGGTCCTACACCAGGATAAGAAAGCACAGGGATAAACAAGGACCAGGGCTGCTGGAGGTGTGTGTGCCCTGTTCTTATGAGCCCAGCAACAAATCCCACACAAGCCACAGCAACTGTCCTAGGTGATGGCCTTGGAGGCCTGCACTTCTGCCTGCACTGACCCTTAGGTGAACCTCAGGCTCTGAGACAAACAAGCCCATTCTACTCACCTTTTCCAAGGTAGATCATTCCATACTCTCGACCCTGCGGAGTCTTGTTTTCTATCGTGAAACAGACTTCTTTCCCAATCAGCTTCTTGCGAAGGAACTCTCGAGCAGGAAACGCCCAGGGCTGAAAGACAAAACAGAAGTGTTACAGGAAAGCTGCCACCTGCAGACCTCAGCCAGCATCGAAACAACTGTATGTCTTCAACAAAAAAACGCTTAAGCACCTATCTCAGTCTGGCCCTGTGCTAGTCCATGAAAAGGAAATGCACACACCCGCTGCACATGTGGGGCCTCCGAGAAAGGGTCCAGCAGTTGGGTTAACTAGCACAGACCCTGAAACAGGCCCCAGATGTTCCGGGACGGCAGCAGTGGCGGTTTCCTCCATCACGCCTACTCAGCCACGCTAACCTCTGTGACATAGCTGTCAACCGCGTCGGGAAGCCCCTCAGAAACCGCCCGGCAGTGGAACATCATAAACACCTACTACGTGCATCTGCCTGTCTCCCTCCAGCTCACAAAGCACTCGCCCTAACACCAGCTCAGGGAAAGCGAGACCGCCGGCACGCTTTTAGTGCTCTCACCATTCGGGAGTGAATCTCTGCCGTAGGAGCCTCATTTATGTCATTTCTCCTGCCGTTTCAAGGACAGCAATAAAGTTTAGAGAGCAGTCCCCAAAATGTTTCCTTTCCTACTGTGGTCTGAGATCTGGAATTTGGCCAGTGAAACAGCTTAGCAGGTAAAAGGTCTCGCTAAGCAAACGTGAGAGCCTGAGTCCAGTGCCCAGACTCCATGCTGCAAAGAGAAGACTGGCCTCCACACACATACTCTTAAAACACACACACACACACACACACACACACACACACACACACACACACACACAGTAATTCCACTAATAATAATAAACTTAAAAAAAAAACAAACACGTTGACATGTTTCAAGCTCCTAGACTCAAGACGCCAGCGAGAGCTCCAGATGAGGAGCACCTTATGAAAGGAATGATGGTTCTTCCCTCCCACAAGACACAAACAGAGGTCACACATCCCACAGTGTGAAGCAGAGCCTCCATGCACTAGACGTTGCACAAAGGGATGGTGCTGTCTACCTCACCACCGCTGGGGTGGTCCAGGCCTGTCCCACCCACAGCCCATACATTATTGATGATGGCTGTAAATACTGCCCAACGTAACACAGGAAGCTTCTTTCAGAGACCAGGAGACCCTCCACGGCCCCACTGCACAGTTCTTAAGTGTTTACTCTATAGATGACATTATGCCACAATGTCAGGGTTAGACATGCCTGATGAGAAAAGGAGTTCTCCAAAGCAGGCCTGTCAGGGGAGCCCCGATACTTCTTCATTTGACAGTCAGGGCCTATCTCCGAGTCCCAAGTTCCCTTAAGACAGAAACAGGGAGAAAATGGCTCAAGGGGCACAACAGCATCCCACATACTAAAAGTTAAAGTATAAAAAGGGGCGTCTCCCTTTACGATTCCAGTCTTCATCCCCTGCCTGCTGTCATCTCCTCAAGGCACAATTCAGGTACGACATGAAATGCAGATCAGTGATCAAACCTAAACGGAAAGGCTTTAACACCCTTTTCTATCCAGGAAGCTTATTCCATGAGGTCATTCAATAAACTCCCAGTCTGGAAAATCTATATTACTTCCTAGCAACTAGAGGCCAATGGAAGAGGCAAGTCAGGAAACAGCGCTGTTGTTTAACCTCAGTGGTGAGGGGCTCTAGGAAGAACTCAGCTCAGGTAAGAAACTTAAACCAACCTCATACCCATCCATCCTGCTATTCCTGACTCAAAGCACCAGCAAGCAGAGACAAAGCACTCACAGAAACACAGAGCTCACCATACCAATGTTTCATTTTTACACTCACTTCACTTCCTAAAACTGAAAAGACACCACTCACCAAAGTGAAGTCTGATGTACGAGTCCAACTAAATCTGCAAAACAGAAAACAGTTCTGAACCAACACTACTGAGCACCTGTATTTTTACTACTACAGCGGTCAACTTGCCCTAAAAACGAACAGAACTACCGCTGTCTTCACAACACACTCCTAAGCAACACATTTACTAGTCAAACCTCGGTGATGCCGTTCTTTCTTCATACTGAGAGACACTTAGCATGGGTAACAACACTCATCAAGGGTGAGTTTACCAGGAACTCACACAAGGAAGCTCTCTAAAAGCTTTTGTGGCATCCACTCTTAGGCCCTCATGTGTACAGCTGATCTGTCCCTCACTGGTGAGAAAGCCACACCGGAGGCCCTGAAATAAAACATACCTGATCCGAGAGAGGAAAAAAATCAAGTTGTCTACAATCTGTTCTATAAACCAGGCCTTCTTGAAGTTTTGTTCTATCCAAACTGGGCAATTTATTACTGACTAAGTTATTAGAAACCACAAAGAGAAGACTCAGAGAGCTACACAGCCCAGAGTCTGACTATCACCTTACAAGCCCAAGAGAACACTCAAGGAGAGAATCTTTACAGAAGTGAAACCGGTGTCCACCCCCACAGGATAGCCAAGGAGATAGGCTGTCCCAGTACAGCTGCTACAACTGTAGGAAGCAAATACAGGGAAATTTGCTCCAGGCAACACTCAAAAGTCACAACAGCCTAGCAGGAAGAACAGCCATGGTGTGTTCAAAGACTATTCCAGAGGACCTTTCAGAAGCTGAGGCTTGAACTACCTCTGCTCTTCAGGGTGCCCAATGGCAGACAGGCTAAGAACCAAATAGAGTAAGGACGTCTAAAGTCATGAAACAGAATGCTTTAGTTCCACTCCTTTCTGTGGTCCTAAACTACTGAGAAAAGATCAAACCCAGAACAACGCAAACTAGACAGCTAGCATGTACATGGCCCAATGCTCAGGGCTTCTTGTCTCTCCCTCTATTCTAATCATCCCATTGTGACCCTTGGAAACCGTGCTCTACCACCTCTCCCCTACCACCTCAATCCTCAAAAGCTATACTGAAAGCTGGGTTGATTTTCTCCTGGATCCAGCATACAGCTTCACACAGCAGGCACTCAATTAATCTGTGGGAAATAAATATATAACCAGCACAGAGCCTATCAATGCAGTTATCTAGGCTGCCTGGAGTAGCTAGGCAACGCTGGGGATTAGCCTGGCACAGGCCAGTTGACGGCTGGGGACACACAGGGGACCTGCTTTCACTTCCACAGGACTTATGAGAAAGCTGACTAGTGCTGAAGGAAGACATGGGGGAGGGGAGGGGAGAAAAAGAATAATCATATGAGTGATATTTGGGGCAGTGACAGAAAGAAAAGCAAATGAATCATAATGTCTTTGATTCTTCTTGAATCTTCTAGAGTCTTCTGTTCTTCACGTCAGAGGAAAGCCTGAAAAGCTGGTGCCTTGATGTGCAATGCACCAACCCCCAAAGAGAGCCACCTGGTTTCTTTTCTCTGCTACTCAAGTGTGTATTCACTGTACACCTGCTTTATTCAGGAGCTGACCAGCCCCAAGGACACAGATGTGAGAGAAAGGTCCCTCCTTTGAAGAGTTCACAATGCAGTAGAGAAAAACATACAACTCTAGAATAAAATGTTCTGAGTGCTCTGACAGCATTCTCTGACTAGGAAGGAAATGTCAGGGGCTGTGTCTGAAGACAGTGACTGCTCACCAGGTCACACCAGTGATGGGAAAAGCAATGTGAGCTGAGGACAAAAGCAGAGGGGATGCCAGGAGCCTGTGGGGAAAACTGGATGCCGCATCACCACTGGGCGCCGTGACCACAAAGGTCCTTCAAGCCTGTGACAGATGATCCAGTACCAGGCATCCGCCCTCAACACACATACATGTATGAGCAACACTAAACCAACTCGGGTTGTATTTGTAAGTGTATGTAGTATGTGTCTGCATGTGTGACAATAATAATTAAAGAATAAGAGGCCATGAATTTGAAGCATTGTGGGAGTAGACACGAGAGAAGTTGAAAGAAAGGAAATTATATAGATACAGTTTTCATATATAAAATTCTCAAAAGACAAATAAAATAGTAAAATAAGTTTGTTTGTTTAATTGGAAGAATGGAAAGCAAAACACAAATGGACTTGTGGTCTAGGCTCAGGCATGTAGTTTGCCAGAGTAATGAGAACCGTATCTGAAAATACAATGAGCAAGAGTATGTAAATTATGTTTCAAAAAGATCTAGGGCTGTGATGGCACCCGCCCTTAATCCCAGCACTCAAGCAGAGGCAGTGAGACCAACCTGGTCTACAGGTAGTTCTAAGCCAGCTAGGGTTAGAGTAAGATGGCATCCAGAGAGGGAAGATTAGAAATCTAAAACCTCTGGAGGAACCCTGAAAGGAAAGGAATCAGCGCATACTGTTTAAATGTCCCCAGCACTCCAGGAGAGCTGCCAGGCCATCTGAGAGACAGAATCCCTAGGTGCTGATAAAAGTCTAGATGCTGGGACAGGGTGTCTCAGGGAAACTGAAACACAAGGAAAATCAGGTTTCTGCTCCGGGCAGTCACAGGCTGTTTGTTACTGGAACCTGTGTCAGTGCAGTGCCAGGGGTGTGAGAGGAAGAGCAGACCATATGGGGCAAAGGCAGGCTAGGCCTCAGGAGGGAGGAGTAACAGCCACGGCTAGGAAAGAGTGAAATCTACCGCTACCAAGTACGCCATCTCTTGGAGGACTTACAGTGACTAATAGGCCTGGTGGCAGCGACTGCTCTAGAGAAGACAAAGCAGCACTACACGAGGATGCAGTGCCAGGCAGCTGACGCGAGCCTACTCAGAGTCTCCCGCCCCATTACACAGGACACGGCGGGGGCAGCTCAGAACAGCGCTGCGCTTCTAGCCCCAGATGCTCACTGGGGACTGCACTGCTTCTTCCTTCTGGGGAGAAGAGCTTGATGACCTCTAAGAGCGGCAGCTCGTTACCTCCCAGGAGCACCCAAGCTGTTCCACGACCAGCGGAAAGGAAGAAAGATGCATGAGACAGTGATTTACCCACTTGATGAACATCAACATTTGAAGAACGCCAAAACAGGTTTAACCTTCAGTGACTGATCTAGCAGAGGAGTGGCCACCAATCATTTAAAAAGTACTTTCCTTACTAATCCTCACTGAGCAATCCAGGGGTGGAGAGAGACACGGCATCAGACTCAACACTTGCAGTTACTGCTAGAGGACCAATGACAAAGAACTGACTTTAATGTAATTAGTCATTAACTCTGGAATCTAACCAACTACTGCTGATAGAATAATTATGGGTGATTTTTCTCCATCTCCATTATCTATAATACTGTTTCAATATTGCCTTATTTAAAAAAATACTACTAAAGATAAAAAGAACTAAATGTTTTCCTTAAAGCTCTTACTTCTTCATCACTTCCTTGAAAGGGAAAAGCAGAGACCATCCAATTATAAATCCCAAAGACACCAAGTTGGAGACGAGAACAAACAATGAAGAGTCCAGAAATCCTGCTCCTGACCAGCAAAGCACTGCTAAAGCTGAACCAAGCACCAACATCTCCAAGTGTAGAAAGCAGGAAGCCTAAACCACACCAACTGGAAGGGACACAGCTGCCTGAGGAGGCAAGGATGTGAGCAATCAAACTTCAGATGATGTGAGAAGGCATACAGCCCCGGCAGTAGAGAAGGGGCGTAGGTGAAGAAGACATAATGAAAAGCTCAGAAGTAGTGTCACAGAGCATAACACAAAGATAAGCTGCCAGAGACTGTAGCTTGGAGCTTGTCCTTAAAAAAAAGTCAAGGGTAAGCCAGGCGGTGGTGATGCACACCTTTAATCCCAGCACTCGAGAAGCAGAGGCAGGAAGATTTATGTGAGTTCCACACTAGCCTTGTCTACAGAGCGAGTTCCAGAACAGCTAGAGCTTCACGAAGAAACCTTGTCTTGAAAAACAAAACAAAACAAAAAACAAAACTCAGGGTTAGGGCCAAAGAAATGGCTCAGCTGCTAAAGGTAGTTGCCAACAAGCCTGACTGGTAAGTCCATATGGTAGGAGAGAATGACTCCCACGGGCTGGCCTCTTACCTTCACATATGAACCTATGCATCTCTCTCTCACACACACACACATTTAATAAAAATAGTAATAAAAAACTCATGTTTATGGCTGGGTTATGGAGTGTTTGTCTACCAAACATGAAACCCTAAGTTCAATCACAATGCTATTTCCACGCTTGATGGCAACATCCCAGTAATTTAAAAGCTCAGGAGGCAGAGACAGGAGAATAAGAAATTGAAAGTCATCCTCTATATACAAGAATGTCAGCTTGGCTTCATGAGGCCTTATTACCAAAATAGGAGGTCAGGAGTGGAGAAGAAGAAACTAGACATGGCTCAATAGAGTGCTTGCCTGGAATGTGTGAGGCCCTGTATTCAAGTCCTAGTGCTTCCCCAAAAGAAAAAAAACCAACAACAACCAAAAAAAAACCAAAAACCACATCTCCCACTTTAGTTTCATGAATTCAGATAGGCGTCTGTAACAAAAGGCTGGCACTAGCACTGACAGAAGGCTACCACTTAGGAAAATGTTACACTGATGTTACTTCAAGCCTATTCCCCAGGAGTGAGTGAGTCAGGCCTACAGGCAAGGACTGGGGACAGCACTGAGACTGCTATTGCAATTAACCACTACAATGGTTATTCAAGAGTCAATTCCCTGAGAGAGTCATCGGGAAATAGGCTCCGGGCAAGTCTAGGAGGGGCTGTCTTGATCTGTCAGTTGAGAAGCATGATTCCTGGGGCCAGGCTCCTCTGCTGTGTAGGAGGAGGAAGTGAACTAAACACAAGCACCCTTTGCACTCTGCTTCAGGTTATGTTGACGTGGTCATATGCTTCAAGCTCCTGCTGCCTTCACTTCCTCACCATGATGGACTGTGGGCTTCAACTCGGAGCTGAATAAACCCTTTCTCCTTTAAGTTACTCAAAAACAAATGAAAAGAAACTAAGATAGGCAGCGTGTGTGTAATGACAGAGTGACAAAGAACTCACCATGAACAGAAATGAAGAGCACATCAAATTTCATCAAAGAGGAGAGCAGGCTGCCAACTAGAGCCACGGGCTCGGAAAGGCCTGGGGAAGCACTTACCTCATCCGGTGTATCTTTCCCATCGGGCTGTGTGGCAGCTGCTCGTCGGGCGAGATTTCCAGCACGAATGTTGCTGAGGTTGATCTGCCTCTCAGGAGGAGGACCACCCCGGGGCTGCCCCCGGACTATGATAGCACACCCAGAGAGGACCTACACAGGTTAGAGAGAGAGGATTAGTGGCCTGGAAACAGTATCCCCACAATGTAACTAAGGAATTCCCAACATCTAGAACAGTACTTTGCATTTCCAATGCCCTCAAATGCCTATGAAATGATGAAGTAGACAGAATTAGCTTGAGTTTCATAGGAGAAATACCCACATAGAGCTTGGGCCAGATTAAAGAATGATGGGTTCAAAAACCTAAGCAGGAATTAAACAAACAACAGAAAAGCCATATAATAAATAGACTGGGATAAAAAGGCATAGGAGACAAGGAGGTTAATGACCTTTGTAATTTTATCCCAGCATGCACCAAACTGTTCTTTTCAATTATTAACAAGTTAGTATCTCTGGAATAGCTTGCATTCTAGAGTGAGGCAAACTGTGAACGTTTAAACAAAGAGAAAACTAAAGAAAAGAACTCCTACGCACGCACTCAGAGCCGGGGCAGGGTACAGCAGAGCATGTGCGACATGAATGACAAACACACAAGGACTACCCTCCATGAGCAAACACTGAAGCTCCCAAGTGCACTGGCTTCTTCCTACTGGCGAAGAAGCAGACAGAAAGCATCCGCGACTGCAGGAAGGGCTCGGAGGTTTGCTGCTCTTCACTTTTAAATACCTGAAGGTCTACACAAGGAATGATTCTGAGAAGACCCAGAGGCATGCTGTAAAAATGATGCAGTTACTCAAACTGCCTCTGCTTTGGGAGGTCAATCTGAAGGCTTCTCAACTCTGCGGAAGATTAGAATGGAGAGTGCTCACACTAGTCCTTGTGAAGGGGGAAGACCCCATACAGCCAACTAGCAATCTACCATTCATGCTTTAAATTGTGAACAAGGATCACAAATGTCTGAGACAAGAGAATAAGAATAGTCAAAACTGAGCAGTCACTATTCAAGGGCTCCAGCATTGCCAGAAGTGTATTTCCCCAAGGTGGTTGGAATTGCCATGGGCCCTTCCCCAAAGGCCCACTGGGAGTGGCACCATTAGGGGGTGTGGCTTTGTCCGAGTGGGCGTGGCCTTGAAGGAAGTGTGTCACTGGAATGGCGTCAGGTTCCGAGTCTTTCTCTTCCAGCTGAGTCTTTCTCTTCCAGCTGCCCGTGGATGAAGATGAAGAACTTTTGACTCCTTTTCCAGCACCATGCCTGCCTGCATGCCACCATGTTGACAATGAACTAAACCTCTGAACCTGTAAGCCAGCGCCAATTAAATGTCTTCCTTTATAAGAGTTGCTGTGGTCATGGTGACTCTTAAGAGCAGTAGAAACCCTAAGCCAGAAGTTGGTAGCAGGGACTAGGTATTGCTGGAGAGGCTGGACCATCCTTTTGTTTAAAGAACTAAGGAACACTTTGGAACTCTGGACTAGAAAAGTGGTTGAATGCTTTAAGACGGCCTTAGTGGGCATGAAAGACAAAGGTGTTAAGGGTCATCTGAACTGTGGGGGCTTGGCTCGGGAATATTAGAATGTGGCCTAGAGACTTGTGATATTTGGCAAAGAATGTGGCTGCTTCCTAAACTTGTCCAAAAAAATCTGCCCGAGGCTAAATTGAAGAGTTCCGGATTAACAGCTTTAGCTGAGATTTCCAGACAGCCTAGTATTGACTCTGTTGCTTGGTTATTAGTGGCCACGCTTATGCAGATCTACAATGAAATGGAGCAAGCTGGGCAAGGAAAACTACAAAGTGTGCAGTTTGATTAGAAAGGGAAGTATAAGGATCTATAAATCCTGTGTTCAAGGAGATAAACAGATTAAAGAAAATACTGATGCAAAATGGAATAAAGGGAATGGTGACCTCAGGGCAAGACCCCACCCAGCTAAGCTTCCAACTTGTGAAAAGGAATTAAAGAAAGGCTTAGGGCTAGGTGTGGCAGCACACACCATTAATCACAGCACTCCAGAGGCAGGTAGATCGTTGAGTTGGTCCGCAGAATTCCAGAACAGCCAAGCTTAGTAAAGGGAACCATCAAAAACAAAAAGCTGGTGAAAATGTATTTGAACAAGGCCATGTTTCTGCCCCAGCAAGCAGCACAACTTGGCAGCTTTGGCCACGTAATTCTGGCTTTAGAGTCAGATACAAGAAAGGGGTTATGGAATTTCCCTCATTGACTGAGGAATAGCTAGCAGAGGCCAGGAATGTGGCAGCTGTGTCTCTGCATGGAAGCCCACGAAGCTGTGAAGGTGAGGCCTATAGGAGATGCTAGAGCCGTGAGACCTGGCAAAAAAAAAAGAAGAAGAAAATACTAACTGATTGTGGCACCAGCACACCAGCCCAAGAGAAAGTGTGCTGCAGTCAACAACGCTGAAAAAAGCTGGAGAGAACTCTGAAGAGAACTCTGACATCAGACATGGAGTCTGCCACATGTTGGCTTTCGGCCTTGCTTTGTCCAGCATTTCCCCAACGATGCTTCCTTTCCTCCCTTTTAGAATGGTAATGTATATCCTATGCAATTATATTCTGAAGGTATGTGATCTGTTTTTTCTTTTTTATTTTACAGGGGATTAGTTAAAGAGATTGCATGAGTCTCAGAAGAGACCTTTAGACTTTTAAACAGTATTCATATTGTGATAGACTATGGGAACTTTGGAAGTTGGACTACAAGCATTTTGCATTAGGATGTGTCTACAAGCTTTTGGGGACCAAGCAATGGAATACCATGGTTTGAATAAAAATGGGAGTGGTACTATTAGAATGTGTTGTAGAAAGTATGTTAATGGGGTGGACTTTGTGGTTTCAGAAGCTCAAACAGGCCTAGTCTCTCTCTTCCAGCTGCCTGTGATCCAAATGGAGAACTCTCAGCTCCTTCCCCCGGGAACTATGTCTGCCTGCAGGCCATGTTTCCTTCCGTAATAATGGACTAACCTTTATAAGCATCTCCGAGGCCACGGTGTCTCTTCACAGCGATGAAACCCTAAGACAACCTCCCTGTCCTTTCTACTCAGTTTTCTGATGCCCCGAGGGACTTGCTCTTCTGCACACGTGTGTTCCATTCACCTAAGTGTCTTTAAACAACAGGGCTTCACACTGTCTGTTTCTGAGTTCTACTGGTAGAGTCTTCCACACAATGTCTTGTTTCTTTTACTAATTCTTTTTAGTGAAATGCGTCCATGCTGGTGTGAAAACAATTTACTTTCATGACTATGGTGTTCCATCACATGACTATTAAAATTGATCTAGCCACTCTACTACCTTTTTATGAGAATTCCATCAAACAATGCACAGATCCTGATTTTTCCCCCCTTTTTTTAGAGGGGAACATCTTTCAAGACAGGGTTTCTCTGTGTAGCCTTGGCTGTCCTAAAACTTACTTTATAGACCAGGTTGGCCTCAAACCCAAAGATGCCTCTGCCTCCCAAGTGCTAAGGTTAAAGGCAGATCTCCTAAAAGCACATGTGACAGTTACTGCTATCCTCCTCCTAGTCCTCCAGCCAGAAAGACTGACACGGGCAAAGCTTTCTTCTAAAATGGTCTCTCCAGCATTTGCCGAGGGCACTGACGAAGAGGTAAACACTTCAGGGCACTGTGGAAGAACGAATCCTATCTCTGTAAGACTATCCCCTCCATGCAGTCACCTACATTTTCCAGCTGGTAACCCCCTCCACTGCCCTGTCAACAGTGTTTACTCAAGTTCTTCCTCAAAAAAAATATTCTAAAACTTACAAGTTTCCAACCCAATAAAACCAAGAGGAAATGTTTAAAATATCTACATAAAGCATGGAAAGGGCCAATGAAGGTCCTATAAAGCAGACTTCTATTTCACATGGCATCAAGCCAGTTTTCATAATAAACACTGATTCTGGGCTTTTCAAAGTTAATTCATCAATTGATGGATTGACTGACTCACTTTTCACCAATACTTATTAACTACCAATGATGTGCGCGATGCCGTTCTAGGCAAGCTGCGTATTTCAGGGGAATAAGAGACAGAAGTTCCTGCTCCTGGGGAGATGATGCTCAAGTGGGGAGACAAACAGTGAACAGCAGATGCAAGGAAGGCATAGCAGTTATCATATTTTTAATTTCAGAATAAAGATTCCGAAGAAACTGTCATGGGTAATTGAACAACCAAAGCTCCACTGACTGACTCATGTTACAAACTTTCATGACTACAGTAATTATCCTTAATTGCTAATTTATAGGGCATAGAAAACAAGTCAAATGGTTACCACTTTAACCAATTATAATAATAAAATGACATATTCTAGAAAAGCGATCTCAGGACTACCTGCTACAGCAGGAGGATTGTGAAGCCAGCTGTCATAATGAGTCAGTTTGACTGAGGTTATGGATTTGACACTTCTCGGCTCTGCCTATAAAGAGAGATGTGGTGGGATTCAACGGTTATGGCTTCACAGCCCACGGCAGACAGCCACTGAAGCCAAATCAAAGCACTGGGAAGAAAAATGGGGATTCAAACTTCTCAAACTCACTTACAGGTGTACTGGGAGATTTATCTACAGTGAAACACTATATGGAAAGCCACTAAAATGTTGCCTAGCAACAGAACAGGACAGTAAATCTTCACTAGGCTCTGAAAAATGACTTGGTACACTTTTAACTCCTGAACATCCAGACCACTGCCATCACAAGAAAGAAAACTGCATACAGAAGTCCACTCTCACCAGGTTTATCAACGTGATGGTACATCAATACTGGCTAGTAGTTCTCCCAATTCAAGAGCAAAATCATCTTGGCCCAAGAAAGGCATCTTACCAACTCTGCAATGAGGACTGACTTAATGGAGCATTTCTGCCTCTTGAGGTATAAATGGCATATGACAAGGGCAAAATTGGCAGCAGAAGGACCAATATAAAGGATAAGGACAGGCAGCTGAAGATACATATAAAAATGGGACCCACATCACATCCACACATTTATAATCAATCGCTTTCGAACAAAGGTGCCTGGATAATTCAAAGCAGAAAGAGTAGAACTTTTAACAAAAGGCATATCTAGAAAGCCTCATGCAGAAGGAAGAAGTCTGATTTCTACCTCCCTCAAACTATAAACAAAAGAAATTCAAAACAGCATCACAGATATGAAAGCAGAAGTCAATCTTATAAAGGTCTTAGAATAAAACATAAAGGTAAATCTGCATTCCAGTAGATGATCATTTCTTAGATATGACACAAAAAGCACAAGCAAAGGCAGCATGCAGGCAGGCAGGCAGAACTTCGTCACAACCAAAAGCACTGTTTCAATAAAGATTTGGCAAGACCATGAAAGCGAGGCCTGGGATACAGTTCAGCTGCTAGGACCTAAATTCAATCTCAACATCACAAGAAACTGGAAGGCAGAAAGGGAATGGGGGAGAAAGACAAGGAGGGTGCAAAGAGAAAGACGGTGCACTAGTTGTACGGCAGCTAGCTCAGAACCGTTCAGCATCCAGAAACATCCTAGGAGACTAAATAAACAACTAAAAAGTAAAGAGAAGTTACGGATTTTCCAGTCTATCGAGCTTCCTGATTCTGAACCCTTCATTTTTTCTGCTAAAAACAAGACTAAATTAAAGACCCTACCATTCAAAAGCAATGAGCTACAAGCCCAGGGCTTCATGGCGCTGCTCTTCTCTGACTTGGGATATGCTGCCTCCCCAGCCAGCTCTACAAACAGGGTCTCAGCTTGTCAATCCCAGGATCACTGATGTCAGAAAAAGAGAGCATTCGGTCCTTTTATTTTACAGCTGAAGACACTGAAAGCAGACAGTTATAGTGACTTCTGCCTAAAACCCACAAAGTATTAACATACAGAAACAAGTGTTTGTGAGTTTCTCTGTGGACAGCAGAACTGGTATCAGCGACCAAAAGATTAAAACGTCAAGTCCCCATGAGCTGGCTGCTCCAAGTCAAAGCAACCTTTATTAGCACACACCACCACCCATAAATTAAAATTTTGTTAAGGGCTAGCTATAAAATCTGGCCCTCTGACCTTGATCTATAATCAAGAGCAAAAGTAAATCTGTTCTTTTTAATCCTGCCCAATCTGCAGTATTAATGATATTTGCTACTAATTACGGGCTGGCTATAATAATAATAATACACAGGCTGCCTAAATCTATTTTGTAGCTCAGGAAACGGCAAGGGATCATAAACTGCTCTATCATATTCTTTGTTTATAGATAAGGAAAACGCAGCATAGTAAGATGATAGCATCCCAGCATTCTTTCTAACAAACCCTAAATACTGCACATATGAGAACCAAGAGCCAATACTGGTGACTCAGGAAAATGAGGCCTGGCAAGCTTCCCCAGCACGGCAGGATGGCGCGCTCCAGGAAGCCACAGCAGGGCTGTCTACAGACCATGCTCTCCAGAGCCAAGTCTTTACAACCTGCTATCCATCACTGAGAACTTAGGAAGAAAGGCAAGTTATCAAACAAACAAACTCAGGACAATAGTCATGTGACCTGCCCAAGGGAAGACACAACAGTAAATGAAGCCTAGTCATATGATTACATCTACAAAACACTCCCACACATAAGACTCAGGGAACACTGTGGAAGAGGGGTAGAAAAACTGAAAACCCAGAGAGCAGGCAGTCTCCTGTGAAGATGTCTCCTAGTGACATCTGAAGCCCCTGCAAATTCTCACAGCCCAATTGTGAGCTGAGCAAGAGAAGCGCCGACAGACCTGCCACTGCACAGAGAAAAGCCCAGGAGGTCTCCAATACACACAAAGGACACAACTGAGTAAAGCCGAGCAGAAGTGGTGGCCCTTCCTAGGGAAAAGCACATCAACCGGTTTTCCAGAGCCAAGCAGTCCTGAAAATAGACATGTAATTAACATTACATCTACTCAGCAGATTATATTTAGAAATATGTATGTCTATACAAATGCATATATCCATGCAATAACAATTTATAAATAAAAAACAAACAAAAAAGAGGCTATGAATCTGAAGGTGAGCAGGGAAGGGCATATGGGAGGATTTGGAGGGACGGAAGAAAAGGGGGAAAAGTAATTAAAACAGCCTCAAAAACACACAAAGAGCACAGGAGCTCCAAATCCTAAGGAGATCACTCCAGGCAGGAGTGTGAGCCTTCTACCAAATGACCAGAGCCAGGTGCGCAGGAAACCGCAGCCGTGATCAGACTCTTCAACTCTGGAAGAACCTCCTTAGCATAAGAGAAAGACAAGAGCACCAAGCCCGAGCATGCAGACTAAGAAATGGCTGCTACTTTCCTGAACACTGACAGCGCAAAGCTGGCAGCATATGCCCACGGGGCCCACATACACGGAGACTTAATTCTGAAGAGCCAGTGAAGACAGTCTGGCAGTGCTCATAACTCGCACATTTAATATCCTGATAGGAAAAGGGAAATCAAACACAGGCTATCAGGAAGGATTAAAAGTCCTCTAGAGAGGAAACAAGTTCACTTTAGAAGGAAAAATGAGTATTTGTTTACTTGGTTTTTTAATTTTTCTTTTACAGTAAATAAAGCACAGAAGAGATTTTTTTTTAAGTACTTTATTTCATTTACACATGAACACCAAAGGCACAATCTGGAGGGGAAAAAAATAAACCCAGTTGAAACTTTCTAAAATGTTTAAAAAGAATGTTGGGAATATTTCAAAGGAAAGAAAAGCCTCGAAGCAAAGCTTTCTTTCTGTCAAAAGAAATGGAGATCAAGTTTTCAGCAGGATTCTGGGCAGTTTTAGGGATCCACTGCCAACTGACCAGTGCTATCAACGGGTTAAAGAAAACCTAACTGATGGATGGTACAGCTCATACTTTGTATGGACAAGATTCTGGGTTCAATCATCAACACTGAGAAATAAAACAAACAAGACAAGTACGGGGGTGGGGAAGTGAGTGTGTGTGGGTGTGTGGGTGGGTGTGTGGGTGTGTGCGCGCATTTCAAAGCACTCACTGGCTGACAGGTCACTCACTGGAGGCTGAGGACAACTGCTGAAAGCAAGCCACTGGTCATGTACAGGGAGCTGAGCAACAAGAGACAGGATAGTGAAAGCCTGATGTCCAGATGCTGCTTTCTAAAAGCTCCTCTCTGCTAAAAAGAGCAAAAGCTCCTTGAGAAACTGGTGGGTCTAGGTTTGGGTCTGGGAAATGTCAGTCTCGGCCAGGAATATGTGGTTGTGTTAGAAAACTTAAAAAAAAGTGATCAAAGGACAATGGTGACACACTTTATCAAAACGATAAAGTAGCATGCTTAAGGGTACTATCATGGGCCAAAATTGGGGCAACTTGAAAATCAAAATAATAGGGGCTAGAGAGATGGCTCAGCAGTTAGGAACACTGGCTGCTCTGCTAGAGGACCGGGGTTCACTTCTCAGCACCTACATGGAAGCTCACAACTGTCGGGAACTCCCACCCTAATTGTCTGCTTGGCACTTCTCCAACAGACAGCGCTAAAACTGTTTTCTCAGAGCTGCCGTCCCAAGGCAAAGAAGTTCCGCACTCCTCAGCCATAGACTCAGGTCTACGGAATCAGCCTGTCACTGTTCAACATTCGTCTTCCTCTGAGCTGCAAGTTCTGTGGCTGCAAAGGCCCACAGGGACAGTGTTCACCATGGCAGGCCAAGAGCAGAGAACAAGACAGAAATGCGGCTTTTGTGTCATTGTTAGTATTACATTCAGTAATGAACTCCAGAAACTGAGAACAAAGCATGAAGATGCACTTGTACTTACCCAATTCATAAGTTTTCAGGACTTCTGCAGAAGCAAGCAGGAACCAAACCCTGAGAGGACAGTAACACTCACACTGGCTCTTCCTGCTTCTCTAGGAAATGGTAACACACAGCACAATGTTCCCCAGGGGCCCACTCCCTCAGCATGACTGGCAGGCAAGCGACACATCTAACTGTCCTCTCTTAGATCCCCTCTCCCTCTGCCTCAAACTCCAACTTTCTGCAGCATCTCCTCCTTCTCCCCCAGGAAGTTCTGTCATTCCTGGGACTGTTCTCTCCAGCTGCTTTCCTCCACACTCTTATGTCCAATTTCCCTTGTTGCCTCCTTCAAGAATGTCTTGGCTAACTCATTTCTAACCACTCAATTGATTTATTTCCTGTGAGCTGTCAAGTCTACTCTATTTTCAACAGAAACCACTCAAATCTATATCCCTGACCACTTCGGAGAATCTCCTAATTAACTGCTCAATATTCAATTGTCTTCCTACTTTCTTCAGTCACTTCCTATATCCCAGAAGGGATACCTGGTGTCTGAGCAAATGCTATCATCTCTTTTCTAATTATAGTCCCCATGATTTTTGTGTTTGTTCTTGATTAGCAGACAAGAATCTCTCAGATTGACAACCTAAAGCCTATATCCAAATACCACCGTAATAAAAGTGTATCTAAATGTCAAACTGACCCACGAAAGAGTAACAGTGTTTACAATTTATCTCTGCAATTCACTGAGAAACCTAAGTGAATGGGCAGAACACAACCAATAGGGGGTACCCAGAGGAAAAGGAACAAGCAAGCTTAGGCCACCAGTCAAACTGGATTAGTCTTCCATAAACTCAAATCCCAATCCCATCCTTCCACCCTTAGATGGAGTCTGCAGAAGCTAGCCTATTTTACATAATGGAATACAAGGCAGACTCTTTAGGTTTTCATTGTTTTGCTTTTAAGATTTATTCTTCTTTTCTGTATACAAGTGTTTTGACCGCATGTATGTCTGTGTACCATATGCACGCTTGGTGCCCTAGGAGGCCAAGGCCAGATCAGGTGACAGATCCCCTGGAACTGGAGTTACAGACAGTTGTTAACCACCCTGTGGGCGCCTGAAATCAAAGTCAGTGGAAGAACAGCCAGTGTTCTTAACCACTCGGCAATCTGTACAGCCCCACTGAGGATACTTAGAACAGGAGCGTATCATCGACACAGGACATGGCCAGATACCAGGAAAGGCAGAAGAATAAAGACTGCAACTTTCAATGCACCCAGTAACCCAACGACAGTGCTGATGACTAAACTATGAATGAGAGAGTGAGTGAGCAACTGACTGAATATGTAAAGTGGCTGGAAATAAAACTCAGTCGGTAAGGCCTGCGTTTCATACGCAAGTGTGTTGCGATGAGGAGTTCAAGGTTGGCTACGCTGGACTACATGAGACTCTACCTTAAAAATGTCAGTAGAAGCCAGGCAGTGGTGGCACATGCCTTTAATCCCAGGCTTGGGGAAGCAGAGGCAGGAGGATCTCTGTGAATTTGAGGCCTGGTCTACAGAGTGAGTCAAGGGCAGCCAAGGCTACACAGAGAGACCCTGTCTCAAAAAACCAAAAGTCAGTAGATTGCTTAGTGTGCAGGCAAGAGGACTAGAACTCAGATCCCAACACCAATGTATAATCCAGATGTAGGGGCCTGGGGAGATGATGGCTCAGCGGTTAGGAGCACTGGCTGCTCCTGCATTAGAACTGTGTGAAATTCCAGTATCCACATGGCAGCTCACAACCATCTGTTACCCCTGTCCCAAGGAATCCATCCTCATGCACCAGGCGCCTACGTGGCGCCAAACAATGCATGCATGCGAAACATCCATACACATAAAGTAAACAGCTTAAAAACAATAAAAAATAAAAAGTCAGGGGTAGCACCGCCGCAAAACTAGACTCTAGGGCTCTCTAGTCAGCAATTCTAGCCGAAATAACAATCTCAAGTTCAGTGAGGGATATTGTCTCAAAATATACGAGGACAAACGACAGAGGAAGATATTATATACCTCAGGCGCCCACTGGAGCATGTGCACAATTTGCACGTGCTGGGGACAAAAGCTGAAGCAAGGAGATCTTCCCAAGCAGGTCTCTAACTCCTGGGCCTAAGTCATCCTCCAGCCTCAGCTTCCTTAGTAGACTTACAAGCTTTGTGGCACCAGATCCATCTGCTCTAAACATTCTTGAGCACAATCTGATGAGTTTCCAGGCTGCTGAACATACAGCGGCATGAGAGGGTGGCGTGTCCTGAGGGAGAATGGAGGCTCTGGCATCCCCATCTGCTTACACTGTCATGTCCAGCTCCTCACCTGGACATGCAGCTGTGTCCACTGTAGCAGCATCTCTGATAAACCAGGAAAGGTTTCCATAGGCTCCGTCTTACAATTGCTGGCAGGGAGACACAGGTTACAACCTAAACCTTGTGATTGGTATCTGAGGAGTTTCTCTTATGGAGAGGAGGATTGCGGGACCTGACACTATCTCCAGGTAAATAACGTCAGAAATGAATTAACGTGTCCACTTGGTGTTTTCTGCAGGGGAAAAACTTGCTGTGTGGGAACAGAACATGGGAAAGTGTTGCAGGGGCTTTCTCCCTGTCCTTTTGGAGTACAGCTTCAGCCTGTGTTGTGCATCCTCAACAACGGCTTGAGGGTTTGCCCACATACGCGTATGCCCAAGGTGTTTCACGTGAAATTATGTACTATCACTACACATAAGCAGTTCTCCAAAGACCATGATTATCTTTGCAAATAAACAAAACAAGTCCTCCTGTTGGGCACAGAAACTTTAACTTCAGGGCAGGAGGTGAGGCAATGGTGGTCAGGAAAGGTAGAAAAACCTGGACTATCCTTCCAGGGCCCCTCAGCTAACTGAGCCCCTGTGCCCAGCGCACATTCTTTAAATGACTCCTCCCCCCAATTCCAGGGCCCAGATCCAGGTGCAAGGACAGCAGCAATTCCCAACCCAGGGCAGGAGAGGGAAACGCTATTTACCTTGTTAACTCGCCATGCTGGGCGCCTCTTCATTTCTCAGTCACAACACTGCCCTCCTCCTGTTCCTGAGCAAAGTGTATTACACAGAACAGCCAACCACCAAAGTGACTGATGGGAGTAGAGGACCCACCATACATAGCCAGATGGATGGACTAGAGATACCGGAATATGGTAGAGAAATGAAAGTCCATGCATTTTACAGTTCTTGTTTGCGTCTATAAACTATGTGTACTTTTCTTAAAACACATGGCAATCGAGGACACTAGATTATTTAGTAAGTCATCTCTGAATAACATTAAATGCTTATTTTTGCTTTATGTGCGGGGTTAACAATACAATGACGAGGAACTACATCACCTGTATGTTACCTACAAAATCTTAAGTTTTCCAACTTAATCTCAAGGTTATTTGTAAACATTCTGTACTTGAAATGCTGTCAATTTTAGATCTCAAAATAAAGTACAAATCATAAACCTACTACAGAAGCCAGCATGCTGTCCCAGGACTCTTCTTATTGAAGTCCTAGGCAGAGTGTCAGAAAGCAACGGAATCACAAGTCCCTTGCCATTTAACAGTGTCCCTGGCCTCTCCCACAGACATGGTGCTACTCCACTTTTAAAAGAACTCCTAAGATTTCAATTAAAACTTTATTCCTCTATGAGAGCTGAAATGCCTATGATTAATAATACAAGGGCAGGGCAGCCTTAACCATGGGCTAAACCTATGCCCCAGAGAGAGCCCATGGGAGGTCTGCAGAGATTTGAAAGCTCTCACCAGAGAGGAGTTTAACAAGATAACCTAAGCTTTTAAGTAATAGAAACAGCCTTCTGGCCTCTGGGCTGTAAAGGGCTCGACTGCCAAGAGCAATAATGCAAGTAATTACTGCATACAGAATAACAGATCCCAGTGAGACCCGGGACCCAAGGTTCCGCTCTCTACCATGCAATCTACTTAGAGGAAGAGCATACACTATTTTTCTCATTAAGGCCTGGGACAGTCCTTAATGGGTAAACAGATAAATTTTACTTGGCACAGTGATTATGTTTTGGGTGGCTGCCCAAATAAAAATGTTCCTGCTATTAAGGATATAAGACAGTGAACTTCCTGGGACAGAATTCATAAGGTTGAACACATCATATAACTGTAGTTCAGGGAGTAGAAGCAAAAGTTTTCAAGCCCTTCCTCTTTCCTTTCTCTAGTAACAAACTTCCAGCCACCCTTGTCTGAAAACTAATTACCTTAGCCTTGCTGATGAGTCCAGATTGCTCACCTCTGAGTATTCCCACCTCATCTTCACCACTTCACCTGCCTTCTAACTTTTGCCCTTTACCCCTGTCAAGACATCTGTCCCTTATACCATCTCTTTTGGAAAGACATTTTGAAACCAACCAAAACCAAGATGTGGCTTTTCCAACCTGTTTTACTTCTAAGAACGCCATGGACATTCACAGGTTCCTCTTTCCACCACAAGCTACTTCTCACCAGTCAGCAGCAATCAAAGCCTTTCAACCCAGAGCTTTGGCCAGAAGCACAGTGCCCTGGGTGTCAAACCCACGAAAGACTCTCAGCCACAGAACCCTTTATCTGTCAAGCCATCTGGGGAACTGGAGTCCATCTACCTGCTCACACTGCTCTCTGCAGTCTCCTGCCTTCACTCTCCCTGAGCTGACTGTTACGGCATTCACCCTCATCGCTCAGATCAGGCCAACGAGCCATTACTGATAATTATGCAAGACAACAGGCACAAAGCCTGGCAGTCGTGGGCAGACAGGGATGGAAACCACACTGTCTTTAGTTCTGAGGCCAGGTTATCATTCTGATATGTACATTCTAGGTTTCTGCTGAGTGAATGTATTTCTCGTCCCTGGAAGTTGGCAACAAAAACCAGGAATCCTCAAATAAATCTGAGTTACTTAGCTCCCCCTTAAAACAAAGGAACTATTACGTTTTAGACAATAGTGGAAACTGTGTTCTGAAATATCCCAATTTCACTTCTGGCAAGTGTTTTTCTAGGGAATAGGAGGCACATGGGACAAAAGAGCACAGAAATCTTTGCCTGTCCACTCCACCTAAGCCCACTGGCTCCTAGCATCTATACACACACTACACGTTTCCATACTCAAGCGCTTCATGTTTTCTAAGAGGCCCGGCAGGCTGAACTCAAGCCACACATATGCCAGCTACCACTACGGAGAGGTCCCTAGAACTTTAAGGACCACAGACCAGTAATGTCACTCTGAACTCCAAAACTGAAGAACAAGCAGGGCATAGCTGTATACTCTATAACCTCAGCACTCGGAAGGCAGAAGCAAGAAGATCACCAGTTTGGGACCAGCCCGGGCTACAGGGCAAGATGCTATCTCAAAATAAAAAGGTACACAAAGTGCTAGCATTACAGGGCTGTGTTATCACACCACACTTCCCAAATGTTAAATGAACACAACATGCCAACTGAGCTACAAACTCACCTTTTCTCTCTTGCTGAGAGAGAAATCAGAGGAAGAAGAAACTCATTCACAATAGCTTCCAAAAACGGGGAAGGAGAGGAGAGCACAGGGCGCCCAGGTCACGGCAGCCAGGGTGCAGCAGCGAGATGGAGGCGTCTCTCCTGGCCTGGCACCACAAGGCCACCTTCGCCAATGCCTAGTAGTCGTGATACCACATCCAGGGAATATATGGCTGAGGGCATTGTCAAGGGACCCCTGATGAGCTGCTCAAGAAGGCCTGCTAGGCTCCTCAGTGGGCAGCACAGCCACAGGCTACAGCCATGGCGGGCCTGGTCTGAGGAAAGAATGCCTCTGAGGTCCTAGGCAATGAGCCTTCTCCCGCCTCTTGAGCTTGCAGAGGTGATGAAGCCTCAGGACTCTGGAGATAGTGCCAATGAACTGGCAGTACAGCGAGGACACGAGGACTACCTCTAGGGGCCTCTTCTCCCCAGGCAAGGGCATCCAAGCCTCTTCCTGCTTGCTGCCTCTTTCTCTCAACTCCAGGCTTCCCCTTCCCTGGAAAAGTTCCTGCTTACCATGCGTCTCTTCAGACTCTTGCTTACCAGGCTGTATGCTCTTAGCTCATGCTAAGAACTTGGCCCAGCCTGCCCTTCAAAAGCACAAGACTCTGAGTACCCTCAGGGCCAAGCCATTCCTACTAGCAAGCTACAAGGAGAAGAAGGAGTAAGATCTTAGAGCAGCCTGTCAGCAAGTCACACAGCACCACCCCAACTCCCTACTCACTCCGACGGCCCCCAACTCTGAAACATGCACACTCACCAGCCCGTGCTCACACACAGGAGCCATTTGTCTGACTCCAAGTCTTCGCAGCCGAAGGCCAGAGGCCAAAACCACAAGAAGGCAGGATCCAGGATCTTTGCTGAAGCCTTCATGAACCATACCCCGCCGCTCCCAAATCTCCCACAGCCTTTTGGAGACTTGTAGTCAGAGTCAAAAAGAACTCTTCTGCCATTTATAAGTCTTGTCACAGGTAAAATAAAGTCACAGATGCAAAGGGGGCAAAAGTACTCAGTGATAAACTTAACCAAGGAAGTAAAGGAACTTCACAGTAAAAACTTTAAAACACAGATCATATTCCTGAACTGGCAGACTGCTATGGAAATAGTTCTATTGACTGAAAGAAGTCTACAGATTTAACTCAATCACTACCAAACCTCAACTATATTCTTCAAAGGATTAGAAAAGGCAATCCTCACAGCCACATGGTCACACAAACGACCCCTAACAGCCAAGGCACTCCTGAACTCACTGCTGGAAGCACCACACAGTACCTGAGCTCCGTTATACTCAGGCACAAAAGTAGAGCTCAGTGGTATTGGCACAGACAGTGGACCAATGGAAGAACACAGGACACAAAAACAAGCCTATACAGTTACAGTCACCTAATGTCCTCCAACAGTGTCAAATACATACTAGAAAAAAGGCCTTCTTTACCTAATGCTGCTGGGAAACGGGATGGCCACGTCAGAAGGATGCTAGATCTGAAGCTGCCATACTGCACAAAATCATCCAGACATGAAAAGACCTCAGTAGTCTAAGATCTTCGAGACTATTAGATAACTCGTATAATCAGTCAAGTTCTTTCTGAAAAAGGACAATCGCACTGGAAATAATCCCAAAAACTGTTAAGATGAAATTAAAAAGCTTCTCCACAACAAAAGAAACAATCAGCAGAGTGAAAAGACAACCAATAAAATAGGGAGAGGAAAAAAAATTCCCTACAAACTATGCACGATTGGGGATTGATGTCTTAGGATGTATAAAGCCACAAAAGTAAACACCAAACCAGACATGGAATCTACAAAGTGAGTTCAAAGCCAACCCAGGCCTGGGCCACAAGAGACCCTGCCTCCAAAACAAAAGTTAAACACATACATAATCAACCAATCAATGAATAAGCTAATAAACAAAGAGTTTTTAAAGAAGAAATACAAATCGTCAGTAATTGAAGTGTTCAATATTCTTCGCCATCAGGGAAATACAAATTAAAAACTGCTTTGAGATTCCATCTCACTGACAATCATACAGAGGCAGCAGTCTGTAATCCCAGCATTTGGACACAGAAGAATCCTGAGTTCAAGGTCAACTTCCACTATATAGCTAGTTCAAGACCAACCTGGGCTACATGAGACCCTGGCTCCAAAAGTGGGTAAGAGACTCTGGAGAAATAGCTCTGTTCTTAAGAGTAAACACTCTTTACTCCCGGAAAGGGAGTTTAGTTCCAACGCCCACATCAGAGGGCCCATTACTAAAGTTCCAGGCATATCTGACTCCCTCTTCGGCCTCCAGGGCGCCAGCACTCACCTGCACAGACCACACAGCACACACCACACAACACATAAATAAAGATGAAATAAATCCATCTTTAAAAAAGAAAACCCAAGAGAAAAACAAAACACAAGAAATGATAGCGAGGACATGAGAAAGAACCCACGCCTGGTGGGCCACTAGAGTCATGGAAGTCAGTATGGAGGTTCCTCAAAACACCCTATGACCCAGGTAGCCACTCTTGACTAGACTCCCAGACAAGTCTAAACCATCACACCACACAAACACGCGTACATTCACATCTCCTGCTGCACTAGTCTAAGAAAGGAACCAGTTTATTCATAATCCACATACGGACAGCTAAGGAAAACGTGAATTACACAGACAGTGGAATTTAATTCAGCCATAAAAAATAAAATAAAATCATGGCATCTGGAGGAAAGTGGAGGGAACTAGAAATTATTATGTTAAGCGAAACAAGCCAGACTCAGAAACACAGACACCAAATGTTTTCTCTCATATTCTAAATGTGCGTGCGTGCACGTTTTGGGGGTGGGCAGAGAAATGAAACAAAGATGAGGATGGTGCGAGTCAAGGTGGAGATCTTCGGGGAATAGGTGTGGGGAAGGATGGTAATGGAGTATCTGTGAACCATGCAGAAATGGAGACTACTTGGGAGGAGGAAAGGGACCAACAAGCGAGGGGAGGCGTGGACAGGAGCAGTGAGGAGGACAGAAATAGAACAGAGCAGAGTAAAGCGGGCTGCCGCACCCATGTGAAAACGCCATAATGAAACTACTTTGCATGCTAAATTTAAGAATTAATTTTAGGAAAGTGGCTCAGTAGTTAAGAGTGTTTCCTGGGGCTGGGGAGATGGCTCAGCAGTTAAGAGCACTGGCTAAGGGGAGCAAGATGGCTCAGTGGGGAAAGGCTTCTAACCTAAGCCCAAGGTCTTGAGTTTGATCCCTGGGTCCTCACATGGTGGAAGGAGAAAACAGACAGCCAAAAGTTGTCTTCTGACAACTGACCTCCACAATGCTCCATAGTGCCCTCCCTCATTCCCACATAAAGAGCACAGGCTACACTTCAAGAGGACCCAAGTTCAATTCCTGGCACTCACACAGCAGCTCAGAACCACCTGTAACCCCTCCTCAGGAGACCCAGCACCCTCTTCTGGACACTGCGGCACATGGTGCACAGACATACTCATAGCTAAACCATCCACACACAGAAAATAATAAGATAAAAACTGAAGCGCTTTCTGCTCTTCTAGGCCACCCAAGTTTGGTTCCCGGCACCCACAGCAAGAGGCTGTAGCTGAGGAGACCTGGCACGGTCTTCTCCGTCCACTGGCTCTCCCTGTGGCCGACGTTGCCATGCCTACCACAACACACTAAAACTCTGTGGCCCTACTGTCACATCCCAAAGGTTCAGGGAGCAGTCCTGCGTGTCTACCTGACTGCAGATGGCTTCTTCTGCCTCAGTTTCTCTTCTAACTGACCTGTCAGACACTGGGGCTCTCACAGCCATCTTCCCAGGGTCATTAACTTTTAAAAAAACTTGAAAATCTCTTGTGCTTACTTGAATCTGAACTCTCGTAAAAGGAATGAACTCAGAACAGCCAGATGGAAGAAATGCACAGTACGGTATATGGGGGAGGGCATGCCACCCAACCAGCACCTCCATTTTCTCACCAACCCTGAAGCTCACCAAGACCTCCCAATGTCACTAAGGGAGGAAAGAAGGGTTGCATTATGCACCTATAGCTGATTAATTCCCTGGCTACAGGTAACTGAGCTTAAGCTCTAGGCTCTCACTTTTTCCCTTCTTCCTCCAACTGGATAAAACTCCACCCCTCTGGCAACCACACCCTAATTTAAGCATTTTCCTACACCACTCTTGAACATAAACTGGGTTTAAAAGGCTCTTATGACAAGAGACTCCCTTTACTCTTAGCATTCTAGTCACCTTGGAAATGGTAGGTGCTTTTTTACATTTATTTTATTGTGTGTGTGTGTGTGTGTGTGTGTGTGTGTGTGTGTGTGTGTGTGTGTATGCATACGGGAGGGCGCACACACACTAGAGTGAAAATGTGGAGGTCATAGGACAACTTGCAGAAGTCAGTTATTTCTTCCACCAAGTGGCACTTGGGAGGCAAACTCAGGTTATCAGGCATGGCAACAAGTACTGATACCTGCTGAGCCATCTCACTGGTCCCAAGTCACAAGGGTTTTAAGAGGATCATTTAGAGGAATCCAGACAGTTATCTCTAACTTCACAATAATCACATACCTCCACCTTCTTAACCAAGAAAAAAACAGAGGAACTATGTGCCTACCATTAAAAACAAGACTGAGCTCTCTGCCTGTCATCCGTAATTTGAAAGTCACAAATTTTCCCTGTCCCAAAGCTCTCTACAGATAAAGCAGACAGGAGAAAAACCCCAAAATGTCCACTTGACTTATGGGTACTGAAACATCAGACTATCCAAGATCACTAAGCAACTGACAAAGTCCTTACTGAAACCCCAGGTGCTGGCCCTGCCCTCCATAGCAGAGACAAAAGAGGACGTCAAGAAATAAAGGCAGGTGTGGTGGCACACACCTCTGATTAAAGAAGCAGAGACAGATGGATCTCTTGAGTTCAAGGCTAGCCTGGTATACAGAGCAAAACGATATCTCAAAAAACAAAAAGAAAAAAAAAAGAGTGCTTGTCTAGTAGGCATGAAATGAAGCCCAAAGTTTGATCCCCAGTACAATGTAACTAGAGTGGTAAAAGCAGGAAAACCCAAAGTTCAAGGTTACCCTCAGTACAGTCTGGATGTGGAAAAAGGGGGGGGGGGGAATAACACAAACTTTCAGGTTCCAAGAACAGGAAGTGAGGAACCCAAAGTTGTCATATTTAGAAATGACACTAAAGACGACTTCCGTAGCAATAATGTGCCAGGGTACTGGTGCCAAATGATAGGAAGATGTCAGGAATCTATGCAAATACAAACTGAAGTGGCCAGTGACTGTTAAAAGGAGCATATGCCTCAGTCATGCATATAAACAACTTCTCAGCTGTCAGTGATGACCCAGGAATAGGATCTGACCATTACCGTAAGTGGACCCTGATGACAGCCTAATACTGAATTGATTAAAAGCAATGCCATGACCTGGGAGTCATCAAAACAAATGCCAAGAGAATTCACCATCTTCCCTCATAAACCTCTGGCATACTCAACCCCACAACCATACTTCAGCTCTATGTGTCCTGCCCTTCACCTACATAGAAAGTCCAGGAGTCCCAGCATGTCCTAAACTCATCCTCTCAGAACCATACAGGGGTGGCTTTTCCACAGTCCCGGGCCTCTCCTACACACTAACTCTGTGCTTTCCCAATGTGCTCCACACAAGGGCCTGCTTAGAGCCATGGGGATCCCTTCTGTAGCTTCATATCTAGTCCTGAAAGGATGTAACAAGGTTTTTCTATTTAAAAACAAAAACTGAGATCCAGCAAGGTGGTACCTACCCATAATCCAAGCTGAGGCACGACGATTAGGACTGAACAGACTGGGCCACATAGTGAGAATAAGTAAATAAACAAACACAGTAAGAATAAATTTAAAAACTAAAAAATAGAAAAAAGAAACCATGAAAGAAAGTATCAAGAAGAGACAGATGAAGATGGACTGGGAATGTAGCTCCAGGTAGGCATGGCTGGCCAACACACATGACTTTGGGTTCACTCCCCAACATACAAACACACACACACACACACACAGATAAAGATCATTCCTATTTATAAAAGTGGAAGCTATCTAGAAAAATAACCAGCCGACCTCCAGGTGAGAACAGCAGCACTCAGAGGCCCTCTATCAAGAACCAGACAACAGCAGACTCTTCCTACGAGTTCTCTACTCAAGGTCCCACTTCTTCACAAACCAAGGCCTTCCACTCCAGGGAAATGTAGTCAGGGACAGACGAGAGACTGCATGGCTAAAGACCACTCGAAGCAACCGTTCACACCTGTTGCTCCTGAAAAGCCAGTCCCTCCCTCTCTCCACCCAATCTCCAGCCACACTACCTTCTGATCGTATAGTCTAGTCTGGTTCATAGTCTTTAATCTTCCACACTAGAAAACCGTATTTCAATAATCTACCTTCTCTTTTTAAAAAAAAGTTGGATTTCGTTGTTGTTTTTAAATTTAAAATGCACAGGGAACAGAAAGCATGCTTCTTGCGGGATAAACACCAATTCAGGGTCAAGCCTGACATAAGGTATTCGATTTCTCACTTTGTCTCAGTGTGCCTAAACGAAACCAATCGGCTTCCAGTATAAGCACAGCTTTATGGGACTAGAGCTGTTTAGAGTCAATGAGTCGCCACACAGATAAATTGGGTCTAAAGTAGACTATCTCACCCAACCCATCCCTCAGATGAAAAACCAAAACAAGTAAGTGCATGCAGGCCAAAACTTCAGTGTCCTGACTCCTAGGCCAATGAGCTTGGCCACTCTGCTGCCCAGTAAAGCTGGACTTTACTAATCGAGGTAGATTCTCCAAATATCCTCACTTCCATTAGACGAGGCTGACGTTCCCTGACCATCCAAAGCAGAGCACTTTCTACACTACCTGACTTAGCAAGAAAGGAAATGATGCTGTAAGCCACTCTTCACATTTACATCACAAACCTCAGACAATCTCAAAAGGGCACTAAGGGCTGGTGACATGGCTCAGCTGAGAAGCATCTGCCACCAAATCTAACAACCTGAGTCCAATCCCTGAGACACACGTGGCGGGAAAGAATGAGCACCCCAAGTTGTTCAGTCCTCTCCCTCTCCTCCCTCTTCCTTTCCCCCTCTCCACCCCACACAAACAGTTTTTAAAATGGCACCTGAAAATGAAACCAAAGTTTTTATTACCTTTCCCACAAGTTGTCTGACTTCCTAATTTAAAAAATAAAAGCCAACTGAAACTACTGCTCATTTTTGAATCATTAAAGTGAGAAAAACACAACATTAAAGTATCGTATTAAGTCTCACTGAAAGTGAGTGAAATCCCACAGCACTCCATCTGCATCAAATGCTCCCAACCTGTGAGGCAGCATCAGTTTCTGCTGTAAAAACAAAAAGCATATGTCAGTCTCCCCAGAGAGGAAGCAGCAACAGAAAGGGGGCATGGACTTATCGCCAGCAATACTTCAAAGCCTGCATCCCCCATAAGACTCGGGTAAGACACTGCGGCCCACAGGGTCCCAGCCTGCGATCACAAGTTTAAGGTCAACCTGGATTATGTCACATAAACACACACACACACCCCCCCAAGCATTAGCTTGCTAGCTAGCCCATGCTAAGAAGTGAATGTGCACCAGAACACAGAACCCTCGGGTCTAATTTTTTTTAAAAAGGCAATTTTCTCTTCCAAATGTACAAGTAGAAACTAACCACGGGCACAGCACCAGCAGCCCCAGGCCACTAGTTTGAGCTGAGGCACACTTCTGTGCTCCTCACTGAACTAACAGCTCAAGCTTACTAGGTTGAAGAGAACTGAAAGGAATTTCGGAGCAGCATTCAACTCGGTGAAAAGCCAACGCTAACAAAAGTATAAACACACCATGACAGACACTACTTACCACTCACTGAACCTGCTCACAACGCCAACACCGACGATTCTAGTGTTCCACTACCGGTTTAACTCTTGAGCCTGCTTGGGCTTTTATTTTTAATCCCTGTACCCACTGCAGGAAGACTTGGAAACACAGGACTAACTGATAAGTCAGAAAAGCCTGACGCTTGGTCCTAAAACAAGCACATAACTAAGACAAGGGTATTTCCCTTCAGCTTCTCATTCCACACTTCCAGGAGACTGTCAAGTCAGTGATCTCACCAGGACACCAGAGCAATGGACACCCACTGCCTGATCCTTTTATCGTCCCCAAGCAGACGTTCTGCAGTAACTCCTGTTAAAGCATACCATTTGTGTGCGGTACTGTGCTTAAAGACACTGAAGAACAATGGCCAGTGGAAACCCCACAGGCTTTGCACTTGTCATTCCCTCGGCTGGAAACACTTCCCTTGTGGCTGGCTCTTTCATGTCCACCAATCTCAGTGCAAATGCCAACAGAGGACTCTTTCCTAAACACACTACCTAAAGGAATCAATCTGTTCCCAACCACCCTGTTCTAGCCCACTGTGTGACTTCACTATCCTCTAGCCATGCTTACTGATTCCCTTCTTTACTGTCCTGACTCGTCTGTAAGCTACAGGACAAGAGCCCACGGCCGGGACAGAGAAGTGGATGCACAGTAAATAGTTGTTCAAAAGAAAACCAGTATCACAAAGCCGGGCGCATGCGCATATTCCCCGCTCTCAGGAGTTAGAGGCAGGACGACAACAAGTTTAGGCCAACCTGGTGATCACAGAGCTTCACGATGAGACCTGTCTCAAAAAAAAAAAAAAAAAAAAAAAGTGTGATTACTCCTCACTCTATTTAGTTACACAGCAGCACTACTGTCAGCATAACTAGAGCCAGATGGATGCTGCGTCTCACTGAAAACTCAGAAAGTGTTGAAGATGCAAGAATAACTTGGTGTTCCTTTACTGATGGATCAAAAGCTACCATGTGCCACTGCTGGGAAGTGGGCAACATCAAACTCACAGGGACATCTATCTGACTCTACTGTGCACATGGCCCTCTAATACACCGTTTCTTAGCTACCTTATACCTTTGAATGGTAAACAAGGGTATCTTAACTACTTAAGAACATGGTTGTTCTGTTTGTCCCTAAGTAAAATAAGCACATACAGAACGAAGAAAGTCAAAGCTGGCTGTGCAGTGCACAATTGTAATCCCAGCACTCAGGAGGCAGAGGCAGGAGGACTGAGATTCTGAGGTCACTGTAGTTGGAGGGTAGCCTGGGCTACATGACACTTTGTCTTAAAAAAGAAAAAAAAAAAAAAAAAAAAACAAGCAAGTCAACATCAGCCGGCTACTCTGTCCCCACACAAATCTCAAAAGAAACATCCTTCTTAGCTCAGAAGACCAAAATATGCCTAAGTATAATAAACTCAATTATAGGAAGAATCTTGTACAGGCTAAACTCCAAAAAAAATTTCCACAAACTACCTGGAAGGAAATTTACAATTTACAACACATGGCAGCATGAATCCCATGGAAACAGAAAGCTGTGGTCACTCACTCCGCCTTTCAGGCATCCCTCAGTCTTGGTCAACAGCGAGAGGCAGATGCACAAAACGATCAAAGGTCCTTTCCTCCTAGGAGGGGGTCAATCCCACCCGGAGGCCTTCCACATCGCCCACACAATGAGGGGCACCACTTCCCTATCTGAGGAATGCACTTCGTCTACAGCTGTGAAAGCCAAGCTGTCATGTGCGCCTGCCTAAGGAGATACGCAAACATACCAGATTTCAAAGTTAAAGCGGAAAGCCAGAGAAGGCTCTGTGCCCAAAACATAAAGGAAACTTGGTCAGTAAAGCCAAAAAGGACTATTCTAAGTCCCACTAGCTGGGATGGCTGAGCCTCACCTAAGGAGCATCTGCAGACAAAGTTCTGTCACAGCTAGAGAAAAGTCCAGCAAAGCAGTCATACCCAGAGCTGGGCGCTCCAGTGGCTTCAGGAATCAGATCTGATTCGACAGAGACAGTCAATTACCCAAGCTGCATTTTGCCCACCTGCACCTTTGCTCATCTGATCCCAACTCAAAAACACAGAAACCCATCATTTTTCCCTCAACCTTTTTTCTATTTTTTTTTTTGGTAACAAGAAGCCTCCACAGTGCTTCTGTCAACGTACTGCCCCACTTCCTCTTTAATGATACTCCAGAATAAACGGTCTGGCCCCCAATCTAGACAGTACATACAGCCACTGGCTCCAGTCATTTTTAAACTTGGCTCTCAGAGACCAGAAGAAACAGACTCTTTATGACCCTACAACATTTTCTTTTACCAGAGAGAAAAGAGAGGGAGAGAGAGTCTTAGAAAGACAGAACTATTCCTTCCCACTGCAAAAAAACAAGCCTCCACCTTCAACCATTTTTGACCCTCAGATCAGTCCAGTCCACAGGAACTTGAATGCTCCCACTCAAAAGCACACCTTTCCTTACTCATGTCCCAATCCCTGCACCCTTCCAGAAGGCAAAAGAAAGCAGCACCGTTTTCTACCTTATCAGCCTGCCTCTTTCTCTCTTTCCTGAAAAAGAGCTCAACCCTCCTTTGCAGACTTCTCACAAAGAAGTTCCTAACAACACTGGAAACAATTACTCTTCAAGAAAATACAACTTTGCTTAGCAGAAGAGCTTCTGAGACCAATTTGCCATTGGTCAATTTTTCATTCCAGACAAGGCTTGTAAACTTGGCACAAATCTGCTGCTGGTAGCTCACCCACCCAACCCCCTGCCGTGTAGTCAGCGCATGTTGCAGTCCATGCCCAGGACAGACTGCTCAAATCACTGAATCTTAAATACCACACAACAAAACACCGCTAAGTACACAGCAACCAGAAACACCAAATGCAGTCACACAACCACAACAGCAGCAACCAACAAGTCATGGAACAGCATCTAATCTTTTCTCAAGTACAGTCAGCTTCACTTTCCTGTAATTTGCGGCCTCGAATCACTGGCCCCACCCTTTATGTCAGAAAGTAATACCCCCAAGTCCCGAGTCAGAGGCCTCACAGCACAACTTACACTAGCACTTGTGTGGGGGCAGGCAGACCTGGGTTCAATTTCAGCTCTGGCTCTGATTATTAATAAAAGGTACCTGTCTGGGTAAGCTAGGTTATCTGAACCTCAGATTAGACATCTGCTTGCTAGTTGATATAAGTGAGAGGATATGGGGACAGAACCCAGCGGAGGATGTAATAGTGTCCACAGGGGAAGTACCTGTGAGCAGCACAATCCCCTCAGAGAATCCAGATACCCTGGAGGCTTCCAACATTGTCAAAAGCAAAAATCAGTTCGGTTTCTTACAACCTCCCGCCTATAGAAAGGAGTCCTTTAAATTAAGAAAAAGTCAAGCAATAGTAAGAAAACTAAAAAAAATCTCCTGCAGGCCACCAAAACCACATAAGACAGCTAAGTGATACTCTGTTCCTGTAATGAAGAGAACCAGTACAAAGGAAAAGGGTAATGAAAGAGGAAGCACTTCAGGAAAATCCTTTCAAGAGTCAAAATTTCAAAGAGAGAAAACTTGCACCTTGGAAATTCCCTACTCCCTGAACCTAATGAATTCTAACTGTCTATATATAATAGAAAAGGCAATATTGACCATCCCAAGAATCTCACTTGGTAGCTGGTTATTATCTAAGAAATGAATATATCAGAATTAGAGGAACTGGAGAAAGAGTTTATACACACAAGCTGCAGAATATTCATGTTTGAGAGTTGCACATGTGTGCACATATGTAGAACATGTGCCTGAGGGCCCATGCAGAGGCCAAAAATGCTGGAGCACAGAAGAGAACATGTCTTCCTCTATTGCTCTCCACCTTATTCCCTTGAGAAAGGGTCTCTCACTGCACCTAAAGCTTGATAGTTTAGCTAGGCTAGCCAGCCAGCAAAATCCCAGGGTTCCCCATTGAGGTTACGGAAAATGGAACAGCCACGTCCAGCTTTAACGTGGGTGCTGAAGTTTTGAAACCAGGTCCTCACGATTGAACAGTAGGCACCTTTGTCCACTGAGCCATCTTCCTGGTTACCCCCCATCCCTGCACAGTACAGTAATCCTATGAAAGACGATGGGACAGCAAAAAAGAATGATTTATAAACTAGATTTTTGAGGAAAAACATCTTCCACTCTGGAGGGAAAAGTCGGAGTTAAGATATGAAAAGCAATCTAAAAGATTACAGCCATCTCAACCAGAAAATCTGTTAACAAGCAAAAAATGTCAGATTTCAAGATGTGGAAGGATAAAAAGGAGAGACAGTATAAGAAAAACAAATTTGTTAGTGTGGAAGTGGGAAGTGATGGAGTTCAAAATCCAGAATGAAGAAAGTGAAGGTATGCAAGTGGGTAGGATATACTAAGAGCGCCACACAGGGAATCGGAACACCTGGGCTCCTGTCATTGGCTCCAAGCCAAACCGCCATGTGCCCTTAAGGCAAGTTACTTGCCCTCTTTAAAGCAGTCTCCCTATCCTCAGGAAGTGAGAAAATGCTACTTAATATAAAATCCCTGGCAGAATAAATATTTAGGTCAAAAGTACCCAAAGATCAGGGGCTTTCAAGCCTACAAACTAGACACAGATAAAAGGGGCAAAGAGATGAGAAAACTTTGAGTAAGTAACTGAAAGGCAGTAAGAAGAGAAAGGCTTCATGACAGCCAACCATTCCTGGAGTTCCAGGAAAAGATGTGGGGGGATAAAAAGGAGAGTACCGAAAAAACTGCGTCCTGGTCTGTGTATGTCAAAATGGGCAGAAAGGGGGGGATGGGAGAACTATTCATGAACTATCTCCGTTAGTGAATCCGTAAGAGATCTGCTTCTGGTAAACAGTCAGGGGCTCCAAAAGCCGCCAGCACCACGAAAATCACTGGGACCGAACCATGACAGGGTGCCCGGGAGGCAAAAGTTGGCGCCGGGTTCTGTCCGGTGAGGATTCGGATAGTAGGTGGAGAGTGAGGAAGCAGCAGAGGAAAGGCGAACTGAGATCATGCAGGCTGACGGGAGGGGAAGGAGTCAGTGCCTGACTCCCGCTCCAAGGCGGCAGAGGGGTCCGGGGCCCCGCTCTCACCATCTTGACGATGCCCCGCTGCACGGTGGGGACCGCGGGTCCCCCGGAGGAGCCGCCGCTCTGCGCGGAGGAGGCCATGTGTGGAGCTGGAAAGGCAGCAAGTGGGGCGGCCGGCCGGACTGGAGCTGTCAGGGCGGGAGTCGGCGCTGGCGAGAGGCTGCCGCGACAAGGAGCAGGCGGGCGACAGGTACCGTCGGCGGGCTGGATGCAAGCGCCAGGCGCACACCGGAGCAGCGGCGGGACTGAGAGCAAAAGGGGAGACGCGATCTCCGCCGCCGCCACACGTTCTACTCGCGCGCAAGCGTGCCAGAGCGCCACCGCCCTCTGGCCAATCAGCGTCCAGAACCCGCCGGACCCCAAGCCAATAGGCACGCTGCTTACGAAGCCCCGCCCCCTGGTCCCAAACCGGGTGGGGAGCTCCAGGAAGCGCTGAAAGAGCTGATTTGCCGTGACGGGCCAAGTGTGGGGCGGAACTTCCGGGGAAGTCTGAGTCGGTGGTGTCGGGAGGTGTAGTGGGAGAGAAAGGACACGTCAGCATCTGTCCGTGGGGCGCGGGGAGCCATGGGAACCCCGGAGGCGGGGCCGGCCTCGCCCTCCCGCCTGGCCCCGCCCCCGCCCCGCCCCTCAGGCGGCCGAGCGCCCACGTGTACACCGGGGTTCCGGAGCCGGACGCCGGAACTGAAGGACCCGGGGGCTCGGCTGCGGGGGAGGCCATCCTGCGGGAACGCCAGTGCAGCCGGCCCGCGGAGTTGCGACGTTTCCCCGCCGCGGAGTAGAGGGAACTTTGGAGAGTCGCCGTCAGCGGGCAACCTGCTGCTGTTAGCCTGGACCCGGAAGGTGGCCGCGGCTCTCTCCGCTGTCCGCACTATCGCTGGGCTCTAGGGCTTTTGAGTCCCGCTAACGCTGCCGGAAGTAATAAGCGTCTCTTAGAAGGATGACGCGTCGTGGTCACTGAGGAGGAGGGCCTCGTTTTTCAGCTCCTTCCCTGCTGCTTCCACGGAGGTTAGGAAAAGCCTTGGGGTATGCCAGCCCAGGGCGGAAGACAACCCCTTGCCTCACTTCTGACCACAGCGGTTTAGGTTGCCAGCTGGATGTGGGACAGCAAAGTCACATTCAAGAGGATGTTTAGACGTCATGATGCTGGAGTGCCCCTTCTTAGAGCACACGTCCTTGTATGTGTTATTTAGTCATGAAACCTGACCCTACCTTGAAGACACTATTCCTTCTATAGCTTTTTTTAAGAAGTTGTTTGCATGACTCATCTCAGGGTCAGGTCTTGGGGTCAGCATCTTCCTGGATCTCCAAATCCAAGCCTGTACCTTGAGTTCACGCTATTCAAAAAAGAAAACGGGTCTTTCTGTGTACACTCCACCGGATTATATATGTATTATCGCGTTGATGAGGCCTTACCCAGTACCCTGTTTTCTCAGCTCCAGGGCCTCGTCTTTAGTGAATTTGACCTTTGCCACAGTTGAGCAGCTCTCTCTAGGATATTTGAGGCAGTATAATTTGTAATTGAAACTGTGGTTCCAAACAGCTCATTTATCTGATTGCTGTCCTTTTCCCCACTCATCCAGTCAATTCTCTTTTACCTTGCATTAACTTTCTATTTCTACACAACCATTGACCCTACTCGTCAGTACTAACAACCAAATTACAGAGCATAAACATGCACAAGAAACGCCTTTTCCCTACGGCATAGAATTTTGTCCTTGGGAAAATCCTACAAAGTCCATACCATCTGTTGTTACCTCCTGTTCCAAGGAGGGTGTTTTGTTTTCCTCTCTTTTTAAAGTGAACAGGAATCTCAAAGAGAGTTCAACAGGTAAGGGTGCTTGCAGGCAAGCCTGATGGCCTAAGACAGTCCCTGGGACCCACACAGTGGTATGAGAAAAAAGACTCCTGCAAGTGGTCCCCTGACGCCCTCATGCAAACTGTGACGTGTGCATGCACACACATACATAGATAAACGTACTTTTTAGTGAGCAACGCTAGGTCAGTGCCTTAAGGGATCAAGTCAGAACTGTCTAGCATATGTAGTCCGATCTTAGGTATGTGCCTGCTTCTCTAGTAGACAAGCATACCTCCTCATCCTCTGTGTGCATTTATAGAATCCAGAACCTAGACAAAGATGTTTAATTGTCTGACAAGCTTCCTATGGGAGTGGGGGAAGGAAACGCCTGTCTCCATTCTTCAGCCCACCTTCAATTTCAGTCCTCCATACCATTACCCTGGTGTTCTTACCTTAATGCACTTTTCAACCCGTGCCAATCCTCTCAAGTTCAGGACAAAATTCAACTCCCTAACATAGCACACCTGGCCCTCAACTACTTCTCAGCTACTTAGTCTCCCTTTTCTTTTGTCGTCTTTATGTATACGTATCCATAGAGAAAAGTCTGGGTTGGTGTTGTCTAGAACTTTCTGCAGTGGTGAATGTTGTCTTCATGCTCTGGCCAGCAAGGTAACCACCAGCCAGCTGTAGCTAATGAGAACTTACATCATTGCAAGTGAAACTGAGGAAGTGAATTTTCAATGTTATTTAAGTTTAATGAGTTTAGCACACATGACCGCTAGCCTAGCACACGTGGCAACGTTTCCACACCTGTCTCAAACAATGGTGATAGGCACCTGAGGAACAGCACCCCAGGTTGTTCTCTGTCGCCCACACTGATAAGCACACATACATGCACATGTCCACACGCACTCATGAATACATACATGTACAAACAGACAATACAAAAGTAAAAATATCTGCACCACCCTCTAATACCCATCTGTATCACACGCTATTAGGTTTATCCGAGAAAACAAACTGAAAGGGACTGTCTCTAAATCTGTTTCTGCTGATTTAAGAACTGACTTTAAAAAAAAAAATTCTATTTTATTTTCGTGTGTGTGTGTGTGTGTGTGTTTGTGGCGGGGTATGTGAGGGCCTGTGAAGGCCAGAAGAGGGCATCAGACCTCTGGAGCTGAAGCTAGAGTTGGTTCTGAACAGTCCAGTGTGGGTGATGGGAACACTTCTGGAAGAGCAGGAAGTGCTCCTAACCACTGAGTCATCGCTCCAGCCCCAGGAATAACTCTTATAATTAAAAGGTTGGCAAACCCGAAAGCCACAGAGCAGGCTGGAGAGCCAGAGATGACAGCACTGAGCATGGAGCCCAATGTCACATGCACGCTAGAAAAACACTTTAGAACTTAGCTCCAACCCCAGCCTGATCCTGGAAATTGTCATGTAGTTTAACCTGGTAAGGTTCCCTTTATTGCTTACATAGAAAAGCAATAACCATCACAGGAAAAGAGATCCTATGAAACGAATGTTTTGAGAAGAAAAACACTGATATGATCACATTGTGTGTTCTCAACCTGGTGGATAAAGTAGAACTCAGAACCAGAAGACAGCAGGGGTCTCCATGGAAGATCGACTCTGCAGCCCTTTCCGGGGAAGGCAGTAAGCTGAAATCAGCCGAACCTCTGTGGTGGCCTGATCCCCACCAGGAAAGCAATGTCAGCCCCCTCCACCACAGCAGCAAAGAGTAAGCAAAGGGAGAGGCCAGGACTGCAAGGCTAAGCAGCAGCAGGGTGAGCCTCAGGCTTTGAAGAGCAGAGTAGCTAGAAGGTTCAAGTGGGGCAGCCCCCCAGTGAAGACCAGAGTCCTGAAAGATGCCATTGCTCCAGACAAAGATCGCCAGAGCTGAGACACAACCAGGGTTCAGAGGGCAGCCTGAGAGGTGCACGGTCCATTCACAGGGCATGTTGGGTGCGCCTGGCTGTAGCTTCTCCAGATTAATTCTGCCACATTTCACTCTGATACTAAAGAGACACCAAAACCCAGAAAACCGTCTCTAAGACTCTTGCTTGTGCTTCAGAGTGGCATAAATTCCAATAAGAAATGCCTTTGTGAAACAGCAAGACCTTTCTCAATTATACAACACCCCATCGTTCAGCAGGGAGTAAAGTTTCCCTCTTGAGAATACTTCAGAGTATAGAACATGTTGCTTCATACCGAAATTGAAACAAGCTAAGTGACTGAGAGTTACGTGATGTTTATACATTTGAAAGAACGAGATCCCACCATAGGGCCTTTGACCTGTTTCTCTGCCCAGAGCTTTGCCACTGAACCGGAAAACAAAGATAAGCAAAATCTCCACCTTCTGAAAACCAGCATTCTATAGCAGAGGCCCAGGATAGTGGCATTGTGCAAAGTGATTCTCAACCTCTGGGTCACGCCCCCCATGGAGGGGCAAACTTACAGTTATGAAGTAGCAACAAAATAAGTTTATGGTTGGAGGTCAACACAACATGAGAAACTGTATTAAAGGGTCACACCATTAGGGAGGCAGAGAGCCACTGTCCCAGGTAGATTTTAAATTTGAAGTCTACAAGAAGTATCACAACCAAGACAAAAATAAAAATGATAATGTAAGGTTATATAATTTTCATTGATCAAAAGAAACGTTTTACTTGATGGGAAGAGCCAGCCATTTCCCTGATACTGAATTTTAAAAACATTTGTTATGTAACTATCTAAAAACCAATACTACAGGCAATATTTTAAAGTTTTTTAAGAGATGGAGAAATCTGACTTTTCTTATAAAAAGAAGGGGTTTTTTTTGTAAGTTGATGTATGGTAGGAAAGAGCAATCATTACAAAAGAAAACCTCTGCTTTCACAAGTAGGCCTAGGGGCTGGGAAATGTTTGAAATGGTTCGGTGCTCCCTAGGCAAGCACAAAGACCTGAGCTAGAACCCCTAGGAACCTGCATAAAAAGCCAGCACAGCTGAACATGGGTCTTAACTTCAGAGCAGTGGGCAGAGACAGCTAGGTCCTGAGAGCTTTCTGACTAGCCAGCCTAGCCAAGAATCAGCAGATGAGTTTTTGGTTCAATTTGGAGAGCAATTAAAGAAAACTACAGATATCTTCCTCTGGCCTCTGGATGGCCTGTATACTGTGTACACACACACACACACACACACACACACACACACACACAAATAAACAGTACTAAAATATTTAATTCTTTTTCAGGATACTGGCAACAAAAACACATTGGGGGGGGGGAAGACTTTCTAAAATTGTGTAAGTGGACCAAAAAAAAAGAAGATTATATATAGCCATTCACCAATACCATCTTTGTGAATGAACTGTACAGGGAAGCCCTAAAATTGGATTCCCCAAACTTGGCATAATGCTGACCATCCACTTAATGGGCAGAATGGAAAGAGTTCAAAATAAATATGGCCTAAGGATTGAAAGTACTAGAGTGTAGCTGTCAGGATATGATTGTTAGTCCTTATGAAAATTGCAAGTTACTTAACATTTCCAAGTCTCAGTTTTCTCATCTATAAAATGGGCTGCTGTGGAATTGGATGAGATGATAAGCAGACAATGACAAGATAAAGAATTTAGGTACCTAGTATCTAGCTCTTAATCAGCTTAGAGATGATGACAATCGGAGAATCTAAAACCATGAAAAGTTGCAAAAACAAAGAACATGGTATTTTTTTAAATACAATGAAATACTAAGTAGCCATTAAAGTTACATATATACAAGCTATGTAAAATGCTATATTAAGCACCTATAATTCATATAAGCCAATATGCAACCTGGCTTTTTACACTAATGACAGTTTTGCACAGAGTACCAAGACTTAGTAAGATTTGTAGAAATCAAAAGTAACAACAACAACAAAATAACACAACAGAATTTTTAGAGATGGAAATGGAATTTAACACTCTGTTTTCTTGTTGAGTAATGTTTCTCGGGTTCACAATGTTATTCTTCTTCTAATAAGCCTAGTATGTAGGCCTGGTGGCATAGGTCTATAAATCCCAGGACTCAGGAGGCTGAGGGAAGAGGACGGAGAAGTCAAGGCTGCCCAGCACAACTTAGTTAGATCCTGTCTCAACATAAAACATAAAAAAGGATGAGGATGTAGTTCAGGGGTAGAGATCCTGGATTCAGCCCCCAGTACAACCAACAAGGGGCTGGAGAGCTGGCTCAGCGCTTAAGAGCACTGGCTGCTCTTCTGAGACCCAGGGTTTGATTTCCAGCACCCACATGGCAGCTCACAGCTATCTGTATCCAGTTCCAAAGGATCTGGAACCCTCAACCCTCACACAGACATAAATGCGAACAAAAACATCATTAACAATAAATCTTAAATCAAAACAAACAGACTCTTTACTAGGAGAAGAATTTCTTAACCTTTTTTTATTATGAAGTATTTTTGGAAGGGCTCTGCTGTTTGAGGTTGCAATCCTCCCAGTCTGGGTAGCCTTTCTGAGCTCGGAGGCACTAAATGGGGGACTCCCTCTCCCCAGCAGGCCTCCTGCTCTCTCCTGACCGCATCTGGAGAATGTCTTTAAGCATGGATGCCACTAAACACATCTGACAGATGGCCTTTGGCACAGCTCTCTGCTACCTCTCCCCTCCCAGGGCCTATAGGACAATTAGGTACTGTGTTCTTGTTCATATGATATCACCGTGCTGCCTAATGCAAATCAAGCATCCTTGAAGTGTCTAGTTCCAACCAATCATGTACAGCTATCCTGGGACCCCCCACCCACCCACTCCCCAGGGCCTCTAAAGCCTTTGTTTTCCCTGAAGTGGTTCCAGGAGGTCATTTCTGTCCTGCTCACAGCCTTCCCAGCCCTATGCCTGGCCTTCTTCTCCTCCTGCCTTCGAGGGCTGGTTGCCTACAGCCCCCCAGGGACCAGGAGAGCCACAAAATACAAGAAAGAAAAGTATCCGAAGCAACGATGTAGCATTCAGTGACATAACAGAAAAGAAGGTTGCAATCCACCAAGTCCAGACCTGCATGTTCAGCTCCTACTTGTTGTCCTTTCTAAATGTGAAGATTTTTAAAAAAGCAATCTTTCTAGAGTTTAACAATGTATATTCCTTCATTTGTTTAGCACATAAATAGATTCAAACACATTGTTTTTTTCATCACTGCTCTTTATTCATTGTCACAGAGATCACTATACATCTGACTTTTGAAAGCTCATGTTGTCCAAAGATGGCCACAACAGTATCTCTCAAAACAGTATCTCTTTAAAACAGTGGCCTTTACATTTGCTCTCTTAAGAAGTGGGATCTGGGCTGGGCTGTGGTGGCACATGCCTTTAACCCTAGCCTTGGGATCTAGGCAGGTGGATCTCTATGAGTTCGAGACCAGCCTGTTTACAGAGTGAGTTCAAGGACAGTGAGAGCTATACAGAGAATCCTTGTCTTGAAAAACCAAAAAGCAGGGCTGGAAAAATGGCTCAGAGGTTAAGAGCACTGACTGCTTTTCCAGAGGACCTGAGTTCAATTCCCAGCAACCACACGGTGGCTCATGACCATCTATAATGAGATCTGGTGCCCTCTTCTGGTGTGCAGGTGTACATGTAGACAAAACATGTATACATAATAAATAAATAAATTTTAAAAAAAGCAAACATAAAAACAAAAAAGAAGCGAGATCTGTATGGGTTTTTTGTTTGTTGGTTTTTGGAGAGAGGGCTCTAGTCTATGGCTTTAAGCTGGCCTCAGACTCCTACCCTCTTGCTTCAGCCTCCTAGAAACTGCTGGATCTCCAGACTCCCACCACATCCCGCTAGCAGATGTGACTTCTAAGGCTAGATTATTCAAAATGCTGAATGCTTCCATAGTGGTCTTTTAGAATGCTTGCACTCAGAATCCACTCCCTTTCTTTCTTTAAACCAAAAATGAACAAATTACAATTAGCCAGATCCCAATGAAAAATTTCATTTCCATGTATTGTCTTTGTTAAAGATTTCACATCAGATCAAAACTTCCTAGGGCCAGGGAACCTGAGAAAAAGAGTTGGAATATAGCAGAAGCACAATAAAAGGCTGGGACTGGTCACAAGATGGAAATGATGAACTCTCCCCTAAGAAAGTACCCTGAAGTGTTTGGGCACCCAGAGAGGTGGCCATCACCTCCTGCACAAGGCTCCAGAAGGCAGGACCTTCCTCAGTTCCCCCCAGGGTCAGGCAGTGAGGAGGGCAATGCTGGCTCTCCAAGCTCTGCCTCTCCTCCAAGCCAATACAACCCAACAGCACTCTGAGAGGAGAGCAGATTGCTTCTTTCTGGCGACAGCATGATTGATGGTCACAGCGCTGTGCTGTTCTAGCCTCCAGATCAGAATTCACCTAGGTGAGACGTAGTAAATGGGAGTGAGTCCCTTGTGGCCATAAAACAACAGCTTGGAAAAGTAACAAAAGGCCCTTTCCTCTGTGGTGTTTTGCTTTGTCAAGAACCGTTTCAGTGTAGTGCATAATCCATATGTTCATAATTTTCAGTAGCTAAACAGCCTCCTGGTGCTAGGGAGATGCTCTGTGAGCCAGTGCTCGCTGCGCAAGTGTGAGGACCCCGGTTTGTCTCCAGCAGCCACGAGAAACCTGGGCATGGTCTCCAGCACCCGTGTAGAAGCTGGGCGGGGCAGCTCACACCTGTAGCCTCCACCCTGAGATCAGAGATGCAGATCCGGACTCTCCCTGGCCAGCCCCTAACCTAAACAGTGAGCTCCAGATTTGAGGAGAGATCCCATCTAAAGCAACAAGGTAGAGGCACGGTTCAGAAAGAGATCCCAGCATCTACCTCAGCTACCTCTGGCCTCCGCAGACACCTGCTTAGGCAAGCACCACCCCCAGTCCTACACACACCTTCTATCGCCTCCTATTGATACCTCAGTCAATTCTACAAACTACCTCCAATTTTTCAGTATTTACAGTGGGGTGGAGACAGTACTATCATAGCAACTTGTGAAGTTGCTATGGCAATCCATAACAGAAGCATTTCCGTTCTAAGGTTTAGGGAAATCTCCGTGTATTCTGCTTGTCTCCCAAGCCAAGCCCTTAGCCCTTCTCTCAGTTAATAGGCTGATAAGGCCTTGTCTTGGGGAGTCACTTAGAGGCTGCCCCACCCCACACAGAAGCTAACGTCATTGCTTATAAGATTTCCTAGATATGTGCCCATTCTCTATTCATCTTTGCTTCTGCCATCAGATGAGGCTGTTTCTCTTTTTTTCATCACTGGAAAAAAAAAAGTATGAGGCTGGGAAAGGCCAAGAAAAGCGGCTGCAAGCTTCTGTGGCCATTCCACTTCTTTGGAAACTTGTGTTTCTATAGAAGTTTACAACTTTGAGTACCTTTTCCTTTTTATTCAACTTTATTGCCATCATCTCTGTTAAGAAATATCATTCCTATAAATTAACAATTAGGCGAACTCCCATATAACTTTCTTCTTAGGTTAAGACAGAGCTGACAGCATTTTCAAAAGCTTCAAATGACCTAGGAATAAAATTAAGAATAGTGTTTGTGCTGAAGAGATGGCTCAGCCATTAAGAGCACTGGCTGTTCTTCCAGAGGATCTGGGTTCCATGTCCGACAATCACATAGCCATTCACACTGTCCAGAATTAGAGCTCCAGAAGCCTGACACCCTCTTCTGGCTTCCACAGGTACCATCTGTACGTGGTGTACAAGCATGCATGCATTCAAAACACACAAGCACTTAAAATGACTTGAATTCCCAGCAGGGACCATGGTGGTTGGGTACCCAGGCAGGACTGTATCATTTTGGCCCATGGCTCTTGTTTGATCCTCATGCATGCAATCTAAAAGACAGCAAATACCCTGAGGAATGGGACATGAGGTGGACTCTGGCCAGCTTCCGGGCTCCTCCTTACCATGGGCCTTAGAACTGTCAGGAAAAGACAAGATGAACTTAAGATGAAATCTAAAATGACCATTGGGGACTTAATGATTAGTTAAGACTAGGGTAGATCACAGAGAAGGACTTTTTAATGAGGATGAAAACAGAGATGGTGTGTTGGTGGAAGCCACAAGAAAGATGCCTTGCTCACTCACAGCTCCGTCCAGGAAGCTTTGCAAAGCATCACTTTGGGGGCTACACAGGGCATTATAGAACAGAAGACACTCTGTTCTTGGTTTGTGGCTTGGAAGGGCACGGCTGTCCCTCTGAAGGCCTCAGTGTTAATGAGAACCTATAGAAAAGGTGTTAATCAAAATGATAGAATAATTTCTGCTATAGGTTAAATTGTTCTTTCCCTGAAAGCATAGGTAGTTTTCAACCCGAGTACTTCATAATGTGATTGTATCTGGAGACGAGTTATCGTAGATACGGTTAGTTAAATGAAGATGCGCGTGTGCAGGCAGAAGGCCGTGTAAGGAGTCAACAAGCCACCAGAGTCTGGAAGGCAGGCCTGGGCCAGATCCTCTGCTAGGGTCTGCAGATGAAATACTTCCTTCCACGCATCTTGAGCTCAGACTACTGGCCCCTGGAACTGTGACAAAATAAAGTCAGATTATTTAAGCTACTTGTTTTTGTTGTTGTTGTTGTTGTTTTCTTAATCCTTTGTTATGGCAGCTTTGGCAAACTAATTCACTTCTTATAATTAAAAAAGAAAATATGGTCTAGGGTCACTTTGATAACTGGTAAGCAGATGTCCCAAATAGAGGCTGCAAAAAAGTGGCAGACATGAGCCCAAACCTCAGTATTTTGAGGCGATGTGCTCCCTTCCACCCAGGTAACACTGGTGCCTCCCTATGCTTGATGAGGCAAAGCACACAGGAGTCAAGCAGATAAAGGTCCCCTCGCCTTTCCTTCACCTCCTCCACGCCTTTCCTTCATCTCATCCGTGCCTTCCTCCTCCTATTTCATCTGTGCCCCTTTTGTTTCCTAATCTGTTAAAACTTTAAAAAATATTTCAAATTTATACTCATGAGTGCTTGCATGTATCCATGCCATGGCACATACGTGGGGGTCAGAGGACAAATTTGTAAAATCTTATCTCTTTCTTTTTCTTTCTTTCTTTCTTTCTTTCTTTCTTTCTTTCTTTCTTTCTTTCTTTCTTTCTTTCTTCCTATCTATATGTCTTTACATGGTTCCCAGTGATCACTCAGGTCATTAGGCTTGCTCAGCAAATGCTTTGTCTGCTGAAACCAGCTCACCAGCCCACCCTTCTTTTATTTTAAATTGTAATAATGAAGCCTCAACATGACTGCTTTATAAGAGCTGAACAAAGCTGATGCCCCCTGCATTTCGACTTAAAGATCTCCCAAAAGCTAAGAATGGATTAGGAGAGCACATAGAAACTAGAAGGGTTTATTTGGGAAGCTTAATTTCTCAGTTTTGTCCGAGTCTCCTTTACCCTTTTAACCAGTTGCAAGTTCAGGGAAACTTCCCTCTTGCAGGGGAGAGCTGCCTCCGCCGCCGTTGCCTTCTGGAAACACTGGCATTTCTGTGAGCTGAGTACTGAGTTTCTCTTCTCCCTTGTACTGGAGATATGTGAACTGTGATCCACAGGCCTTCCCAGACCAACAGTTAAAGCTTTGATTTCATTCGATATCTTCCTAGAGTGTCATCTTCATTATTGCCCAGGGCTCGAATGCTGGCATCTCCCATTGTCTCCAAAGCTCACCAAAAGTTGCAAAAGAGCTTTTGTTGTTTACTGAGACTAGGGGGAGGAAGAGAGAGGAAGCAGAGGTGTGTAAGGAATTCGTTCTGAAAACTACCACTGTAGACCGGGTATGCACCTTAGTGGGAGAAGAGCAGTGTCTAGCATGAGCAAGAACCTGGATTTGATTCCCAGCAAATATTGTATAATTCCATTTGTGCTTTGGACCTAAAGTTGGCAAGTTTGCTGTGACAGAAACTGGAACAGACACTACCAACAGTTGAAAGTGGAGACAATTGTTGCTTACAGGGCACAAATATCTGTTTGGGGTAATGCAAAAAATGTAGCGCCAAAAAGTTGTGATGTTCCTACAGCTTGTGGCTGCCCTTAAAGCCGCTCCATTGTACCCTTAAAAATAGCTAGAAATGGACAATTCCTTGTGATTGCCATAATTAAAAAGGAAAGAAAATTCCAGAGGGAAAAATCTACATTCCTTACTACTCATCAGCATAATGACTCTCCTGTCTGGGTTAAGATTAGGGAAGATTACCTTCTTGGGGCAATTATACTGGGTAATTATCTTCTCGGTGCTTGTTTTGAGATACATACCTGTTTTCTCAAGAGATAAATCTACCCTCAGGCTCGGCTTCCCCTAACAAGGCTTATAGCTCAAAGGATGCTAAACTGCTGGAGTCCACAGTGTCTTTTCAATCCGGTCCCAGGAGAAAGTCAGACGGCGTCTTTGGGGAAAAACAGAAGTCTCAGAGCTCTGTTTGCTGTCGTGTCTCTCATTCGACTCCCTTGTCACCTCCATTTGGGTGCCATCTGCCTTCCTTGACCTCACTCTTGCCGGGGGAGGGGTGGAGGGGGGAGGGGGGCACGTGCACCAAGGAAGGGAACGAGGCTGCTGATGTCACCCTCCCGCTATCACTGCAAAATTCAGGAAGGCTGCAGAGGGCACCCGGGAGCTGACGGAAAGCAGCAGCTTGTACCCGCCGCTGCCGGGTGCCTGAGCCAGGAGCCTGAGGACAAGCAGCTTTGTCTCCAAATACTGTTCAGCCAAGGTGTTCCTGACTACACGGTCAACTGTGAGAAATCACACAAACAAACAAAATCTAAGAGAAAGAATGTGAAGGGCGGAGAGAAAGCAGACCGTTAAGTGGAGAGAGAGTGGTGGTGAAAGGTCTAGGTGCTGGAGGGGGAAGGAAAAACAGCCAGAAGTAAAAAGCAACCCCCCTCAGCGCTTCTCTGAAGTCTTAGGTGTCCTGCAGGGGAAAAGAAGAGAAACGCAGAGAGACATAAAGTTTAGCCAGAGCTTAGAATGTTGACTTCCAGCCAGGAGAGTTGAGAGCAAAGAAATGATGTAGAATGAAGAACACCTGAGGACTGCTGAAGAGGAGGTGCGCTGAGGATTAGGGTTCAGGGAAGCCATCTGGGCTGGTAATGGCACCCATGGCAATGGGTCATTCAGATCTGATTGCTGTGTTTAATGGTGCCAAGCCAAAGGTAGTAATAAGACTTTATTTATAATTATCTAGCTTTGCATAGTTCGCTCTCTAGGGAGGGCAGAGCCTCAGCCAGGCTGAGCAGGTGTTGTTTTGGGGATCTTTGTGGACACAGTGAGGATGAAGAGCCCTGGGTTTCTCGGGCAGGAGGGGTGGGTTGGGGGTTCGGTCTCATGTCCACGGTACCTGGCTGAGCAGCGGAAGCCTAGCCAAGCTAGAGCACTTCAGACAGCAGATTGCAAACTTATTTTCAGAGATGACCAAAGAGAACTGAGAGAATCTGCTATCACTGTAACCTAGGCCAAAAGTCCACACTCTGCAGAGAGAACATCCACAAGAACTGCTGCCTCACCAGTAAACTGTGCTCCTTTTCAGAGCACAGATGCGAGCCCACGGAGGCGTTTCGCCGGGCAGCCCTTGCCACGAAAGCTGTGGGATCTGACTTTAGATCCTCGAGACCACAGAGACCTGCACCACAGAATGTCCCTGAATCATAGCACTTCTACAGAGAAGCGGGAGGCAAAGGAAGGACAACGGCTGGAAGCTCACAGCCACGCACACAGCCATAAACAAAGCTGCTTCAAACAAGCTGCAAGGCTGGTCATCTGACCTCCACATTCATGTGTGTCTGTGCTGATTCCCAAATACTTAACACACACACACACACACACACACACACACACACACACCACATACACACGGGGGGTGTCTTAAAAATGCAACTTTTTGTAATTTCAAAAGCAGAAAGTCACCCAGCTATTTGCTAAGCAAGGTAACTCTAGGTCGACAAAGAGATTTCGTAAGATAGGCTAGTAAATCCAGAGGTCACAGGAGTCAACTCCAGAAGCAGAGAGCCAGAAACTGACAGGACTACAGAGTTAGGGCAGGGAGGTTGGCCTGAGAATCTCTAGGGCCAGATTGTAAGTGCTGAACTCAGGCAATACACAGCAATATTAAACTATTGACATGTGTTGATTCTAATGGCAAACACATTGAGTATTCTTACATGTGTTAACTGATGTCAGATCACAGTCCCAACCAGGCACACAGATTGCCATTTTCTTCTCTTTTTATGTTGTTTTTTGAGAAAGGGTCTCATTATGTGGCTTGGAACTCACTTCATAGACCAGGCTGGCCTTGAACTCACAGAGATCTGGGTGCCCCTGCCTCCTGCGTGCTGGGGTTAAAAGCAGGTCCCACCATGTTCAGTTATTTATTTATCTCTCAGTTTATTTTACAGATTTTGGAAACATGTAGAAAGTTGTTCAATAAAACATGAGAAAAAAAATATAAAGGTAGAAGCAAGTATTTTGTTCTTTTATATGCACTTCTCAGCGAGGCTCGGCGCGGCGCAGCGCAGTAATTATTTGCCGAAGTAAGCACCAGCAGATCCGTGGCCGTGCAGGTGGCACAGATCTGGGCTAAAGACGTAGATTTTCTGAGTCAGGCAGAAACCATACTGTCCCAGGCACTGTTGCAGGAGACAGCCTCTGTGTGTGCCAACTCGAGTGATGTCTGCTTATCGAGGCCTGCTCAGCCTTGCCCCCGAATATCTGCGGGGACACCTCCTAACTCCTGTAAATGAGTTACCCTAATGCTGAGAGAAAAATACCGTAGGAGGAAAAAAGCGCAGACGTATGTAAGAACAAACATCCTCAAGTCCTCAGCAAAATGTGAACTAATTGAAGCCAGCAGTGCAGAGAGAGCCGTACACCAGGACCAAGCAGGATGTGACCCAACCAGGCCGTGCGGGTTACATATTGAAAAGTCCGTGTGTGACCCACCACATCAGCAAGCTAGTGAAGAAGAAATCATCATTATATCAATTGATACAGGAAAAGCACTTAACAGAATCCGATACCCACTCGTGACAAAGGACAACAACGGCAAAAAAACACTAAGCTCCGGAAACTAAATAAATAGTGGATTTCCTCAATGACTAAAACAAACAAACAAGCTAACTCCCAAATCCCTACAGGCTCATGAGTTGTAACGAATGTACCGTTCTGGGGGGAGACGTTGGTAATGGAGAAGAATGTGTACATGTGAATGAAAAGAACCTTTGGGTCCTTATCCCAACTCTGTTGAGAACCTGAAGTTGCTTCCAAACATAAAATCAATCTCTCTCTTTCTCTCTTTCTCACACACACACACACATGCACACACTAATAATAAAGTAAAAACGTGAAACAGAAAAGCTCTGAGCAGACGGTGGTGAAAAGGCCCCTTCAGGGTAGCCTAACACCACCACACCCTGGAGAGGCAGTGGCTACCTGGGAACACACGACAGAGCAAGGGGAAGTGTTCAGAAGACTGTGAAACCAGCAACGCTCCAGCCTGCATAGCTCACTGGGAAACACCGAACACCTTCCCAAGCCTGAGAGCTGGACACTGAGGTTCTCTCTCACTATTCCTACCCTCATCATGTTACAAGTCCCAGTTAGTGAAATAAGAAGAGCCTACAGAGACATAGGTTAGGAAAAAAGGAAGAAAACTAGCTTAGTTCTCGAAAGACATGATTTCCATGTGTACACTTCCACAATACTGGACGGTCACGGTCACTTCCTAGATTAGGTGGTGTTGGTACAAGAGTAAGCAAGTTTAGCAAGGCCTCAGGATTCAAGGCTAACACGCTCCGCCTTGAATGAGTGAAGCGCTTTCCTTTAAGTCAATTATAAATTATTAGAATTTGAAATTAAAAAAAATAATCCTACCAACCGAAATGAGGAACAGAAAAACTTAAAAAAATATATAGACATAAGTCTAAAAACCACATGTCTGGATCTATGAGAGAAAGGCTAGCCACTGATTAATCGATCAAAGAAAACCTGAGTAAGTGAACAGGTAATCAATATTAATGGATTGGAAACCCCAGTTGTGTTAAAATGTCCATTTCCCCAACTTGCTCTATAATTCAATAAAATACTGATTGAAAACTGTCGCAAACTATCTCATGCAGATTGACATATTGAGTAAAAAGTTTATAGCTAAGTGTGGCAAGATGGCTTAGCAGGGAAAAGCATCGAGCCTGATCACTCAAATGCGATCCCATGACATACTCCAGTCAGCCGCCTTCTTATCGCTAAGCGTGTGCCAGGCATGGGCACCCCATCATATGCCGCACACACACACACATGCACACACACACACACACACACATGCATGCACACACACACACA
>NW_026590663.1:7410894-7428780 GCF_907164565.1 Psammomys obesus | reverse complement strand
ACACACACACATGCATGCACACACACACACATGCATGCACACACACACACACATGCATGCACACACACACACACACACACGCACTCATATATGTGAGCACACATGAACACTTAATTTTCAAAAAGGTTTTTAAAGAGTTAGATTACTCAGTAGGTTACAACGTTGATGAAGAACAAAGTCGAATAATTCACATTTCTCAATTTAAGGTTTACCTCAAAGCCATGGAACCATGAGAGCACAGTATATTAGTGAAAGAACAGAGGCATAGTCAAGCCGAGTCAATAACGGTGTCAAATATTCCGTTTCAATTTAAAAAAAAATTATTTATTTTATTGTGTGTATGAGTGTTATACTCTCACGTATGCCTGTGCTCCGTGTGAGTGTGACCGGTACCCAGAGAGGTCAGAAAAGGGCAGTGGAGCCCCTGGAACTGGAGTTATGGATGGTTGTGAGTTGTCCTGGGGGTGCCAAGAATTATACCCAGTCCTCGATGATCAAGCGCTCTTACCTGCTGAGCCACCTCTCCAGGCCCCAGTCAAATACTCTTCTTGATCAAGGAGCAGAGGCAAGTCAATGCAGAAAAGATTCTTCTCACCAAATTTGAACAGTTGGAACATGTTTAAAACTGAGCATCGATGTAGACTACACAGTTCACAAATGTCAGCTGAGGATGTTCAGTGCAAACTTATAAAACTAAGGCGCAGCCGTGGTGAAAGCTTGTGGTCCCAGCACGCGGGAGGGGAGGCCAGAGCCTCAGGGGCTCAAAGTCATCACCGGCTACTTAGTGAGTTCCAAGCAAACCTGGACTTTTCAACAGCGGTGGTGGCAGCCTTTAATCCCAGCATTTGGGAGGCAGAGGCAGGCGGATCTCTAAGTTGTCATGGTCTATAGAGTGAGTACCAAGACAGCCAGAGCTAAACAAAGAAACCCTGTCTCAAACAAACAAACGAAAGAACAACAAAGAAACAAAAGGAGCAAAACCAGCCCGAAATGATGACGCATGCGCGCAGGAGGCAGAGTCGGCTGATCTCTGGGTTCCAGGCTAGCCGGGTTACAGAGTGAGACCCTGTCTCAAGCAAACAAACAAAGAGCCAATGCAACCCAATGAAAGAAAAAAATCATCACATCAGCTGGGCTTCGTGGTGCATCCCTTTAATCTCCTCAGCACGGGGGTTGAAGGTACAAACAGATTTCTGTGAGTTCAAGTCCAGCCTGGTCTATAAAGTGCATTCCAGGTAAGCCAGGGCTACAAAATAGAGAGCAAACAAACAATACAGACTAGAGCAGTTGCTGGCAAGAATACAAGGTGTACAGAGTATGCATAGCACTGTCTTCTGCTGCTGCTAGGGATTTCAAATGGTGTGGAAACACTAGAGCACATGCTGGAGAGGCTTTTCCAAAACTAAACAGCCTCCTTGTGTGTTGAAAATTTGTGTGCACACCAAAACCTGTGCCTAAATGTTTACAATAGCTTGATTTAGGAATGGGAGAGATGGCTCAGTGGTTAGGAGCACTGGCTGCTCTTCCAGGGGACCTGAGTTCAAATTCCAGCAACCACATGGTGGCTCCCAACCATCTGTAATGAGATCTGGTGCCCCCTTCTGGTGTGCATGAATATAGAGCACTCATGTGCAACAAAACACAAACAAAACATGAATAAACAATAGCTTGATTTACACTTGCTCAAACTTTCCACTGTCCCTCATCAGTGACCAGATAAACTGTGATTCATTTATACAATATCATAATATTAAGTAATAAAAAGAAAAGGACACCCAAGACATGAGTAGGCACGGATGAATCTTAAAGGGATATAAGCTTACTGAAAAGGTGCTACATTCCATGATTCCGTTGTATGATAGTTTGGAAAAAAAGCAAAACTGTAATAATGATAAAAAGTTCAATGTTTACCAGGGGTTTAAGGAGAGCAGAAATGCTGAACTTGGAAGGACAATAATTCTTAGGTAGCAAATCTATTATTTTGTACAAAGATATAATTGTGGATACACAATACTGCTCATCTGGCATCCACAGAACATTACAGCGTAAAGGGTGAGCCCTAGTGTGTGCAAGTTCAAAAGGTCAGAGGGGTTTAACAAGGAATGCAGAATGCGCCAAAGCAAACCAGCCACATCGTACATCTGTGAAACGACCTCACAGAAGGGGAGAGAAATAAAAATGCTGTTTCGTGTATCTTTGGGTATGAAAGAGTTCTGAAAATTTAAGATGAGAGAATTTGTACAGAGACTGGAGATGGAGTCCGGTGATGATGAGCTCATCTAGCATAAATGGGTCTCTAGAAACAAATTCAAGCACTGAAATAAACAAACTGTAAATGAGCTCTGTACTCTAGCTCATAAGGTGGAGCCCAGTGCTGGTTTGCGTTAACCATTCTGACACTACAACAATGTGTACTTGAATTGGACAAATTGGTAAGTAGACGGTGGATTACGTTTTACACCCAAACAGAGGTGAAACTAAAATGGTTCCTGTATCAATGGATGACAGTTAGCAACAGCATGTTCATTTTACTGTAGAGTCAAATGCTTACATACAGAAACATACATATATTTCCTTTTTCTGTCAACGAGAAGCAGCGCCCCCTCGTGAGAACACTAGTGCCCAGGTTTTGGTCTCTCATACCATCGTCTAATAACAGGACCAGAGCTCCTCAGGGAGACTCTGGTTCTAGCAATGGGAAATGGACGATATAATGTAGAGCATCTTTCACGGTTAGAAAGCAAGGGAGCGCTGTCATAGCCATCCCTGAATGAAAAATAGGAACTCCAGGTGGGTTGGGCCAATGAGGGCATGCTCAAGTGAACACAGGAATGACGGCCAGCCCTGGAGCAAATTGAGCAGCAAAATTAAGCAGCACATTTAATTATACCCTCAAGAAAAAAAAAGTTTTCTTAGGTACATCTATGGTGATTCCTGAAAGGGAAAGTATCAGCTTAGGACCATGAAGACCAAGTTCTCAGCTCAAAGGAGATCTATTTGCCCCAGAGAGACTGAGGGCAGGGATAAGGGACAAAGACAGGAGATAGAGGAAGAAGGAGAAGGGGAAGAGAACAAGGGAGAGGGGAGGAAGGGGGCAAGGGAGAGGGGTAAGGGGTATTTGTCCAGGAGGACAAAGGACTGCCTCTGGATTGAGAGGGGACAGACGTGGCTCCTAGGGAAATGTCAGTTTATAAAAGAAACCCTGTGTTAGAACGAGATGTTTGATTTTAATTCAGCATGTTGATTAGGTAAGCCAAAGCAGGCCTTTGATGAATCTTGGTAGCCAGCTTCAGGAGGGTTTGGCCAAATAAGGAAATAGACCTTGGGGGCTAGCGTTAGGAATGCAATCTAACAAGACAGAGGGAATGGGGGAGAAGGGCAAGGCCTGCCAGAGCCATGCTTGTGGTGCTCAAGCTAGCCAGAGTCCCTTCAATACCTATAAAACCTTACATTACATCGTGAATAATATTCAACAAATACATTATTTAGCTCATAAGCAAGGAAGGAGACAAATCCTCACAGGAGAAGTCCAACTTGAGCATGTGGACACTGTGTTCTCCTGTGAGTGAGCATAACTCCCCATCCTCTGAATATGACTTCACACAACAACTTCCTTCAGAAAGATATTCCACGGAACGTGGGAGAGGTAACTTAGGTGGACAAAACTTACACACACTACTTCAGCTGGATCACCAGGGTCAACCTCAGCAGCTACAAAACTGCTAGGTGCCCTCAGTTAGGCTAGGTGCCCTCAGTTCGATGAGACAGAAACAGAGCTGTCTGACCACATGACACAGGAGATGGCCAGGTGTGGTCAAGTATTGCTGTGCTAGCACCACTGCGAGCGGAGGCAGGGGTACCGAAGATTCAAGGTCGTTTTCATCTGTCTTGAAGTCTGTGGTGAGCGTAGGCCACATGAGACTCCGTCTCTAAAGAACAACTAGCAAAAAACACATTAGAAAGATCCCGGGAAAGGAATGAATACAGAGAGGTCAATCAATGGGACCTAAGTTACAGTGAGTTAGGAGCTAGAAGACCTGGGGTACCACCATTCCCCAGTAATATTTGTGTGTGTGTGTGTGTGTGTGTGTGTGTGTGTGTGTGTGTATGCATGTATACACATATATAGTAATGTGTAGATATACATATATACATGTGTGTATACATATATGTACGTGTACATATATATTATATTATATATAATGTATATTTCAAAAAAGCTAGAAGAGAGTATTTTAAATATTTTCACCAAGAAGAAATGTTAAGTATTTAAGGAGCTATGTTTAAGCATTTTAAAAAATTACATAATGGATACATGTATCAGACATCACACGATCCTCTGTAAGTTTGTGTGGTTTTTATGCTTTTACACACTAGAAAAAAAGTAGAAATTCTTTCAGTCAAGAAGTGGTTTATAAAATACATCCTTAAACCCATGCCAATGATTAAAAACAGAAAATGTGAGAACTAGCGAAGGGGACTGTGGGAGATGCGCTGACAGATGTGAAATGGTCTGCTGGGCGGGATTCTCGAACTGAGAAGGGAACTTCAGGGGCGAGGTGAGGAAATGAGAACCGAGTGTGGACCTCAGTGAGCAATATCATCAGTCTTGTTTATTAATTATATCGCAGGAACCGCGTTTCCGTAAAACGCTGGCAGGAGACTAAATGTGGGGTATATGTCAGTCCTGCCAAAGGTATTGTTCGGTAAAACAGACAACTGGCTGTTTGTATCTGTTGGGCCCCTGCCCCAGGCAGAGTGAGGTGAGCGCAGCTAAGCCATTCCTAGGGAGCCCCAGTGCCCACCCAGCCCCCTCCCACTTTTCCGGGCTGGTGGCTGGCACAATGTCACCTTTTGGTTCTGTCTTACGCGGGCACAGTGTTTGACCAGGTAAGCCGTTGGCACCCAGGGGGCTGCCTTGCCTCGTCTCCCTCCTTATACCGGTAGCTCTCATTGCTCAGAACTTCGCGGTTCTGTTGGGAGGTCTTCGAAGTGCAAACTCGCCACCCCTCCCGACATACCCTAGTCCTGTAACAAACTTGGGTCAGGTCAGAGATCAGGGGCTTTTTCTAAAAAAATTAAATAAAAACAAAACAAAACAGAGAAAAGGGTTTTTTGTTTTTGTTTTGTTTTGTTTTTTTCCCCTGCGCTCCTACTAAAGCGGGATGGAGGGCGAGCTTTTCACTGCCTTTCTGGGATGAGCAGGGGAGAGACCCAAGCCCCAGCGAGGAATCTGAGCTGAACAGCACGGGGTGCGCCAGGCGGCCAGAGCTCTGACACTGGAGGGAATCGGGTCTGGGGGAGTGGAATGGTTGTATGAATGTTTGTGGGTGGACGGTGCAACTTCAGAGTGAGTTGCATGCTCAGGAATATCCAGCGGATTCGAAGACACCCTCCCTATGTTTGTAGCAGAGGAACCGTTTGCAGTTTAAAGTGAGAGGTGCCGGCTGTAGGAGAATGGTTTTGGATAGATGGCGCGTGCGCTCTGGAAAGCCAAGGGACAGGAGATGGGGCTCTCTTTAGAAAGGGAAGATGAGGACCAGGACCCCACAGCCTACACAAAGGCACCGTAGGGAGGGCCTGGAACCGGCATCACCTCCCCCAACGCGCGCTAAGAGCTCCCGGGGAGGTGCCAGACAAAGTCAGCGGGCCAGTGCGCCTGCCGCGCCCCATCCTCTCCAGCTTTACGCACGGGTTAGCTCGCCTTTTGGCATCACGAGGAGAGCAGGGAGGAACTCCAGCCACTTCCCCTAAGGACAGAACTTTTACCACCGTCACGGGCCCTAGACCAGGAGCTCCCCAAAGGCAGTAGCCAACGATCTAGGCTCTACCCAGGGGAGGAAGGAGCTGGAGTGGCTTTGGCTGGCCCAGGAGAGGGGCGCACAGCCTGGCTGGCGTGTGACAAGACCTCTGAGTTAATGTATAATTGTGAGCAGATGGCGGGGGCTGGCGGCAGCCTGGGGGCTGGGCCCAGCTAATGAGGGACAATTAGCCCCAAACACGGTGGGGGCAGTGGAGAGAGTCAGACAGTGAAGGGAGATATTTGCTCCTCAAACAGTCTGGCGCGTTAGGCAGAGGGCTGAGCGACTAAGACTTTGGGCTTGCTAGGCCCCCCGCCAGGGCCCTTTCTCCTTTTTTCCCTCTCCCTATCACCTCTGGGTCGAAAGCTTCTGTTTGTTCAGACCCGAGAGCCTGTTGTAAAGGTTGAGCCAGAGGGTAGTTTATGGGGGAAATCGCTGCCACCACCATCTGCCAGGGCTTCTCTTTTCTCCCCACCCCCTTCCCTCTGGCACCCCTACCTACACCCTCAGGCAGCTGTCCATAGGAAAAGCCCGTCAGGGCAGGAACCTTGAGCTCCAAGACGCAAGGACAGATTCAGAGACAGAAAGAAGGCAGGACAGGGAGACTGAGAGCAGGGGTACCTCCTTCTTGGGGACCTCCATTCAGCAGGCACAGCTAAGTAGACCGGCCAGCAGCCCCCAGCTGCCCTGGTGGAGGGGCTCCCCTTGGGCTAGGCCAAGTGCTGTCCTGCCCGTGGTGCTGAAACTGTCCGTTACAGCCTCCCCTCCAGGGCTCTGGCCCAGCCTGAGGATTAAGGAGCAGGCGAAGAGGAGTGGAGTATGTATCAGAGTAAGACTGAAGACCACTTCTGTGACACATTTGACCTTGGAAGACAAGAATTTCCAACTCCAAGATCCAGGTTCATGTAGGATACTTCTCCATTGCCAAATCCAAAGTGTTTACCAATGAGATCTACCATGTTCTCCCCTGATACCTAGGTCTAGTCTTAATGCCTCAGGAAATCGGAGTTGCCTCCCTGAACCTCACTTCTGGATGGGGTTATGGATTCTGTGACATAAAAAGGGCCCAAAGGGCTTTCCACATCTGCTCCTTCGCACCCTTCCCGGGATCTCCCACCACTGTAGTAGGAACAAGGCTTCCTAACACTGACGCCATGTTTGCTCCCTACAACCCACTCTCAAGGAACAACCTCCCCAGCCACTGGCTTCCTCACCCCAGCAATGGCCCAGACAATAGATGATGTCTTTTGTGGGAACTGCAGCATCGTTTTTCATTTAATCTAAAAATACCGAATCCTAAGTAAAATGGAGTCTGAAAACATCCGGAGACAGAAGAGGGAAGAACAGGTTGTTTCTAGCAGCGCATTAGAAAGACCTGCGTTTGTGCTCATCCTCAGGCACACACACCCACCTCTGCTGTCAGTGGTCTGAAGTCCATGACGGCCTGTTTCTAGGCAAGGAATGACCCTTTGTGTCATTTCAGTCAAGCAAATTCTCAGTCAGCTGGAGAATTGGTGAGGATCCTTTCTGGGGGCTATTGACGGAGGTGGCACAGTCTCTTCTCCGTCAGCTCTCCTTCTTCTGCAGTTCTAGTGGAAGCCAACTCAGCCTGTGCTCCGTCATTATACACGATTTTATAATCATACACATCATCTGGGGGTTGGCTTAATACATGCTATGGCTGGGAAACCATATCGGCACTTATGGAATATTCTTTTGTGCTTCTTTGCATGTGAAACTTTGGGTACATACGCCGAAGTTCCTCATCTTCCATGTTTCCCATTCTTTCCAAGAATACTGGCCCATGCTTGGGTACACTCTGTGTTGAGAGAGCCCATCTGAGAATGGCTCTGTGCCTCCTTTAGAGTAGCTGGACACAATGTGAACTCCGAAGGACCACAGAAGGACACAGTGGCCATTGGCTGCGGGTTGCCCTGCCTCAGGGCCTGTGTCAGCCAGCCCTGTGCACACTTCCCTCCTCCTCCTCTGCTCATGGCCTGTGACATCACTGGCTACTCCCAGAAGGCTGCCCTCTGCTCCAGAGTACAGGCTCTGTGCAGCTCTGGACCCCCTGGCAGGATTGAAGCTGCATCAGAGTGGAGGCTGTTACAAGACCAGGGGACCAGCAACCTCTGGAGCCAGCCCGGAATCCTGAGACTTTTCCCTGGAATTCCCACCTCATTTCCCTCCACTCAGGTAGCTTACCAGCAGGCTCATTGTCTGCTCTGTCTAGCATACTGTCTCCATGTCTTTGTGTGGCTAAACCCAACCTTCTCTCTCCTCTCTCTTTACTCATCTTCCTGTCCCTTCAACTCCTTAACCCACTTTCTCCTCTACTGAGTGGCATGTATTTTTTTTTTCCTGACAAGATACTACAAATATTGGTAATATGTGGCAGACTATTGGAAACAGGGTTTCTGTTTGTGAGTTAGGACATGATTCATTTTGGTTTCAATGATTTGTTTTAGGTTTGGGTATTGAACCTGTGTTCCACAGTAACGTTGACCCTTGGTCATTTGGGAAGATAAACTCTTAGGAAGGATTGAGTGTTAGGCTGTTGGGCTAAGCCCCCATCCCCTGCCCTTTGCATTCCCAGCCATCCTTCCCCTTCTTAAAGGGCAATTGTCCAAGTATGAAGAAGGATAGGGAGAGAGAAATAGAATCCCATGCTTAGGAGCCAGAAATTTTTACTCTGGTCAGGAGTTTTACTCTCTGAGAGGGTCTTAATTTATGTTGATCCTAATTGTGCCTCCATTTCCTTTGGGGGAAAAATTCAACTTTCTTACTGAGCTTCTGGAATGCTAAGAGATTGAATAGATTATGCCTCTACATGCTTAAAAATAAACGAATAAAAGCCACCTTAGCTACTGAATTCAGTGGGCTCTGGACTCTTGGTGTTTGCCTCCTGCTGATTCCCTCTTCCTATTACATTGTAATCTCCATTTAAAAAGAAAGAGTTCTATCGAGGATTCAGGTTTGGCTGATATTCTAAACCTCTTCCCCCCTCTGGGCATAACTTAACTCTTTACACTCTCGGCTTGCCTCTGTTTAATTTTTTTCCCCCACTTTATCCCCAACAAACAGCAGTGGGCTTGTGCTTAATGTCCTAGTCACTAAGTAATTGCTGTTGAGTTAGCTGAGCCAAGACTGCGTGGTTATTTCAGGAAAGTTCCTGTTCCCTGGAGTTACCTACAGCTCTGCCAAGATTCCAGGCCTGAAAGGAGACAGCTTCAACTCCTAGTGGCTTTTGAAAGCAGAAAAGACCTAACTGTGGCTGTTAATGGGCACACCCTCTCGTGCTCAAGATGGCTCCTGCTCTCATAAGCAGCGAGCATCCCTTCCTTCCAAAATGTTGTCGGAAAATGTTAGTTAGTAAATATACAGTGTCTAAAGGGTGATCATTGGAAATGAAGCTTCACTGTGACATCTAGAGGTCTTTAATGTTAAGGGGAATCAACAGCTCCAGACACGTTAGCAGGAAGCGTTTTTACTGGGAGTTTGGAGATTGAATCTGGGACTGGCTAGTGAAACCTGAATTTGTGAACCAGAGCCTCTGGCTGATCAGATGACAAGCTGTCTACTTGGGGAAGAGAAAGCCTGAGTACGGAGAAGAGTGTCCCCTCTATCTCTCTATAGAAACGTGGGGAATTAGTTTCTACTCTCCCTCTAACCTCCATATCGAAAAAGATCCAACCTCAGCTGACTGACACTGTGATTTCATCACATAAGAAAAGAGAGTTTCAATGTTTTAGTGTTAGCCAGTCTACTGACCCTCTGTCATCAACATTCCACCCACGACCACTTCAAGAGCTCACACTTAAATAACGCTCTTTTGCCACAGAACCATCCCCAAGTCAGAAGAGAAACTTCTAGAGGGATCTCGGCTCTTCAGCTTGCCAGCTGGCTTCCCGCTCCTCTGTGGGAAGGACCAGTAGAAGGATGCATCAGGACGGTAAGAGGCTTGGGAGAAGAAGTTGAAGTGTATAGAGGGGTTCAGAGATAGAATACTGCCCTTGGGTCTTGGCTTCTGCCAACACAATTTCATTTATCCTTAGCCCATGCTCTAGGCAAGGTTTTCTCCAATTTCTCCCTCTCCGCTGTACTCGGCTACCTTTGGATTAGGACATAACCAGCTCCTAAAGAAAGCGGCTTGTTTTGGGGACCCTGGGAAAGGTGGGCACGCCTCAGAGAAAGGCATGGAGTATGTAGTATGTCTGTAGCAGGCCAGTCTGGAAGACCTGAGTGACCTTCGGCAGACGTGTATGGGGACCTGGACAGATGCAGTCTACTGAAGCTTACGTTTCCTACCCAGGAATCAGCAGTGTGAATCAGCTGGGGGGACTCTTCGTGAATGGCCGGCCCCTTCCTCTGGACACCCGGCAGCGGATTGTGCAGCTAGCGATCAGTGGGATGCGGCCCTGTGACATCTCGAGGAGGCTTAAGGTAGTGCCAAACCCTTGACCCAAGGATAGAAGCAAGACATGGGCACTAAAACCCCTCGAGGCAGCACTATGTGGCTGCCCTCCAGAGTCTTCTCCGTCTTCTCCTGGGAGACCCTCTAAGAGGTTGGGAAGGGGAGCCTTAGGTGTCCACAGGCGACCATGCCCCCCCCAATCCAGGGTCTCGCTGTGCCTTGTAGCTTTCTTCTATCCCAGGAACGCTCACCTTCCTTCTGCCCGTCACCTCTTCTGTGTGCTGTTCTTGCTTCTCACCTGACTCAGGTATCTAATGGCTGTGTGAGCAAGATCCTAGGACGGTACTACCGCACAGGTGTCCTGGAACCCAAGGGTATTGGGGGAAGCAAGCCTCGTCTGGCCACGCCTGCTGTGGTGGCTCGGATTGCCCAGCTAAAGGATGAGTGTCCAGCACTCTTTGCCTGGGAGATCCAACACCAGCTTTGTGCTGAGGGGATTTGTACCCAGGACAAGACTCCCAGTGTAAGCACCCCTCCCTGCCCTGGGCTCTGCAAGCAGACTGTGTGGGGAGAAGATCCCTCATCCTTGGCAACTTGGGTATCTCAGGCTGGGGTGAGGGCAAGCTGAAACTAGCCTTTGACTCACAGATTTCTGAGAAGTGGTGGTGGTCAGGGAGCTGAGGAGGAAGTATGGGGAGACGGGGGCAGCTACTCTTGGGAAGGCTGAGTAGAAGAAGGATCTGCAGGATGCGACCCCAGGCCTACATACCACCTTGCCTGTGTTACCCCAACACCCCAGGTGTCCTCCATCAATCGAGTCCTCCGGGCGCTCCAGGTAGACCAGCGGTTGCATTGGACACAACTCAGATCACCAGGTGGGTCTTTGAGCTGTCGCCGGGGATGTACAGAGCCAAATTCCTAGCATTTTATAGCTCTTCCTTCTGCCCATCATGAGATGTTCTCATTCTTTTTTAATCGCCGTCACAACAGTCCCTTAAAGAGGGTCTACCAGGAGGCTTTATTTTCTCCTGGTAGAATATGGAAATTGAGGAACATGAAATTACTTGCTCAGCCATCAGCCAATTGTTGGCATGTCTTGGAACAGAACCTACACCCCTTAACTCCTAGATTCACAGTATCTGCTAAGGGTAAGGCCAGGCTGCGCCTTCTCTACCCGTCTTCTGCTTCCTGTTTAGTTTTTCAGAATTTCCTCCAACATCTAGGGGACCGTTCAAACCCGGAGCAACCCTGTTTTCCCTGACTAGCACCATGAGACTGAGCACGTGGAACAGCAGCTGCTAAGGACCTTGGTGCTCCTCTAGCCCTGCTCTGTGCTCATGCTGTTGCCCTGTGAGTGACCCCATACGACCAGAAAAGTGCATACCACAGACGCCCTAAGACCTTGTCCTCCTCTGCAGCTCTTTTGGCTCCAGCTCTTTCCAGTTCCCGCAGCAGCTGTGAGGTACCCCGAGGGGCCTCCCCAGGGACCAGTCACAGGAATCGGACTATCTTCTCCCCAGGCCAGATGGAGGTGCTGGAGAAAGGTGTGGGCTGTGGGATAGGCAGTGGGGTAGAAGGTCCTCGGCGTGACATCAAGGCAGTCTTGAAACTTGTGGGCGAAGGCTGAAGGGGGTACAGGTTGTGGGTGGCTTGGCCCTGGGAATGAGGGTTACTTAGGGTTTCAAGAGTAGAGAATGGGGATTGACAAGGAAAACCTGCCTTACTCCCTTCCTTACCCTCACTGTGGGAACCTCTGTCTCTTCAGAGTTCCAGCGTGGGCAGTATCCAGACTCAGTGGCCCGTGGAAAGCTGGCTGCTGCCACCTCTTTGCCTGAGGACACAGTGAGGGTGAGTGAGCTCTGTATCACAGTGGGAGCAAACTGTAAAGGAGAAGAATCAGGGTTTCTGGTCTGCTAAGGTAGAGACTGCAGCAAGACGGTGAAAAACTTGTTTGGAAAAAAAGAGATGAAATTCTCCTTGCTTTTCTGTCAATGGCTCTTCTCTTTCACCACCCAGGCCTTTTGAGTGAGGAAGGAGACAGAGAGCAGGGAGTGAGGGTAAGAGTCAGAGTGGACGAAGGCTCTACTTTCTGAGTCCAGGCCACAGACACATGGCGAGAGCAACTAGTGCCATTTGGCTGAACACACAGCCAGTGACATAGTCCCTGTTCTCTTAGGTCTGGTTTGCCAACAGAAGAGCCAAATGGCGCCGGCAAGAGAAGCTCAAGTGGGAAAGACAGCTTCCAGATAATTCCTGTATGTATCCATCCACCTATCTGTCCCTGCATCTATCCATGCATCTGTCTGTTCATCCATCCGTCCATCCATCCATCCATCCATTCATCCATCCATCCATCCATCCGTCCATGCATCTGTCCATCCATCCATCTGTCCATCCATTCATCTGCCCACCCATCCACCCACCTATCTGTCCATGCATCTGTCCATCCATCCATCCATCCATCCATCCACCCATCCATTTATCCATCTACCCATCCATCTGTCCATCTACCCATCCATCTGTCCATCCATTCATCTGCCCACGCATCTACCCACTTATCTGTCCATCCATCCATCCATCCATCCACCCATCCATCTATCCACCTACCCATCCATCTGTCCATCCAACCATTTACCTGCCCACCCACCCATCCATCCTTTCATCTGTCCATCTGTCAATCCATCCATCCATCCATCCATCCATCCATCTGTCCATCCATTCATCTGCCCACCCATCCACCCACTTATCTGTCCATGCATCTGTCCATCCATCCATCCATCCATCCATCTGTCCATCCATCCACATTTACATGGCATTCCCATGTACCTGGCATGGTACTAAGTCCTGGGCACAAACAGACCCTGTTCTTCAGGGCTGCTCTCTCCTGGACTTAATCATTATTTCTAGTTTTCTAAGACCCTGTTTTGGGAAGAAGACCGTCTAAATTGATGACATCTGTCTTTTCCAAATTCTGCAAGTAGTTGCTACCTTTCCTGGAGCTTTTACCATACCCTAGGTCCCAAGTCCCCAGGCCTATTCCTCCCTCTGAGTGGGTCCACCCTCACCTTGTAGGTACCTCTCAGGATCCCACTGCACCAACAGTTTCCTCAGGGGTCTTCGATGCACAGGTACTTGGGAGGAGAGGGGGTGATTAGCTGGGAAGATTGAAGATTTCATGGCTTCCCCCCCTCCTTTTTTTTTTGTATTTTGTTTTTTCAAGACAGGATTTCTCTGTGTAGTGTTGGCTGTCCTGGACTCACTAGACCAGGCTGGCCTCTGCCTCCCAAGGGCTGTGTTTAAAGGTGTGAGCCACCACGCCTTTAAAAATCCATGGATAACGAGGGCCTTCACAGTGAATTTCTGCAAAATGCTACCCCCGGACTCCTATAGGAATGAATGGCACCCTCTGGAGTGCAGGCCACAGCCGGGGGAGGGGGAGGTGGTCTCAGGGGTCGTCCAGTTCTGGTACCCAGGCTTTCTGAGCAGGAGGAGTTGAGGATCTCGGCTTGCTTTCTCTAGGAGCCCCCAGGCAGTGGACCCTCAGCAGCCCTGGCTGTGCTGGAGCCGCTGAGTCCCATCTGTCAGCTGTGCTGGGGGACAGTACCAGACAAGTGTCCCAGTGACACACCGCCCCAAGCCTGTCTCCAGTCCTGCTGGGGTAAGAACTGAGGGTGGGCACCAGTCCTGCAGGGGTGGGATGGGGTGGCTCCCTCCTTTCCTGTGGAGGGGTCTGATTCCAGTTGGGGAAGCAGAGGGAACCTCTCAGAACAACTTCCCTCCTTCCTTGTAAAGCTGGGGGTGTGTGGGAGATCTGACACCCATGGAAGGTAAAGGAAGCAGTGTTGAGACCTGAGGGAAGGCACCTTCAGGCAGTTATGTCTCAGCCCTCCCCTCAGCGAGTCTGAGAGTCTGTACGACCAATAAGTCCCTCTCTGTGCCAGGGAGACCGCTCAGCAAGGAAAGGCACTTGCTATTGAGCCTGATGCTCGGAATTCAGTCCCAGAAACTTGCATGGTAGAAGGAGAGAGTCAACTCCAGCGTTGTCCTCTGGCCTCCATGTGTGTGCTGCGGCACATGCTTGCACACATACGTGCATTTGAACACACAGATAGTGGACTCTTTAATGTGGTGGTAGGGCTCCAGGCTCCTCTGTGCATGGCTGGCCCTGTCACTAATCTTGGTGCCACTTCAGCCCTGAGCTGTCTGGTAGCCCACTGTTGGAAGACTAAGCTGGGAGAGCCAGAGACTGTAGGATCTAACACCACTATTCGCCCCCCCCCCAACAGATCGCCACACCCTCCTTCCCGTGGCTTCCTCCTCACACCTGGAATTTTCCTGGCCCTGCCTCACCACCCGTCCTGTTCGTTATCTAATTGGAGACCCAGGAAAAGCGACATCAACCCATTACTTACACTGGCCACAAGAGACCATTTGGCAGTAATAAATACTTTTAAAAAGTCATCAATAGTTCTTGCTATTTATCACTTTTTTCTCACGAATACCAATATGCCTCTAGCTAGCTAGCTATCTGTCTGTCATCTGTCTTCTACGTTCTAATTTATGTATATATGCATTATACCCAGCCATATTTACCTATGTAGCACACATATATATATGTGCCTACTGACCTATTTAGGTGTGGGGGTCACACAGGCACACACATACTAATCATAGCAATCCACTCAAGTTTTTCAGCATACACATCTTATTTATTCTGTAAGAAGCAAATAAATAAGAGCCTTACTTGCATAACAAAACATGATATCATAGTCACACCTGAGAAACATTACTATAGTTCTTTTATTTGTTTGTTTGTTTGTTTGTTTGTTTTGAGACAGAGTACCACTGTGTGCCTCTTGCTGTCCTGGAACTCACTATGTATACCAGGCTGGTCTCAAACTCATAGAGATCGGCCTGCCTCTGCCTCTGCCTCCTAAATGCTGGGAGTAAAGGCGTGCTCCGCTAGGCCTGACAATACAGGTTACTGTAGCTCTTTGGTGTAAACAAACAATTTTCTAATTGCACATGTATTTTCGTCATAGCAGCGGAGTGGAAATAACATTTTGATATTCTGCTTTCATGTTTGCACATGATCCGGGGGCACACTTGAATCCTAAATATTCTCGTCTGTCTGCAAAGAAAGACTTCTGCAAAGAAAGGCTTCTCCTAGGTAGTCTTCGGATGAGGGGAAAGGAAAGGCGCTAGAAAAAAAGTTGTGAGGGGATATTTGTAAAGGAAGACAGGCTTTTATTTCTAGACTCTTCCTCTCTTCTCTTTCTCCCCCTCCCTCCCTCCCTATGTAATTCCAGGCTGGAATTCAATTCTTCCTGTATCAACCTTTCAAATACCAGAATTACAGGTGAGTGCTATGTATCCCTAACAAACCGCTTGTATCTTCCACCTGGGATGTGCACTGACTTGGGGCTCATCATACAACTCATCTTTTATCAAATGCTCCCAAGCTGGCTGTTCAGAAGCTAGTGAGCACATCTATTCATAGTAACTCAGTCAAACAGACCATCAGCTACCCCTGATCTGGCCACGTTCCAAACACTGGGGGCCGTGGCTGCCGTCCTAGACAGAAAAGGCTACGGAGCATTTCCACCAGAAGAAAAAGTTTTATGACGGCGTGGCCTTGGATGCCCTCCCCTTGTCTGCTTTTGCCATGGAGATCTACTTGAGAGAGCCGCCCAGGGCCACAGGTACAACTATGTGGGAAGACAGCCTGCACAGCACAGCCGGAGAACCAGCCGCTCACCTCAGCCACGTCAGCCATGGAAACAGTTGTCTTGTTTCAGCTGAGGCTTGTGAACACAAACGAGCGACGGAAGAAGGGTCGCTTGCGGGGGGGGGGCTGGGCATAAGATTGTGTGCTCATGTTTGCACACCCACACACACGTGAGTCCCCGTCCACACACATTCCAGCTGCTTGGTGTGTGTATGTGTGTTCAGAGGATGCTGAGGAAGAGTCTCTGTGTTAAATGACCAGCAAGGCTGTGTTTGCAGCAATCTCACGTTTCCTGGGATAGCCTCAGATTCCTGAGGCCGAGTCACTCTCCTGCTTCAGCCTCTCAGGTGGCTGGGACTGCAGGCCCGTGCCTCTGCCTGGCATTGACCTGTTTAAGGTCCTACTCTCTAGCATTGTCAGCTTAACATCAAATGAAAAAATAAATTCTCCCACGTCTTCAGAAGAAATATGGAAACCTGAGGCCATTTTCCTCCCTCCGAACTGATTATCTTCATGTTTTTAATTTCAGCTTTTCTCATAAGCAGACTTTAAAAGTAAATATTTGTTGTCATATGGGGCAATTTGCCCAAAGTTGGGGACATGGGTGGTGGTTTAGGAGGCAACCTTCCACATTAAATAATAGCAGGTCAGAAGTGGGGAAACCTTTTAAAGCCCTTTCAACCTGATTAAACTAGGATTTGATAGCATTGCTTTGGGTTTTCTTCATTTTATCTATTTATTTAGTTGGTTTTTTTTTTTTTTACACAAGGGGGTTTCTCTGTGTAGCTCTGGCTGTCCTAAAACTCCCTCTGTAGAGCACACTGGCCTGGAACTCACAGAGATCTGCCTGTCTCTGCCTCCCAAGTGCTGGGATTACAGTCGCGAGCCGTTTGCACTACTGCTCTGCTCACTACACTGACTTTCATAGCTACTTTGCATTTATAGCACATGATTTGGGTTTTGTTTTATGACAGTGATAAAACATTCCCTCCTAGATGAATATGTTTAAGAATTAATATTAATGGAAACATTAACAGGACAGGTGGTAGGAAAAGGCTGAAGAAATGAGGACCGTGCAAGACAGACATACGGTTTGGAAGTCCTGCTTTGCTGGCACGCGTGAGTTCCAGGCTAAGCTCTGAGGCGATGAGCTGCAGGGCCTCAGGCCAACCCCTCTGCTCTCTGTGGAGGTGAGAAGTGGTGAGGAGCCTACTGAACTTCCCACTTCATCATGCATCAACGCTAAAGCTAATGATAGCTCCAGGAGAAAGCCAAGCAGGAAGGTGAAAAGGGGGTCTGTACATAGATGAAAATACCAGCACCCGTGCTCGTAAGATTATGTCTTCTTAGGGTTTCTACAGCTGTGAAGAGACGCCATGACCAAGGCAACTCTTACAAAGAAAAACATTTAACTGGGGCCGGCTTACAGCTCAGAGGCTTAGTCCATTATCGTCACGGTGGGCATGGCAGGCAGACATGGAGCTGCAGAGGTAGCTGAAGGTGCTACATCTGGATCGGAGGCAGCAGGAAGAAGTGTGTCCCACCGGGCCTGGCTTGAGCATCTGAAACCTCAACACCCACCCCCAATGACACACTTCCAACAAGACCACGCCTCCTGTGCTGCTCCCTGTGGGCCCATGCTTTTTCTTTTAAACCGCCACAGATTAACATTCTTTCACTTGTTCTAAATGACTTTTTTGTATTTTTTTGACGTTTTCATATAATTACATTATTTCACCCTTCCCTTTCCTCCTTCCAACCCCTCCTATGTATCTTCCACCCCATTTGCTTTCCAAATCATGCACCATGTATTCAAACATGGGAAAAAGTGCATATTTTTTTTAATATTTTTTGAGATTATAATATAATCACATAATTCCCCCTTTATTTTTCTACCTCCAAACTTTTCCAAGTAACTCTTCCCTTGCACTCTTTCAAGTTCA
>NW_026590663.1:7336135-7410884 GCF_907164565.1 Psammomys obesus | reverse complement strand
CCAAACTTTTCCAAGTAACTCTTCCCTTGCACTCTTTCAAGTTCATGGCCTCTTTATCCTTTAAGCTGGTGTGTGTGTGCTTACAGCCTACTCCATCTGTGTAATGTTACTTGTATGTTTTCATGGCTGACAATTTGGTATTGGATAACCAATGGACACACTCTTCCCCAAGAAAGACTACCTCTCCAGATCTCAGCATTCCTTATTTGCCTTAGTTCTTTGCCTAGGGTTGAGGCCTCCTGAGATTCCCCATCCATGTTAGCATGTCTTTTGGTGTCATCCTTTTCCAGGTCATATTTAGGCAGCCATGTCTGTGAGAGACTTCATAGGTGTGGTGTAGCTTCTGACATTTCTAAGAGACACAATCTCACAGCAAAGCTTCCATTTCTCTGGCTCTTACTGTCCTTTTACACTGCCCCCCCCCCTTAGGGATGAGGACTGCCCTTTGTTATATGAGGATATTTAGAAAATAGAGAGTATGCTGATTTAATATAGTGGCTGTTAGATTTCAAACCAGGGGCAAACGGGTGAGGTGCCTAATTAACATATCAAAGCTGACCTGGTGTCCAGGTTCTCCTGGCATCTCCAGGTTCCTACCTGTTACAGGGTCCTCCATGCTGGCACACCCTGCCCCCTACCCTGACCTCTCCAGCCCAGGGAGCTGCGCTGCCCTTCCTTTTATAATCCAACTATTTTGGCAACCTTTGCCTTCTTGGCTGCTGCACCCGGTTCCTCTGCTCTCAACTCTCCGTTCCCCTCCCCTTCTTTCCACAGGGCACACTCTGACCAGTCATGTCCACTCTGAACCTTCCCAGATGTCCCTGCCTCTGGCTCTGCTCTCCCACAGATCTGTAACAAACCTCCTCCTCCTCCACAACACCTACGAGCAGCCATGTTCCTTTCCTTTCTACTTCTTTTTCTGTTTTTTCTTCTTCTTCACTCATCCGGTGCTGAAACCTGGGACCAGTCATGTCCTGTCCTTTTTTTCTTTCTTTTTTCATCTGGTTCTTGAAACCTGGGGATGGCATAAATGAGCATCCTTCTCTGAAACCAGCTATTCCAAATCAAGCTGCTGCTCTGACTCTCCCAAGGTATGTACGGATCATTTGTTTGTGCAGTTGCTATGATTTGTGAGAACCCTTCACAATCCATGACTTCAGTAGCACAGTGTGGTCAGCTAGGCTACACTCAGTCCACACACTGGGCGCAGGATAGCCAAGACACATGCTAACGTGGGAGGGAGAAGCTCACATGCCTCATCCCTAGACAAGAACTATAGGCAACTAAGAAGTGCTGAGAGCCAGAGAGACAGTCTTCCCCGGGGAGGAGTCTAAAACACACAGAAAAGTCACTTCTGCATTCTGAATCCTTCAAGGCAAGGCTGCTTCTTCAAGGGGTCCCTGGGAAGAGTTGATTAGTCTGGGCTGAAAAGTGACCATTAATGTCCTTCTTCCTGCATAGAACTTACAGCAGCCTGGAAACTCAGTCCCCCACCCTTAGCCAGACACCTACTCTTTTCTTCTTTTTCGTTATTTTTAGCTAGTATTCAGAATAAAGCTTGTGTGGCTGGTGTGTTGTTATTGCTTGTTTGGGTGTTTTGTTGTGTGTGTGTGTAAGGTTTTTACCGGGTCTATGTCGCCTAACGTGGCTTGGGATTTTATTAGCTTTCTGAGTACTGTACATCACTGTGCCCAGCTAAATAATGTGTTTTATTGTGACATTTGTGTATGTGTATATAATTTTATCTTGTTCTTTTTTTTACTGTTGTCCTCCCCTCTTTCCATATCTCTCCACTTTTTATGGGGGAAGGTTGTTTGTTTTTCAAAACAGGGTTTCTCTGTGTAGCCCTGGCTGTCCTGGACTTGCTTTGTAGATCAGGCTGGACTTGAACTCACAGAGATCCACCCACCTCTGCCTTCCTGAGTGCTGAGATTACAGGTGTGTGCCACTGTGGCTGCCATTGCCCCTCCCCCCACTTTTTTTGTTTTTGTTTTTTGTTTGTTTGTTGTTGTTGTTATTGTTTTCAAGACAAGGTTTCTCTGTGTAGCCCTGGCTGTCCTGGACTCATTTTGTAGTGTTCACAGTGTTTTAGGCTGGCCTTGAACTCACAGAGCTCACAGAGGCCTGCCTCTGCCTCCCTGAGTGCTGGGATTACAGATGTGTACCACCGCGACCAGCTCTCTCCACTTTTTTAATGGTCCTCTTCCTTCCCATCTGCTTTCATGTTACATGTATATATGCGTGTATATATATTTAAATCCAGATTCCACATATGAGAGAAGCCTGCAACGTTTGTCATTCCTTCCTGCTGTTTACCCCCTCTTGATCCTTCCCTTCGTTTAGGCCTCCTTCTACTTCCTCACAGCTCCCCTTCCACTTCATGTCATTCATCTGTACATGCATATTCTCAGTGAGAAAGTGTGATAGTCCAAACCGTATGTCTCCTGAGACACACACACACACATACACACAGTAGTGGGGGTGGCCTGTTGTGATGTACTGTCGCTTGAAACAGATGTTTTGGGAACTTGGTAGGAAAATTGTACAACACATATTCTTCTCTTGGATCTTGACTCTGGGTTTCTTGCTCTGTTCCGCTGAGAAGTTGTTCCTGAAGCATGTAGAATTTGGCAGGTGGCATCCTATTGAGCTGGAGAGAGAAGAGGAAAGGGACCTTCTGTCAGTCATTTGTTGATTTCTAGGTTGTAGGAAAATTCTGGCTGAGATCCTCCGAGAGGACCTTCTTGATGAAAATAAACATTAGATGTGTATAAAATTAAGTTATAGCAAAAATAAAACCTTCCACCAGAGTTCAGAGAAAGGCTGGGTAATTTATTAAGAACTTATCTTTCTCTTTTATTAGACTTAGTGCTCAACCATGTTCATAGCAGCTTTATTAATAAAAGCCAGAATCTGGAAACAACCTAGATGTCCCTCAACTGAAGAATGGATACAGAAATTGTAATAACTAACACAATTGTTAATTGTAGAAATTAACACAATGGAATACTACTCAGCTATTAAAAACAAGGAAATCATGAAATTTTTAGGCAAATGGATGGAACTAGAGAAGAGCATCCTGAGTGAGGTATCCCAGGTCCAGAAAGACACACACAGAATATACTCACTTATAAGTGGATATTAGCCATAATGTACAGGATAGCCATGGTACAATCCACAGACCCAAAGATGCCAAGGAGGGTCCAAGGGAAGATGCTTTAATCTCACTCAGAACAAGAAACACAACAGATACCTGAAGTAGATGGAGGGAGGGAACTGGATGGGAGAGGAATGGGGATCAGGTGTAGGGACAGCGGGGGTGGGGGGAGGGGAAGCCTGGAAGAGAGGATGGACATTGTGGTGTGGTGTCTCTCAGGCCAGGGTAGGCTCCAGGAGTCTATGGAGTCTGTGGGGTGACTCTAGCTGAGACTCCTAGCAGTGGGAGTTAAGAAGACTGAAGTCACCACCTTCTATAGCTAACTGGGATTTGCAGTAGAGAGAGGGGAACACCAACCCACCCATAAAATATTTGACCCAAAATTTTTCCTGCCTACAAGAAGTGTAGGGATAAGAGATGTAGGGAATGGCAGAGCAATGACTGGCCCAACTTGAGACCCAGCCCATTGCACAGACTAACCCCCGACACTATTAATGATCCTCTGCTGTAGCTGCAGCAGGAGCCTAGCATAACTGTCTTCTGAGAGGCTTCACTCAGCCGCTGATGGAAACAGATGCAGAGACCCGCAGCCAGGCAATGGGCAGAGCTCAGGGCGTGCTGTGGAAGAGTGGGAGGAAGGATTGGGGGAGCCAGAGGCGTCAAGCACACTACAAGAAGACCTACGGAGTCAACTAACCTGGGCCCATGGAGGCTCACAGAGACTGAACCACCAGCCAAAGAGCATGCGTGGGCTGGGCCTAGATCCCCCTGCGCACGTGCAGCAGATGCGCAGCCTGGTCAACACTGTGTCCCCTAACAATGGAGCAGGGGCTCTCTCTGCCTCTGTTGCCTGCCTCTGGCTCCCTTCCCCTGGCTGGCTGCCTTGTCTGGCCGCAGTGGGAGAGGATGTGCTTAGTCCTGCTGTGACTTGAGGTGCTGGGGTGAGTTGGCAGCTACGGGGGCGGGGGGTGGGGCGGCTCCCTTTCTATGAGGAGGAGGAGAGGGGGCTGCTGTGGGGAGGGACTATGAGGATGGTACTGTGAGGAGAGGAGGGCGCTCGAGGATCGGGCAGTGAAGTGATTAAATAAATAAAAGGGGAAAAAAGAACTCTCTTTTTGTGCGTTTGTTTTGTCTTGTTTTAGTGCTGGCATCGAACCCAGGGTCTCCCATGTGTTACATACAAGTACCTGTTTACTAAGGAGTTGAAATGAGTTATCGACTTGTGATAGAACGAGGATGCGGAAGATGGATGCCGTCTCTCAGAGCATTCACCATCTCACGTAATCCTCACCATCCCCTCCATATTCTTGTTTCACAGGACAGATTTGAGGCATCTAGAACTGAGCTTTTATACACTATAGAACATTGTCTACTAGAATGTGGGGCTTGGAAGGAGCCTGGGAAATTTACGTCAGACCAAGCTCTTCATGACATAGATAAGAAAGCTGAAGCCTGATGGGATTTCATTTTATTTTTCACAGCACAGTAAGGCGGCTGTGTAGAGAATATGGGGAGAAGACTGAACATATGTGTAGGGTCTATATAGATAGCTGTTTTTAACTGACTTCCAGCCTTGATAATACCTATGAAATAGGTTATTTCTATGCTATGTACAAGGACACGAAGGTCTTCAAATGTGAAAGTGGTCTCCCTAAGGTACCGGCTGGAAGAATAACTGCCTTTCGTGCATGAAACCCTGGCTTCCGTCTCCCATACCACATAGGACCAGGCACGGCTGAGTGTGCACAGTGCTCAGGAGTTGAGGCAGGGGGATCCTGATTCAAAGTCATCCCGACTACAGAGTAAGCTGAAAGCCAGCCTGGACTATATGACGACAATAGTAGCAACAACAAACAAACCTGAAGTACTCTCTAAGATGTTCATTTGACTTTCCAGACCAGGAAGACAGGGCTCGTAAGAGGTCAGGATTAAGAACAAGGATCCTGGAGACTGGTGAAACAGAGGTAGCATGTTAGAACAGGCTTGGTGCGGAAGGGATTGGATGGGGAGGAAAGCTGGGGACAGGGATTGTGACCAAGGGCCAGTTACAGCGGCACCGATACTGCCGATTTAATTATAAGGCCCAGTGCACTCAAGAAGCATCCTTAAGGAAGGGCTCAAGAATTTGCACAGCTCTGGCCCTGACCATCCAGAAGGACAGTGGTGATCCAGCTGGGAAGGAAGAAATGGCAGAAAGAATCACCTTGGAAGGGAGACCGTGGCAGGGACCCAGCCATGCTGGTTGTGAGGAGCGGAAGGTTGAAATCAAGTCACCGTTCCGTTAGGAAGCTGGGGGGAAAGGATGTTATTTCAGAGAAGATTCAGGGCTGGAGAGAAGCCAAGGGGGTAAGGCTGGAAATACCTCTCCTTATCTACATACATCCTCAAAGCCACCTGTTTTTTCCCCCAAATGGGGGAAAACTCTGAATCTTGGAGACATAGGTTTGCACAGGCGTGCTTGCAGGCCCACAAGTCAGTGCAGCATAATACCGAGAAGTTCGGACACGATGCTTCTCTTCCTCTCTAGCAAGACCAGATTTAGAAGCCTGGAAGGAAAGGTGCAGATTTGGAACAAACGCCTGGAAATTGTCGATCATCTGTACCGCACACTCCTGCATGGTGGCTTTGCATGACAAGCCTCCTCCCCAGCCTCCTCAGCGCCTCAGCGCCGCTTCCCTGACTCGGCGTGGCTCTCTCTTACCTAAAATTCCCAGATACATTCTTTTGTAATGGTTTCGCTGTCTGCCAATAGTGTGCCACTCCGGTCTGCCCGGATGTAGAAACCGTTGGGTGCCAGCACCGTGAGCAAGTTGCTTCCTTGAAGTTCTATACAGAAGTTGAGGGCAAACTTTCCCCAGGGGCGGAAGGTGCCGAAGGACGTTATCGACCAGAAGGAACCACCCTGTGCTGGAAAGGGAAGAGCTCAGGTTGGTTGGCCATTCGGAAGCATATCCTTCCCCCCCCTCCCCCGCCCCACCCATCACATCCTGTCTGCAGGGCAGGTTCTTCATAGAGATGGACCAGTGGGAACCTCACCAAACCTTTTTCTGCTAAACCCACTCTAGAGCCTTGACGTCTGAAAAACTGAAACCTGTTTCCCTTCTCGGGAGGAGTGGTGCCAGGAGAGCGGATCCTGAGGCTGGCCTGGGGCTGAGGCTGGGCAGGACGAGGGACCACTCACCCTGGAAGTGATAGATGCCCTGGTGGCAGGGCAACAGCTGAATGCAGTCAGGCTGATCCCTGTCGCACTGCATCAGGTCACGGTCTGAGCAGGAGCCCACGTACCCATACCGGCCGCGCAGGAGGAGAAAGGAGCGGTTGGCAAACCGAATCCCCAGCTCCTCATTTGAGCCTGAAAGAGACAGGGAGGGGTTATCCGCAGAAGCACCTGTTAGGGGCCAGGTCTTACTAGGTGCTTGTGAAATGATGGGAAGGGCACCCAGCACGGCTTGGAGCGCAGAAAGTTAAATACTCTCTTTTCTGTGAAATGTATTAATTTACTTAATCCCCACCTCAACCTGTGAAGCAATAGAACAGAATCATTCGTCACAGACTTTAACACTTAAATTCAAAGAGGCTCTGTTCCAAGCACACAGCAACAGAACAGATACACACGCCCTCAGCTCTTGATCTCAACTCAGTGCTTCCAATACCTTTTTAAAAAATGGTCCAGCGGGTGAAAACACTTGCCGCAGACGCCTAACGACCCGACCCAGCCTCATCCCCGGAGCCCACAGTGAAGTGGGGAAACCAAGAGACCTGATTCCCCAGGGTCGCCCTCTGGGTCTGACCTCTGTAACCATTCTCGCTCTCTGCTATGCAACAGTAACAAATACAAATTTAAAAGTTGTAGTGTCTTAGCCCGGGAGGGTGGTGGCTCTTGGTTCACCTGGAGTGGTGGCACTTGCCATCAGCAGGCCGTTGGATGCAATGCTCAGGAAACACCCATTGGAGGCCTGCAGGATGATTTTCCCACAATTCCAGTGTGCACGGAAGGAGGTTTCAGATTCCACGGGGTGCCCGTCCGCGATGATTGCCCTGTGGCGCCTCTGGAGAGAACGAGGGGACCAGGAACCAGGAGTAAGGACGACAACCCCAGCTTCTTATACGTCAACTTTAGTCCTGGACCCCATTCCCATTTCCTCTCCCTCTCCCTCCCCGGCCTCTGTAATTTTCTAGAGTATGCTTTATGCTTGAAAAACCTCTTTGTAAGGTAATAAAAGAAAAAAAAAATATCTCCACAAAAATACTGTTGTGACCTCAGCTCTCCTATTTCCATCACTCTGCTGTGTAAGCCGGTTAAAAAGCATTAAAAAATGGGATATTATAAGAAGAGAAATAAACTTTCACCCCAAATCCAAAATAATTTTCAAATGTTTAAAGTGAAAAGTTATAAACATCTAGAAGACCTGAGAGAAACCCTTTGCAGCTCTGGGCTTGAACAGTGATTTACTGGGATGGAAAAGGATTCAGCATTAAACATGTGGTGAACTGGACTTTGTGAATTAAAACAAAAAGAACAACCCTGTTTAAAAAAAAGTCGTAAAATTTGCAAAGGGTCTGGGTGTGGTGGTATAGGCCTTTCATCCTAGCAGATTTGTCTAAATAGTGAGTTCTAGGATAGCCAGAGTTACATCTCAAAACAACCAAAACTAACCAACCAACCAACCAAATAATAAATAAACAGGTGAGAAATGCAAAGGCAAGGCACAGACTGGAGAAAGCACGTGCAGTACATAGACTGGGCAAAGGACTTCGCTCTAGAACATATGATGATCTCATACAATTCAGTTATAAGACCACAGTTCCAGTAATAAGTGGGCAAAAATTGGAAGACACCTAGCAAAAAAGACATCCAATTAGCAAACAGATATTGAAGAGATGCTTAGATAAACCACTTATAAATAATATAAACACAAACTGAAGCACAGTAAGATGTTCCGCAGCCACTGGAGTAGCCACAATGAAAAAGATAGGCACTACTAAGTGCTGATGAGGTTAGGCAACAAGTAGAGCCCTCCCACCCTGCCGGAAGAATGGAAAAGTCTATAGTCACTTCAGAAAACTGATATTTTCTGTCCTGATTTTTCTTTCATTAGGATTTGTTATTTAATTAGGTTGGCCTAAAACTCGATATATAACCAAGGTTTGACTTGAACTCTTGATCCACCTGTCTTGATCTACTTGCTTCTACCTCCCAAGTGCAGGGTTTCCAGGCATCACAGCCAGCTGAAAACCGTTTGACACTTTCTTGACACATGAAATGCACATCTATCGTGTGACTCAGGAGTTCCACTCCTAGGTGTCTCTCTAAGATATATAAAAAATAAAAGCCTGTGAAGGACTTCTACACAAATGTTCACAGCAACTTTATTCATAAGAAACCAAACTGTAAAGAACCCAACTGTTGGACAACTGAACGGATAAACAGACGATGCTTACAGTGGTAAGACAGAGTATCGGGCAGCTGAGGAACTACCGCCACGTGCAGTGACACGGGTAGGTCTTGGTAAAAGCCACAGTGAGCTCTGTCTCCTAAAGAAGTTTGTATCGTACATATGCCATAGGGCTACACCCAGGTGAAATTCCGGGGCAGGCAAATCTAATCTATAATGGCAGAACAAACACACGCCAGTGGTGTGAGAAGGCTAAGGCTAGAGGAAGACTGTGAAGAGGTAGTCGGGAATTTGTATGGTGACAGAACGCCTCTGAAACTTGTGGTATGGTGACAGCATGGTTTCATGGTTATGTACATTTGTTGAAGTATATTGAATTTTTACACTTAAAGTAGGTCAATTTATCCAAGAAACTTATACCATTCATAACTTATATTAGTCATATATTATACTCAACATATAATGTATACTACATGTATAACAAATTACATGTTTTAATTATGCCTTATTAAAATTATATTTTCATTGTAAGAAAAGAAGGCTCGCTGGTAAAGATGAGTGTCTACTGGGTTGGGCTCTACAGCCCAGCTAATCTTATCTGGCCATGCACACTGTGGAAGAGAAACTGTGTCTGCACAGGGAGCGCTCGGAGTCTACAATTCTCTGCATGGAAGACCAAAGCCTCACCTGAGCGAGGTAGTAGCCGTTGGTTGAACGAAGCTGTAAGTTAACGTTCTCACGGTCACATTCATACTGGAACAACGACATTGGGGTCAGGCGCTCAGAGGCAGCGCACACCTCGGCGTCTGGAGGGAAAGGGTACAGGTGCCATGTTAGCTCAGTCTGGGGCCCTTCTCCATGCTTGCTGGTGGGTTTCCCTTCCTCAGCCTTGTGCGGGACCATAATACTCTGGCCAAGCCCAGGTGACCCTCCCTTAAAGCCATCTCTTCAGCTGACTCACAAGCTGTCTCTCTGGGGTCCCAGGATCTTTCTTAGGACTAGGCTCAAAATTTCTTGCCTGTCCTGTGCCAGTTAGTATTCTGCTGACTCAGCACAAGCTGGAGTCCCCACAAATAGGGACTCTTAACTGAGGGGTTGCCTCCATCAGATTTCCTGTAAGCAACTCTGCTGCGAGCATTTTCTGGATTAATAACCGACATGGAAGGGCCCGGGGCCCGGCCCCATGCCGGCAGTGCCGACCCTGGGCAAATGTTCCTGGATGGTGTAAGAAAGCCATCGGGGAGCCACGGGGAGCAAGCCCACAAGCACCATTTCTCTGTGGTTGAGCTCCTGCCCCCAATTCCCTCAGTGTGAGTCAAAAACAAGACACTCTAAAACAAAAGAACAAAAAAGACCCTCAAACTCTTTTCCTCCCAAGCTGCTTCTGGGCATGGCGTTTATCACCGTAACTGAAAGAAACTAAGACACATCCTGAACGAGATTTCTTCTTTTAGCACCTACCCCCACCAACACACACACACACACGCACACGCACACGCACACGCACGCGCACGCGCACGCGCACGCACACGCACACACACACACACGCGCACGCACACGCACACGCACACGCATGGTGGTATTGGACCCAGCACTTGCCGTAGATGACTGAGATAAACCTCCGATTCTTTGACCTCAGGCTGACCCAGGTTGGAAAGTGTTGCAGAATGAACCACTCCTCACCACTCACGGGACTGGAGCCCAGGCCCAGGAGGAGATGTGAACCCTGCGGATACAGCGAGCCTCCTTCTCCATCACACAGCGCCACAAGCCCTCTAGGCCGCACTTGCATGTGAAAAGCTGTCTTTGATGAGCGCTGGGAGACCAGCCGGTCTACGTGAGACAGGAAATGGTGTGTAGAAGTCTCCAGGTGGTAGTATCCGTCTTGGAAATGTAACACAAAACCACACTCCTCCAGGCAAGGGACTCCTGCGTCCATCCAGACCCTGCCCACGGAGTGGTCAGCTCGGGCGTAGCTGTGGTAGACCGGGCTGTAGAGCATCACGTGGACGTGCAGGGCTGGCCTGGGCGTCCACATGTGGTACGCTGAGAGAACCCTGGAGTTGCAGAATACATCCTCGCCGTCAGACTCCAGATAGCGGCCGGAAATTATGCACTGGAAGGTCCATTTGCCATTTCGGTGGAAACGGAGAAGGAAGCATCCGTGGTGGCTGGTCTTCGGCTTGCCATAGCACACAGAGCCATCTGCCTCGCACAGCAGGTAGAGGCCCTGCAAGCTCTTTAGTCGCACCACTGCCTGCGTCTCCTGTTCGTTGCTCACTAGAAGCTCCCAGGTCTGGAGGTTTGAGGAAGAGAAGGGAGATAAGCACTGCCAAGTCAGCAACCGAAACCTCGCCCCCTCTCGCCACTGGCCCTCCGACAAGAGCAGTCACCCGCCCTGGCACATCTGCCTTGGCATCTCCTTGATATGAACGCTTTCTTGCCCAGTTAACACGAATGAAAAGATTTCTGGGCTGCTGGTGGCGGTGCATGCCTTTAATTCCAGCACGCAGGAGGCAAAGGCAGGTGGATCTTGCTGAGTCCAAGGCCAGCCTGGTTTGCAGAGCCAGTTCTAAATCAGCTAGGGGTACACAGCCAGCCCACTGGAACTTCATCAGTGGAAGTGGACAGTGTCACCCCTGGGCAAATGTCCTGGATGGTATAAGCAATCAACCTGGGCAAGCCGTGGGGAAGAAGCCGATAAGCACTGCTTCTCTGTGGCCCTCACTTCCCTCAGTGTTGCAGTGTAACCTGACTCAGAGCAGAACAAGATAAAAGATTTGGGGGCTCCCCACCTCTAGAGCCACAGGAGTGAAAGAGACAGCTTAGCCCCAAAACCCTGACAGCCTGAGGTCTGTCTCTGGAAGCCACATTTAAAAAGCTAGATGCAGGGTTGGAGAGATGGCTCAGAGGTAAAGAGCACTGTCTGCTCTTCCAGAGAACCTGAGTTCAATGCCCAGCAGCCACATGCTGGCTCACAACCATCTACAGTGAGATCTGCTGCCCTCTTCTGGCATGCAGGTGTACATGCAGACAGGACACTGTACACAGACTAAATAAATCTTAAAAAACAAAACAAAACTCGCTGCAGTCTGGTGAGATGACTCACTGTGTAAAGGCACCTGCTGCCTGATGACCGGAGTTTGATCCCCGGCTGCCACGTGAAGGAAAGAGCTGAGACCTGCAAGTAGTCCTCTGAGTTCCCCGTGTGCGCCATGGCACACCATGCGCACGCACACACATACAGAAGTAAGCGCGTAACTCAAAATGCGGAACAACGCTAAGAAGCTAGGCACAGTGGCAAGCACAGGAGCCCAGCACTCCTGCGGTAAGACGGGAGGCAGAGACAGGACAGCCTCCTGTGAGCTCACGGCTGATGGCCTGGAGTGCACAGTGTGAGCAAAACCGAGAGACTGGCTCAGCAAGGCGGAAGGAGAGAACACATTCTGGAAGGTTGCCCTCTGACCTCACAGGCTTGTACCCACACCCACCACACACTCACACACCTCCCCCAACACCTTCTCCGCACCACATGCACACATATACACCACACGTAAACACGCGCACCACCACATATGCACCACAAACACACACTCATGCGTATGGACACACATACACAAAACCAATGAGAAATCCTACGTTATCACCTCAGAGAAGCTTAACCCTTCCTCTTTCCCTTCCTTATTCTTTACTACCTAAAAGAAAACAAGCCTTGCTCTACGCTTCCTGTCTCTCCCTCTTCCTACAGCCCCTGGATAGTACAATACCAGCACCTCCCCTGCAGAAGCCACTTCTCCAACAGGAGAAGATCAAGAAAGGCATCCTGACTCTAGAGACAATTGTTAGGTGCGCTGGGAAAACCTTGGTTGAATGGGAGAAGACTTTGCTGCTATTTTCTCTTTAAAACAGAGAGCAGTCAGCAAGCACTTGGGCCGTGTACTGTGGTACCCCTTCCTGTGGACCCCTGGTCCTGCCTTCTAGGCTGGACCCCCTCCGTCTCCGCTTTGTGATGAAACCAGCACGCTGTGCTGGCACGGAATGTAGGAAACACTGAAGGTGAAGCAGGCAGGCCAGCGCTGAGACTGCACCTTAGGAAAACAAGTCTGAAAGGCGGAGCAATGAAGACCTGGGATCAGGAGCCTGCTGGAGAAGTGTCTTGGCCTGGCAACAGAAGAGACTGTGCCAGTGCTTAGGATGGACATGACATGCAACACACACACACACACACACACACACACACACACACACACACACAATCTTGCCACTCAGAAAACTGGCTCTAGTCCAGGTTTGCCTTGTTACCTGTCTCCTGCCCAAATTCTTTGCAGTAGCTGTGACTGTATTCTTATATGCTTCAAAGGCGAGGTAGTTTCCTGCCCAGCTGATGAGCCCAACCCTCAGGTCCTCATCTCTTGGATGTCTGTGTGTCCAATCCACCTCAGCCATGTGGCCAGTGCCACAGGAGATGACTTTGTCCAGCCCAGGCTTCCCCCCAGTGGTGAGATCCTACAGGCCATATGGCCGGGAATGAGGCCCGCAGCACCCACCAGAAGCCGAGAAACATCCCAGGCAGGGGTCTGGCATAGGGCCGGCACCTTTGTGACCCGTGCGCATTGTGACTGTAAAGTCAGCTAAAGGCTGCCTTTTGTCCAGCCACAATGCGGAAAGGCACTGGCTTAGCAGCACCAATCCAAGGGCCAAAGGAGTGACCCAGAGCTTTTGGCATTTTTCTTCCTGACTAACTCCAAGTAATGAGGTAGGATCAAACTGGGAGTCAGTACTGCAGCCTGTAGCTCTAGATCTGTCCCTCCCTTCCCTAACAAGATAGGAATCGACCTATTGACTTCCTAACAAGGGGGTTCTGCTTGGCTCTCGGTGACTCAAGTTGCCTTTTTTTTGTAAAGTTCAAGTCAGCCAAGAGAAAAAAATATCTATTAGTTTTACAGACTTTAGGAAGACAGGGTCAAATGATCTGGAAATTATTTTGTTGAAAAGGCAAGGAAACTGGATACATAACCATTGAGAATGAAATTACTTTTACAACCTTACAGGCTCAGAAACAATGGCCAAGGTGGAGGAAAGCCCAGCACTGTGCTTCACCAATCCCCGCTGAGTTACAGGTCAACTAGCTGGGCAGAAGGCCAGACCTGCCAGAGAGGACACCAGCCCCTCCTCCCCCACGAGGCTCTGCTGGACTACTTCCTGCAGAGCTCAAGGAGAAAACCTAGAACTGAGAATATGAAGAGGGACATAAAAGGAAGCGGGGTGACAGCAGGTCTTGTTTAAGGCAGCCGGAATGAACTTGCTTGGAGAACAGCCCAGAGCCCTGGCCTTCCACGTGTACTTCCTGATCCACATAGATGAGATCTTCCCACTTGGAGTCCAGGGGTTCCCAGCGAAGACTCCTCCCCTGCTTGAGAAGTTCAGCGAACAGATGCTGACCGGCGCTGGACCATCGGTAATTTAAAGCATGCGTGCCGGTGGGCTGACCAGATCGATCACTTCTTGTGTGTCCTGGGAGCTATCTTTTTAATATCTCTTCTCCCCCGTGTGCACAGCTACGACCACGAACTGCTAAGCAGCCAAGAGACAGGAGACAGACTGTGTGGTTTGTGGAGGGAAAAAGGTCTTCATGCCCTTAATAACCATCGTCAGAACTGAGGAAGAAGTGGAACTTCCTCCCCTGGAAACTGTGGGGGAAGCTGAGGAGGAAAGGGGTGAGCGTGTGATCGTACAGCGTCAGATGCTCTGAGCCGTATCGTATCATCTTTCTGTACCCAGACTAACTCAGCTTCCCAACTTCCAGGCCACAGACAACACCAGGTACAAACCACAGCAAATTTATTACTCAATATCCAGTTCCATGTCATAGCACCACCCGGAGCCCTCACTTTCCTCCCCCCAATCCTGGCCCCAAGGGTACACCCAGAACAGAAAAGAATGAAATTAAATCCAGATCCCTGCTCCTCCCCTGGACGAGGGGGCCGTGGCAAGGAAGCCCTTCCACAGGTCCCAGCAGGCAGGAGAGCAGAGCCCTCTGCGCCCAGAGAGCAAGGCTCCAGGCTCCAATGACAGAGAGAACATGCAGGCAGGAGCAGGAGCAGAGGCCTGTCTGTGGGGAGGAAGAGTGGGAAAGAAGGGCACTGCCTGAGGAGTCCGGGAGTCTGCTTGTCCCGGGATGCACGCGGGAGCTTCCGGGCAGCAGGGGCCTGCCCCTGGCTGGCTAGCGCTTTGAGAGCTCGTGGGACAGCCAGTCCAGCCCATCATACAGGCCTGTGCCCTGGGTGGCACAGGTGGCCTGGACGTACCACTGTAGGAAGAAAGAGAGGAGGAGATCAGTGCACGGGAAGAAGAGGGATACCTTCTACCTCTGTCCAGTCCGGGGCTCCCGAGGGAAGGCTGGACAGCACAAAGGGGGCAGATCCTCACCGTGCGGCTACGCAGGTGCTGAAGGCCCAGCTTGTCGGTAAGCTCGCTCACGGGCATGGCATTGGGCATATCCTGCTTGTTGGCAAACACCAGCAGCACCGCCTCCCGGAGCTCGTCCTCCTGCAGCTGAGAGGGGAGAGGGTGGTTGCAAGGATCCCTAAGGCCCCTTGCTGACTGCACTACTGGGGAGCACACCTTCCTAGCTGGGGAGCACACCTTCCTAGCTGCCGGTCCTTTGTTCAAAAAACAAAGCTACAGTGCGCGCTGTAGCTTATGGCTGCACACAACACAGTAATAAGTGAGCTCAAAACCCCTGAACTTTACTTCCAGGAAAAAACCTTCTAATTTAAGAATTTGCTCTAAGCTGAAATGACAAGAATTTCAAACAGGAAAACAAAATAAAACAAGTGTGAGATGCTGTTTCTCTTTACCACAGAGAACCCCTCCTCTTCCCAACTCCTTAGACTCACGTATTTAAATAAATGGAAACGTATTTAAATAAAATACATTTATATTTTATAAAATATATATTTTATATATTTATATATTTTATAAAATAAAATACTCATGGAAACGTATTTAAATAAAAAAGTCCTGTCCAAACTGGGTGAGAAAATCCTTGTCCACTGCGGTGAAGAAAAGCTCACATTCCCCAGGGTGCTGGACTTCTAGCCACCTCACGGAACATCTGCCCATCATCAGGGCTCAGGTCCCAGATCTGGATACTTACCATCTTCTGGAGCTCGTCAGCAGACTCCTGGACCCGCTCTCGGTCATTACTGTCTACCACGAAGATGAGGCCCTGGGTGGTGAGGAAGGGAGGAAGCAGAAGGGGTCACTCCCACCTAGGTGCGGTCCTAAGCTGGCCTGCTGTCGCTTCCCCCACCTTGCGCTCTACTAGCCTTTCTCATCCTAGTAAACGTCTATTAGGGGACTGTAGAGACCACTGTAAAGAGGAGGAGCATGCTGAAAGAGGTGCTGTTGAGAGCTACATTAGACAGTCCGGCCTAGAACTCTGCTTCCCAGAACAAGGCTAGGGGAATTCCTAAGGATGAGCAAAACCTAGCTAAACAAAGAGGACAGGGACGGGATTCGGCCAACAGCGCAGTCTGGGTCTAACACCCTCTCCCATAGGCTGTCCCTCCACCTCCATGCTCACTCCACCTGAGTGTTCTGGAAGTAGTGCCGCCACAAAGGCCGAATCTTGTCCTGGCCTCCGACATCCCAGACTGTGAAACAGATGTTCTTATATTCCACTGTTTCCACATTGAAGCCTGCAGATAATTTTAAGGAGAGAGAGAGAAAAAAAAAAAGATCCTGAGAGAAACTCATTAAAACCACTCGGATCCCTGCAGGCACACAAACCCAGAAGGCAATGACCACCAAGGCCAAGGGGAATGGAATCCAGAGGTCAACAGATATGCTAGGCTCATGGTCCACGCCCCAGGCACCATCAGGCTCGTAGAGATACCGTGACCTACTTCTCAAGTGGCCTTATCTGGTGTCAGGGTCAGGAACAAACAAGGGCCTCGGCTGAACCGGGAAGGCCCGAAGCGACGTCCCCACTGCCGCTGCCCAGACTCACCTATGGTGGGGATGGTGGTGACAATCTCCCCCAACTTCAGTTTGTACAGGATGGTAGTCTTGCCAGCCGCATCCAAGCCAACTGCAACGGAGAGGGACACAGAATGGCAACGGAGGCTAGGGAGCCCCCTAGAGACCAGGGAAAGCGAGAGGCCTGGCCAGCTGATGGTGACGGGGGCGGAGAGCCGGAGCGCCTCCAGGTGCGCGCTGTTCTCCACCTTCCGGGCCTCGAGGGCAGCCTGGGTGGCGAGTGCCAACTCCTGCCCCTCAAGTGGCCGAGGGGCGAGAGGGGCTTGGGAGGTAGGGGGCCCGGGAGGAAGGCCGCGTCCCTTTGAAAAGTCGTTTCCAAGGGCGGAATCCTCCCTTCTCAGCAGCCCGGCTGGGGCGGAGGAAGCGTCACCCCACCCAGGCCCCAGCTCCGGGTTTCAGGCCCGAGGCCGACACTACGGATCCCGGCCTGCACGGGAGCGCGCCCCCAGAGGCTCTGGAGGTGGGGTGTCTCGGGATCGGGGTACCGGGTGAAGGGGGCCCGGAGGAACGCGGAGGCGGGAGGGCTGCGGCGGGGCCGGCGCCCCATCCGGGCCGCGCGCTCGATGTGCCTCACCCATCAGGATCCGCATCTGCTTCTTCCCGAAGATCCGCGAAAAGAGCGCGGACACCGTGAGGCCCATGGTGGGGCCCGGGGCGGGGGCGCGGGCAGGGGACGCGGGGTGAGGGCTGGAACCGGCCGGCCGCGGGGGGATGGGGCGCAACAGCAGAAGGAGGAGGCGCCGCCGCCGCCACCGCCTCCGCGCGTCCGGGCCCGCCCGACGTCACGTGGCCCCGCCCCTCCAGCCCGCCCAGTCCCGCCCCCAGGCGCGTATGCGGAAGAACTGAAGCCCAGCGAGGCCTGGCAGCCCTCCCAGGGAAGGCTTGCAGGAGTTGACCCGGGTCTCCAGTGACTGCATGCTCTTCAGTCGTCGGCTTGCATTTCCAAGAAGGCTTTGACGGGGCCGGGAAGTCCTTTCCAAAGGTTCTCCAAGGAGCTTACTCTCTTTTGTTTTGAGACACCGTGTCCATCATGTCACTATGTAGCCTTGGGTGGCCTGGAGCTTGCTGTGTCGACCAGGCTAGTCTCGAACTCACAGACATGCTGCTGCCTTGGCATCCCGAGTAGATTTCTTAGTACAGATACACTTTCTTCATCCCTGTTGTCCCTATTTCACTACGCGCTCTCTGAGAGAGCCTCCTCAGACTTTCTGCTCCCTTTTATCTTCACAGTGTCAAAGGAGCCTTTTTTTTTTTTTTCTTAGCCCTCCCCACTTTTATTTCTTGTTTGTGTGGGGTGTGTGTGGAGGTCGGAGGACAACCTGTGGAGATTTGTCCTGGTGCTGTAACTCATATCGGGTCTTTGGTGGAGAGTGCCTTTACTGCTGAGCCATCTCAGAGGCCCCACAAGTCTTGGTGGTGTCCTTGTGCGATTAAAATCTTTTAATGTCTGGTCACCCAAGATGAAACCTAAAAGCCTTTCAGTCGGGTCCTACCGTTTGTTTCAGCCTCATCGGTCGCCACTCCTCTTCCGCGACCTAAACTGATTAGGATTGATTCCTAAAGCTCCCTGGGCAAGTCAGACTCCCGGATACCCCGGAAAGCGAGCCTTGTAAACTTTTCCACCTCCCTTGATGCTTCTCTCCCACGCCTGCATCCAGCCTGGCCGTCTCTTCCCATTCTTCAGCCTCCAAAGTGTTTCCCCCGAGAGCCTGTCCTTCTGAAGGCCGCACCGTCTCTTCTGTATCACTTAGACTATACCCACATGTACTAGTATGAGGGCAGGAGCTGCCTGTTTGCATGTCTGCCTCCTTGCAGACACGTTTCTTGGGGGCAAGGCCTTACGTTTGTTTACATGATGTTGATAGCACATAGTGTTTTGAGAGGCGGACCGAGGTAGCATTCCTAAACTGAGTAGCTGAGTGACACCGCACAGGTATTGCATGTTCCTATGACTGTTGGCGGTGCTGATACCCTCTGAAAAGAATTTTGCAAAGACTAAATAAGCAGAAACTCTTGTGCGAGCCCCTCCTCCCCGCCCCCATAGGCTGGTAATCAAGGTGGACCTTATAGCTGTATAAGCAGAACCGAGGAAGGGAACTAGGACGCTTTATGTTAACGAGGTGCCGGGCTCGTTTTCTAGTACGAGTCCTAACTGTTGCTTTTTAAGGACATGTTGGACATGGCCCCAAATAGTTGGACGCCTCTTTCGTCGGGGTTTTTAGGGCAAATGCAGTACGACGTCGCCCCCTGTCGCTCACTGGCGGTAGCCTGAGGGCATAGTTAGGCGTCTCCGAACCACCGCCCAGGTGTGGGACTTTGCTTTTCCCAACTCCCGCTGCGGGTACTTCCGTTCCAAGCCCCCAGCTCGCCCTGCCTGCTGAGGCCCCGCCCACCTTGCGCCCGCTGGGGGCGGGGTCTGTGGCGTTTTGCTCCCGTCACTTCCAGTGGACCCGGAAGCGCTGCTGTGAACCGCCAGAGTTAGGAAATCGTGACGGAACCGAGCATAGAGTAAACCCTGGGCTGATGCTGGGCCGAGAGGGGCGGGCCCAGGTTGCGGTGGCCAGCGGAGCGCTTAGGGCGGAGCAGCCTCTGGGCCAGTACTGGAGAGCCGTGGCTGAGTGCTCCTGCTGGGCCACCGTCACCCCGCCTTTTGCTTGGCCAGCGTGTCCCCTCATCCCGCCCGGACAGCTGGCTGGACCAGTGTGCTGCCTGTGGCCAGACGATCCAATCTGCTTCACTTCTGGCTGCTTTTGTGGCTCTGTCCGGGGCTGCCGCGGCGCTGACGTGGAGCAGCGCACTCCAGAAACCCCATGGAGAAGTTTGGAATGAATTTTGGGGGTGGCCCAAGCAAGAAGGACCTCCTGGAGACCATAGAAACACAGAAAAAGCAGCTTCTCCAGTACCAGGCAAGGCTCAAGGACGTGGTCCGTGCCTATAAAAGCCTGCTGAAGGAGAAGGAGGCCCTGGAGGCCAGCATCAAGGTGCTGTCGGTATCCCACGAGGCGGATGTGAGCCTCGCAGGTGTGCAGCCGTCAGGCCTCACGTTTCCTGACTCCGTGGATGACCGGTGCTCCACTCACAGTGAGGATAGTACTGGAACTGCCACTAGCTTGGACACTGCAGCCAGTCTCACGAGTATCAAGGGTGAGTTTGGGGTCGAAGAAGACAGAGTGGCCCGTGGGCCCCTTCCTCCAAAGTCCGAAGAAGCCAGCGGGTCGGAGAGTGGCGTGAGTAGCAGCAGTGGGGATGGGCCGTCTGCGGGTAGTGAGATGGACAAGAGGCTGCACCAGCTGAAGACTCAGCTGGCTACCTTGACCAGCTCCCTGGCCACAGTCACCCAGGAGAAGTCCCGTATGGAGGCCTCTTACCTCGCCGATAAGAAGAAGATGAAACAGGACTTAGAGGATGCCAATAAGAAGGCGGAGGAGGAGAGGGGCCGTCTGGAGGCTGAACTGAAGGGTCTGCAGGAGCAGGTCGCAGAAACCAAAGCCCGGCTCATTACGCAGCAGCACGACCGTGCCCAGGAACAGGGTGACCACGCCGTGATGCTGCGGGAGCTACAGAAGCTGTTGCAGGAGGAGAGGACCCAGCGCCAGGAGCTGGAACTTCGCTTAGAAGAGACCAGAGAGGCCTTGGCAGGGCGGGCTTACGCAGTGGAGCAGATAGAAGGGTTTGAACTGCAGACCAAGCAGCTTACCCGAGAGGTAGAGGAGCTGCGAGGTGAGCTGCAGGCCGTTCGAGATGAGAAGAATCGACCAGATCCCCGGCTGCAAGAACTTCAGCAAGAGGCCGTCCGTCTTAAAAGCCATTTCCAGGCCCAACTTCAGCAAGAAATGAGGAAGGTAATTATCCTCACAGGCTTTGGACAGTCATTCCAACTAACCTAGGAAATATTAGATTTATTATTTTTCTCTTTTGGTCATTAGAATAGATAACGTGTGTGTGTGTGTGTGTGTGTGTGTGTGTGTGTGTGTGTTTCATGAGGCAGGCAGGGTCTTACCATGTAAACCAGTCTGGCCTTAACCTCCCAAAGATCTGCCTGCCTTTTCCTACCAAGTGCTAGGATTAAAGGCGTCCCTCTCCCCGCCTAAGCAGGGTGTTTCTCTTGTCAAGGATTTCCTGCTGCCTGTTAGCCTCTTGAGCGTTGGCATTGCAGGCAGGTTCCGAGTTCCCAACACGCACGCTGATGTGTTGATGCCAACGGGAAAATTCCACTACTGAGTCCTACGAAATCTTGTTTTGTGTAGTGTCCTTCTTAGTGTTCTGGGTGGAAGCCAGACAGCTCTGTCTAAGCCTCCAGCTGTTGGTAACTTGCAAGTTGTATTGTTGAGGCAATATAGTAACAGCCGTGCAGTGAAAAGTCAGTCGTGTGTATCCTGAGAAGTGTGTGCTTACAGGTAGAGTGACTGAAGGAAGCGAAGGGGATTTTTCCCGGAAGGGATGTCTGTGTATGCCTTCAGCTGAGGTTTGCCTGTGTTATAACTGCTTTATAGCATTTCCTATAAACCTGCTTTGTGGCATTCCCTTTCTACAAAGAGAGGATTCCAAGTTGGTTTTGCATTTCCAGGGGCACTGGGAAAGGGAAAGAATGTTACCCGCAAAGCGCATAATTGACAGGAATGTACTTTGTATTTAATCGCAATGAAAGATGGAAGGCTCTTGTAGAAAAGAGCACATATCCCAAGGAACTTCAGCTAAAACAAACCCAGTTCCCACTTGTTCCAGGCCATCCCAGTCCCGTGCCCTTTCACCTCTGTCTTGCTCCTCCACACCCAGCTGACTGTAGGGTTTTGTTATTTTTCTGGATGCACGGTCACCTGTTCTTTGCTTTGCAGACAGCCCTTGTAGAGGACCAGCTTCGGCAGCAGGCTCAGGTGGAAGAGCAGAGGGTGGCAGCCCTGGAGAATCAAATCTCCGAGGTGTCTGAGCTGCTGGGCACCTATGAGAAGGCCAAACAGAAAGACCAGCTGGCCATCCAGAAGCTCAAAGATCGAATTTTGCAGCTGGACCTGGAAAACAAGACGCTGGCCCTCGCAGCCTCTAGCCGCTCCTCCCTCGACGTCCACGGAGACGAGTCCAGTCTGGACGTCAATGTCTTGAAGGACAAGATGGAGAAGCTCAAGAGGCTCCTGCAGGTCGCAGCTAGGAAGAGTCAGGTGACCCTGGATGTGGAGAAGCTCTGTGACCCCGAGATACTGTCCAACTCCGAGGCCGCCGACGGGGAGAAGGCCACTGCGCTCTACTACCAACAGGAGCTAAAGCAACTGAAGGAGGAGTTCGAGCGTTATAAGATGAGGGCCCAGGTGGTGCTCAAGAGCAAGAACACCAAGGACGGGACGCTGGTGAAGGAGCTGGAGGCAGCGCAGGAGCAGCTGGCCGAGCTGAAGGAGAAGTACATCTCGCTGAGGCTGTCCTGCGAGGAGCTGCAGTGCCAGCACCAGCAGGAGGCCGAGGGCTGGCAGCAGGAGCTGGCCCGGCTGCAGCAGCAGCACCGGCAGGAGCTGGAGCGCTGCCAGCTGGACTTCCGGGACCGCACGCTGAAGCTGGAGGAGGAGCTGCACAAGCAGCGGGACCGGGCCCTGGCCGTGCTGGCCGAGAAGGACTTGGAGCTGGAGCAACTGCGCTCTGTGGCCTTGTCCTCCGGCTTGCCGGGACGCAGAAGCCCCGTGGGCGGGGTGGCTGCCGGAGGTCCGGGGGACCCAGCTGACGCGTCCTCCGCAGATAGCTTGACCCAAGCCTTGCAGCTCGCGGCGGCCAACGAGCCCACTTTCTTCCTGTATGCCGAGCAGCTGGCCCGGAAGGAGGTGGAGATCACATCACTGAGGAAGCAGAAGCGCAGGCTGGAAGTGGAGGCCCATCAGCTGCGGGAGAGGCTGCTGGAGGAGGAGGAGCGGCACCGAGAGGAGGTTGGAGCCCTTCAGAGCCACATCGAGAAGAACGCCAGGGACCAGAGCAGGGAAGGAGCCAACCTGGAGTACCTGAAAAACATCATCTACCGCTTCCTGACCTTGCCGGACAGCCTGGGCCGCCAGCAGACGCTGACGGCCATCCTCACCATCCTACACTTCAGTCCCGACGAGAAACAAGAGATACTGCGGCTCCCAAGCGGTGGGGGCTGGTGGCCTTCTGGCAAGAGATGATAGATGCCTTTCTCCAACTCCCGACATCTCCATGCCTCTTTTCTGCGGGAAGGGCAGGCTCAGATTTCTGCTGCCTCCTCTCTTGCGTTCTCGTTTATTTCTCTACTGGGTTGAACCCCGAGCAGTTCAGAGTAGGATGGGATTTTCTGCCAAGTGCCATTAATGCAACGTCATCCTCGGGCTCTGGGGGTACTGCAGCGGGCTGTTGGGACCGCATCTTCTGACGGTGTGTGTGTGGAGGTCAGGGAGACAGGCTGGGCCAAGCGGTGCAAGCTAGGGAAGAAGGCAGAGTATTTAGACATAAGATGTCCTATTGTGCCCTAGCGCAGAGCTAGGGGGAAAAGCGACCCCCATGGGGTCCATCTGACTGTGGAACCCGCGCACAGTAACTGTACGTATTCCTTTTCCGTCACAGTCTGGCCCACGCCTGTCCTAAATCTCTGGGGACACTAAAAGTCAACCTACAAAGAGACCAGGAAGTTAGAAACAGTAATGGTTTGTCCAAAGGGCTGTGGAATAGTGCGTTCATCTCAGAACTTGGAACCAGCCCCCCCCCCCCCCCCCCCCCCGCATTGTTACCACCCAACAGGGTTCTGGGCAGCGTGTGGTCTTAAGGCTTCCAAAGCTGTCTGCTCTGGGCCAGGACAGGATTAGAAATGAGTCTCTCTTAAGGTTGGCCCGAGAATGTGAGTGCGTGACTGTCCTGTCTTTCCCTCAACACCGAACTCGTATTAAGAATTGAAATCTTAGCTTTGTACGGAGCGTTCAGTCAGTAAGCCAGCGGCCTGCTTCCATACAAGGCATTTCTGCCAAGATCCATTCCCAGTTGTGTGTGCTTGTGCAGGGACAGGAAAAAGGAGGTAATTTGCTGCAGATTCAGAAACACTGTTATGACCCTCACAGGAAAAGTGAAGTTCAGCTGAAATGCTTTCTGCCCTGTAGATCTTGGCAAAGGTTAATTCTATTCTTTAAGGAAAGATAGTTCTCAGAAAACTTGGGTCAAAGCAGTATCAGTTGCCCAGTTCTTTTTTTTTTTTGATCAGTCTGCTCTTCCTGGTTACAGAGACCTTTGGACCCGAAAGACCGATGTTTGACCATTAACATAAAGCATTTTGCTATTTTTATTATTGATATCTGTTTTGTGAAGGGCGGGGGTGGCCTGATTATCTGCCTGTGCAGTCTTCTCTGGGAGAGAAATGATGTCTCTACGGTAAGAACGACGTCATTAAACCTAAGCGACTTGAGCTTTCCTTCATGGTGGTAAATTGTGAATGAGAAGGGTGATGCAGAGTTCCTGAATCGCTCTCCGAGCTCAAGTCCATGTAGCTACTCCACGAGCCTGGCTCTAGGGAGGAATTCCTCGGGGCTTTAACTGTCTCACATGACAAGTTTCTCAGCCTGGAATTGTGTGTGTGTGTGTGTGTGTGTGTGTGTGTGTGTTTGTGTGTGTATGGGCAGCTGGAATGGACACTGCTTTCTGTTGGGTTTAGGGAGTTGGCTTGTCGCTTCCATAATTACTGCTTTATACTCTAGAAGTAATCTGTTTATGAATGCTTCTTTAGCCTTATGATCAGGATTCGTGATACCTTCTCACATCAAGCTAATAACAGACATCCTTCATTTCTTTACCTTGCTCCCTCTGAATGCAGGATATCCTGTGATTGCTGTTATTTCTAGGTGGCTATGGGAAGGACAGAAAGATCCATAGCTACAGTTGATTTTCCAGAACTAATATTTGATGAGCTTAATTTTTGTTTCTTTGTCCATTTCATACATTTATATAATGGATTTTACTCATTTTTCACCTCACCTCCAACTCCTCCTCCCTCATTCCCTCCTTCTTCCACTAGACTCCTTCTCAATAACCTCCCCCCCCTCCAACTTTCATCTTTTCTTTTTGTGTGAGGCCCAGGGAATTTAATAAAAAGGAATTTCTCTTTTCTTTTTTTTTTTAAACTAAAAAAAAGAAAGGAAGGAAGGAAGAAAGAAACCATTTTATGTGTATGGGTGTTTTGCCTGCATGTTTGTCTGTGCTTCATATGTATGCCGGTTGCCAGGGGGCTGGAGAGACGGCTCAGTGGTTGAGAGCGCTGCCTGCTCTTCCAAAGGACCTGGGTTCAATTCCCAGCACCCACATGGCAGCTCACAGCTGTCTAGTGCCAATTTCAAGGGATCTGACACCTTCACACAAATGCACATAAAACAAAAAATTAAATAAATTATTTTAAAAAAAAACCAAAAAAGTCATTAAAAAAAAAGATTTCTAAAAAAAGAAGAGGTTTTCGTGTTCCCTGGGACTGGAGTTGGAAACAGTAGTTCCCATGCGGGTGCCAGAATCGAACCTGGATACAATAGCAGAGCAACAATTGCTCTTAACAACTGAGCCGTCGCCCCAGCCCCTCAATTAGAGTTTTCTTACCCAGATACTTCGGCCATTTAGGAATTTCTGTGTTCGTCACCACCCGCTGCAGTAAGAAACTTCCCTGACCATAGCCGGGCTCAGCACCAACATGCGAGTATAAACATGAAGATTCAGAAGGCGGTCTGGCCACTCGGTCTAGCTAAGCAAGACGCAGGTTTTTCCCTGGGACCTGTGAACACTCTTGATCAAGTTTATAGACCCTAGCAGTATGTGGCATGGACCTGCATTTCAAGCAGAAGGAGGCTGGTTGCCCCCATTGCAGCTGCAGACTCACCTTCCCTGGCAGGCCCTTGTAGCTCGTGGGATCCGTGTCTAAGTAGATGCTGATGGCTTTTCCCCAGTGGCCTCCACAGTGCTTCCCGACACTATGAGGCTAGCCAGTGGGAAGGATGCTTCCAGCTCAGTGCTGGCTTGATTTCTCTGTGCTCTGTGGCCAAACTCTGCACTGTCTCAGCAGCCGGGTCCTAGCATCATGTCTGGACAACCAAGAGAAATGTCAGTAGCCTCCGCTGTTCAGGAGAACCACACCTGGTGCTAGAATTTTTATTTAATAATCCATGGCTCCTCGGATTATTCATCCATGGAGAGCGCACACATTCACACCTCTTTAGTCCTGGCTGTCCTGGAGCTCACTGTGTAGACCAGCCTGGCTTCAGACGCACAGAAATACGCCTGCCTCTGCCTCTCCAGTGCTAGTATTAAAGGCATGTGTTACCATTTAGTAAAATCGTAGCTTTTCATCGCTTTTCCATCGATCTTGAGTTTCATTCATCCCTCCCACCTCACCCCACTGTCTTGCCATCCATTGTCCTATTTAGAGGGTTCAGCCCCATGCCCTTCTCTTCCACTTTCTGACGTGTTCTGACCTCAGGCCTCTAACGGCTCACTTCTGTCTTTCTGGCTTTCATCTTGTTTCTTCTACGAAAAACAATCAAGTCAACCTGGGGTTAGAAATTTAAATTATTTTTGAGATAGGATCTCACTATGTAGCCTTGATTGGCCCGAAACTCACTATGTAGACCAGGCTGTCTTCTCCAAGAGATCTGCCTACTTCTGCCTCTGGAATGTTGGGATTAAACACAGGCATGCACCACTATGCCCAGAAAAAAAAAAAAAAACACCACTGGTGTAATAATATTAGTATAGTCATCCAAATTTAAGATATTTCCTATATTGTATGGTTTTTATTTTCTTCATTTTGTCTTTTAAAAAATGATTTTTATAGCTGGGTGTTATGGTGCAGACCATTATTAGCCTTTGATCCCAACGCTTGGGAAGCAGAGGCAGATAGATCTCTTGAGTTTGAGGCCAGCTTGGATTACCTAGTAGTTCCAGGATATCCAGGGCTGCATAGAAGAACCCTGTCTTGAAAAAAAAATGTGTGTGGGTGTTTTGTTTACATGCGTGTCTGTGCACTGTGTGTGCATTTCCCACAGAGGCCAGAAGAGGGCACTGGAGCATCTAATTGGATTTAAGAGGCTTGTTAGCTGCCATTTGCTCATGTCCTTTTTTAAAAATATTTATTTATGTATTTAATCACTTTACAGCCTGATCCCAGCCCCCTCCCTCCACTCCTCTCAGTCCTCTCCCACCGTCCCCCTCATGCTCCCCTCTCCTTTTCAGAGAAGGGGAGGCCTTCAAGGGGTCCCAGGCCACCCTGGCATGTCTCCCACTGAGGCCAGACAAGGCAGCCCAGCTAGGGGAAAGGGAGCCAGAGGCAGGCAATAGAGTCAGAGACAGCCCCTACTCCATTGTTAGGGGACCCTCAAGACCAAGCTGCACGTCTTGACGCATGTGCAGGGTCCAGGTCCAGCGCATGCCTGCTCTTTGGTTGGTGGTCCAGCCCCATGGGCCCAGGGTAGTTCACTCTGTAGGTTTCCAAAGTGGCTGCATGAGTGACTGAGGGTTCCTTCTCCCCGTCATCTTCAACCTTTTGTCTTTTTCCGTTTGAATCCTCGATGACTGCTTTTCAGCCCAGGCGAGATGCAATGGCAGAGGCAGTGTTTGCACCACTCTGGTGCCTGAGGGTTTGAACACCTTTACAGATGTTTATTGACCATTCGTGTTCTTTTGAGAATGGCCAGTGGCTCACTCGTGGCTGGCAGTGTTTTTTTTTTTTTTTTTTTTTTTTTTGGGGGGGGGGGGCGGTTTGGATTTGATTGTTTTGTAGTTCTTGATACATTATATTCTATCTGTTAATCCTCCTCTGAACTGTATCTGGCAAAGATGTCCTCCAGTTCTGTAGGCCTTCTTTTTACTCTGTTGTTAGTCTCTCTTGCTGTGCAGAAACATTTTAATTTGTAGTCTCATTTGCTAGTTGTCGTGGCTGTTTGCTGTGCTGTCGTGGCTCTGATCAGAAAGACCTTGCCACCCTCTGTATCCTGAAGTACTCCTCCGGTTGCCTTTCGAGTTTTACGTTAAGTCTTCAATCCAGTTTGCTTTTTGTGCAGAGAGAAGGATCTTTTGCGTTTAGATATCCTAGGTTCCCCAGATTTTTCATCATGAAGCCATATTGAATTCTGCTAAGTGCCTTTCTCCATCTGTAGAGATGGACATGTTATTTCTATATTAAAGTCTATTAATATGGTGTATACTATGTATTTCATTTATTGACCTGAGTATTTTAAGCCAACCTTGGATCTTTGCAAGGAAACCAGGTTAGTTGTGATATGTGGTCTGTGATCTTGAACATGTTTGTAAGTACTTAGCTGCGATGTTCACATGTATATTCATCAGGGAGATCGGTGTGCAGTTTATTTTGTGTGTCTTTGCCTGGTTTCGATGTCAGAGTTTGGGTAGAATGAGTTTGACATTTGACAGTCTTCCTTCCTCTTTTATTTTTAGGAAAAATTTGAGAACGGCTGACATTAGACCTTCCTTGAAGGTTTGGAAGTAGACAGAAGTAGATCCCTGTAGTCACAAGCTTTTCTCTCTGGGGAGACTTCATTACGTCTTCAATCTTGTTGCTTGTTATGGGTCTGTTTAACTTATTTTTGTCTTTTGATTTTAATTTCAGTAGCTTATGTACATCTAGAAATTGATCCATTTCTCCTAGATTTTTCTAGCTCGCTAGGATGTTTTCAGAGTATCCCCTAAGGATCTGAATCTCCCAAGGCATTCGTCTGTCTTTCACCTCTTCTGGTTGGTTTGGCGTAGTCAGACCTGAGGCACGTTGGCTCTCTGTTTATCCGTCTGGGAGTCTAAGCGCTCTGTGTTATTCTGAATATAGAGCCAGTTTTGATATTTTCATACTAATAACACTCTGAGTCTAGGTTTGGCTCAACACCAGTGTGTTGTCACTGTTTTAATAGTAGGATTGTTGCAAGCTCAGGTTTGTCTCAAATCTGTAGTTGGTGTGTTGTCCTGCCTCAAAAGGGTAGTGCCCGCCGAAGCCTTCTCATGTGGCTAGTGTTTTATATGGTCAGGAGAATGACCTAGAAGAGCCACGTTTTCTGTTTGAGTGAGGGAATTTATTATGGGGGAGGGACCATTAAATCCAATGAGGGATCATTCATTAGAGACCAACCCTGGAAGCCCCTTTAAGGCAGCCAGGATTGAAGAGTCTGGGGCAGAGCAAGCGTGTGCCCTCACGCTTCCAGGTGATGCTTCCAAGCAAAAGATCAAGAGCAGAAAGGGAGCACCGTGAGGAGCTCACACGTACCCTGGACTGGGGACGCCCCTTTGAGACAACCAGCGGGGTGACCAGTTGAGAGTCTGGGGCAGAGTGTCCTCTCCCGTGAGGAGGCTTCCAAATCAAAGAACAAATGACAGAGAACTCCTCTGGCCAGGCACACGTGACACCCAGCAGAACCCAAATGGGAAGCTGGGGCAGGCTTCTGGATATCCTGATGAGCCTCCCTTCCTGTAAAGCTCCCCACAGCTGAGCCTCCTGCTTCTTTCTCACTGCAGCGCTTTTACATTATAGGATAAGCGATAGGAACCTCTGTTGGAATATGTTACCTCCTAGCTGTCCTCAGAGTAGAGCGCCGTCACTCTTGGGCTGTTGGGCTGTTCTTTTCTGTCATGGAGTTTCGGTCGGGGTGGGGCTCATCTCATCCTTAGACCTTGAAGGATATTTTGAGACAAACATGTTTGGATGTAAATGAGGAGCAGGGGCAGCCCAGCTTCCTGAGCCAGGTTCTCAGCGACCTCAGACCATACAGCAATTTGACATGTTGTCAGGATATGCCTAGACTTGTGCCAAGCCAGTAGTCTGAGGCTTCTGCGCCATACTTGAGGTCACAAATGATGCAGATCTTTGACATACCCTCAGCCCTATACCCTATCGAGACCACAGTAGGACCAAGAACCATACTGACTGTTGCTAGTGTGGATTTGTAGCCCAAGACTGCTACCACCATGAGTAACGCTGTATGTTGTTCTGGGGGCCGTTCCAGCAAGTCTTTTTTTTTTTTTTTCTCTTTTGAGACAAGGTTTCTCTGTGTAGCCCTGGCTGTCTTGAAACTCTGTAGACCAGGCTGACCTTGAACTCAAGAGATCCGCCTGCCTCTGCCTCCCAAGTGCTGGGATTACAAGTGTGCACAGCCCCCTCCCAGCCCTCTGGGACTGTTTCAGATCAGTCTGGGTATGAGGTCTGTTAGGACCTGTCCAGGGTTAGGTTTCAGCATCTGGGTGCTGAGCACCAAGTCAGAGCCTCCACAGTCTGCCCTTTCTTCCACTAATCATCTTGGTCCCTGGTGTCCAAGGTTGGAGTAGTTTGGTGAAATCTTATCTTTTGGCCACCAAGGTTGATGCTGAGCTGGGCTATATATAACTCAATCTCACTGCAAGGACCTTCATAGTTTAGGGATCTATCCAGGCACATAGCACATCTTATGGTTATGTAGGCTAAAACTAGAGTCTGTGCCCTAGGCCCCATCCTTGCCAGGTCTCAGGATGGGGCTGTATGGGTTCAGTCTGTGAGCACTGGGCTGGGAACACCTTTTATTCTCCAAGGTTTGGGGCTGAATGATGGAAATAGTCCCTTGGCCACCAAGGCTGTGGCTCAGCTGGGTTGTAAGATAGGTCCCCAGTCCCAGGGACCTGTGTACTCTTTAAAGGGCCACTCTAAGGCCAGCAGCGGTGTGGGCTGAAGTGAATCCGTCTCCCCATGCCAGAACTGGTCTGTTGGCTCATCTGTGAGTTACCGGTGTATTGGGGTGAGCCGGAGTGACTATCAGTTTAACCAGGTTCTGGATCCTACCCTGGTAGGCCTGGTTGAGCTTCCAGACAAAAGTCCTGTGCTGGTTTCTGCAGTCTGCACTGAGCTGCCTTGTTCTGGTGCTGCCTGCGGCTCCCTGCACCACAGCTCGGAGGAGAGGTGGGCTCGTCAGTGGCTGCCAGCAGCTCAGTTCAGGTCAGCGGTGTTAGCTTGGGGTGTGGGCTTCACTCCCCACTGGGTTTCACAGCGAGAGGCCCGGTGCTGGGATTTAAGACTAAGGTCTGGACTTAATCCCTTCCTCCTTTCTTACTTAAAAAAAAAACAAACAAAAAAAACCCCAAAAAAACATTAATTTTGTTCTTTGGCAGATTGACATGTCGTTCTGCACATTCCCCCCAGCCCCGTCTTTGCTCCTCCCACTCACAGGTCTTTCCCACAGTTATGACTTCGTGTTTTGTGACCCACTGAGTTTAACAAATGCATCTGCATTTTAATCTGAATTTAACAGGCCATCTGTATGACCCTGGGATTGACACCATCCATTGGAACCTCCTGAGCTCAGCCGTGGGTGGCGCTGGGCGCGATTATAACTGAATACCGCGATCCCTCACCTACTTCAGTTTGTCACAGTTCAACGGGAAGGAGTGACCCACAGGCCTCTCCCTCACCTCTGGCAAGGGCCAATAACTAGCTGCTGTGAGCTCATGATTACAATGGCTTCGTTGTGCCTGGAAGATGGCACTTCACAGATGTCTTTCTATCTTGCAGCTCTTGAATTACTTGTGCCCTCTCTTGAGCCTTGGAGAGGCTGGTATAAACGTCTCGAATAAGGCTAAGCTCAGTGGTGGTGTGGCCATCTGCTAGTTCTGTTCCTAGTGTTTTGAGTAACCTCCAGACTGATTTTCCCTGAAAATGTGCAAGTTTATTCTCTCGCCAGCAGTGGATAAGGGCCTCCCTTTCCTCACAGCGACACCAGAATTTGTTGTCACAAAGTAATCTTTTTTATCGTGAATTTATGTATTTATTCTCTTTACATCCCGACCCCACCCTCACGCCTCCCTCCCCACCCCACCTCATGGAGGCCCTCCAGTCATCAGTGTTCTTAGGGCATTCTGACTTAGCACATGGCAGGATGTCCACAGGGCTTTTTCTAGAGCCAGTTGGGCCACAGAGGCATGGACTCCCTGAGTCAATGAATCCCTCGTTAGAGTCATAACATGATGACAGTATTAGGAGGTGGTGAAAGGTAGGAGACAGGGCATATTTGCAGGAAGCAGGGCACCAGGGCAAGTCATCGGGGGTTATATCATTCCCTGGCTTCTTCCTGTGTCTCCTCTGCTCTGCTTCCTGCCTACCCTGAATGAAAAGCTATGCTCTGCTAAAGTTCTTGGCAGGGTGTTCTGACCAAGTGCACATTTACTAAACCCCTGAGACCACAAACTAAAATAAATCTTAAGTATTTTGATCACCATGGTAAAAAAGCTAACAGGTAGCATGAAAGGAAAGCCTTATACTTGGACTTTAACAAGGAGACCAGCTCCAATCCAAGGTGTATCTTGTCTTTGAGAGCACAAAGACAAATGGGCTGTGAAATGTGACCTTGGGGGATTTGCCCAGTAGCTCCAACGGTCAATATTGTCAACTTGACAGGATCTAGAACCACGAAAGAGGCTCTTTGTGGGGAGGACATTCCAGAAAGACAAACAGAACTGGAGCCCAGGATGACCCCACGGGCCTGCGATAACCTGTGCTCATCATTGGGGCCTGACAGCTGGCAAACCACAGGTAAAACACTCAAAACCCCTGAGCACGGTGACTTTAAACAGCCTCAGTTGATGTAAAACGTCTCTGCACGAAGTATCCATGTTCCTGTAAAGCAATGTGCTCAGATATATTCTCTGGACTATGAGAGAGGTACCGGTAAGGCCGCTTCGCCAGGGGCAAGTGATCAAAGAGCAGGGAACAGAGTTCATGCCAGTGACTGCCCTGATCCCCTTACTAGGGAACCCACATGGAAACCGAGCTGCCTATGGGCTACATCTGAGCGAGGGGGTCTAGATCCTCTCTATGCAGTCTTTGGTTGGAGTATCAGTCTCTGCAGGACCCCCTGGGCTCAGAGATTTCTAGCTTTGTTGGTCTCCTTGAGGGGCTCCTGTCCCTTCTGTGTCCTCCTACCCCCCACCTCCCACCCCCCAGGGGCTGCTTTCTTGGGCCCATTAGCAGGTGTGCTTTGTTTCCCTGGGCCCGGGGTATGGCTCAGGTACAATGGCCTCCTTTGGTTGTTAGAGAAGTGTGTGTGTGTGTGTGTGTGTGTTGGGGGGCTGTAGACCCGGCCCCATTGGGGAGTTCTAAGACCCTGAGAAGAGGAGAGTGTGTATAGGCCATGGCAATGACTAAGTTTCAAGTGCAAACCCAGACTTAGGGCTTAGGTTCCTCTGAGGAACAGTGCGTCCCTCAAGCACTGGAGGCTGAAGAGGAGAAAAGGCACCTCCACCTTTACATCCTGACCACAGCCCCACCCCCTGCTCTCTTCCCAGTCCCTTCACACCCCTCTCTCCCCACCCCTCTCCCCCCACCCCTTCTCAGAAGCATATATGTTATGGTCTTTTCAAATTTAGTTTATTATACTGGATTTAAAAGTTCTTTGTCAGTTTTACATATGTGATGGATTTTAGTCCTGTCACCCATATTGTCCTGCATCACCCCTCATCCTTTTCCCACTGAAACCCTTCTTCCCTCGATTCTCTTCCTATGTGTGTGTGTGTGTGTGTCTCACTGAGTTTAAGTAGGACGTGGGCGGGAGGCTATTTCCTGGAGCGTTGCTGACTTCCCAGCGGCCACACCACCGAATAAAACACTTCCCTTGCGCCTGGCAACCAGTAATTGCCAGGAGCAACTCAGGGAGGCGTGGGACCTCTTCTCCCTTCTCCCACCCCAGTAGAGTACCAGTGAGCCCAGCCTGGTGCAGGCCGCCTCACCTGCCGGTGAGCACAGCTGCTGTGAGGCCAAGCTAACAGCAGCCATGGCCTGTTGAGAAGACTGCTTCCCAGCCCCTCCCACTGCAGTTCTGCGTCCTTCCTGCCCCTCTTCCGTGCTGTTCCTTGAGTACAGGGGTGTGTGTGTGGGGACAGATGACTGGTTTAGGGATGGACACTCAAAGGCCACTCAGTGTCAGCACTTTAATTGGGTATGAGATGAGTTAGTGCCTGCCACTGCAGGAAGAGGCTTCTCTGGCCAAGGCTAAGAGCAGAGCTAGCCTGCGAATACACAGGTAACTGGAAGGCAGTTTGTTATCATGTCTTTTTAGCAAAACTGCAGTGATAGATTCCCCCATGGGGTCTGTGACCTCCAAACTGTGAGCTTTTGAGCAGATTTATGTGCTCTGGCACGCTTACACGACAAGGCCCTTGCTGGATTACCCTTACAGCCTGCCTCTCCTCCACTTCACACTCCTAAGGACCCTTGTAATTACATTAGGCACGCCCAGATAATCCAGATAATCTTCTTATCCTCTTTAATTGGAGTTAATTTTTTATGAAACAAGGTCTTACCATGTTGTGTAGGCCCCAAACTCAGAGCATCCTCCGGCCTCGGTCTTCCAAGCAGCTGGAACTACAGATGTGTGCCACCACACCCAACTCCCCCTGTTTAAAAAGGCAGGCATTTAGCAGCCGTCAGGCATCCTTACCTTGTCACCCAAGTCATAGCTTCTGGGAACCTGAGCAGTGACCTCTGTGTGTATTCGGTGGGGTAGGCTGGAATGCTGGCTGCCAGGGAAGAACCTAGGTCAAGACAAAAATGGAAAACCAAAGCTCTTCCATTTGCCTCAGGAACTACTGAAATGGAGGATTATTTTTCACAGGAAAGCAACAGACAGAAAGTAAAAGTTCCCTGTGACAAGGCTGTGGCTGATGGTGGAGAATGGAGATTGGCATTGCTCCAAAGAGAGAGGACGGCGGGTCTGCCATGCCTTCTTTAGGCTTATTCTGATCTCACACCTGTGCACATGTCAGCAAATGGGCTGACAACCCCCAACACTGGCTGCTCACCTGGAGAACTCGGGTTCATTTCCCAGCACCCATAGGGTGGTTCAGCCATCTGTGATGCCAGTCCCAGGGGACCTGATGCCCTCTATGTTGCCTGTGGATACTTGCATGCACATAGACATATATGGAGGCAAAATACCCACAGGTATAAAATAAAAACAAAGAAAAAACCCAGCTGAAGTAATGATAGATTCCACAACACGGCCAGACCTTGAAAACACTACAGGAAATAAAAGAAGCCAAGTGGCCGCTTAGTAAGCTCACGGTTCCTCCTGTAAGAAATATTTCGAATAGACCAGCCTAAAGATGAAGAAATTGAATTAGCAGTTCCTAGGGGCTGGGAAGGAGGAGGAGACCAGGAAATGACTATGGGTAGGTACAGGTTTACTTTTGCAGTAGTGTAAGCCTCCTGGATATTAGATGTCGTCTTGTGTTCTATTGCTATGACCAAGGCTACTTATAAAAGAAAGTTTAACTGGGGCTTGCTTACACTTTCAGAGAGTTAGTTCCTGGTGGGGATTAGGGACTGTGGGGGGGGACTGAGTGGGGATGGAGCCCTTGCTCAGACTCAAAGGTGCAGATCCAACTTTATTATCCAGTGTAAAGGCCTTAAGTGATTAATGGTTGAAAGGCCAATCAGACTATGCTAGCCTCAAGCAAGCACCAGTAACAGTCAGGTGGGTGCAACTCTAAGGAAATGCGGGGGTGGGGATGGGGTCAGGGCTGCCTTAGGAGGCTTCTGTAAGGAAGGGGGAAGCAGTCCCCTAGTGTTGGATGCACTCTGAGACTTCACTGGTGTGCTGGGAGTCCCGAGTGGATCAGCACTGTGTGCAGTGGAGCAGGACCTTTCGAGGAGCCGTAGGAGTCGCTGACGTCTCACTGGCCATTCCCCATGGGCCTCCAAGAGTCTTGCCCACAGTTCGTGATCCTTACGGTGGGGAGTGTGGCAGTTGGCAGGCACAGCATGGTGCTGGAGAAGCAGCTGAGAGCTTCCATGGGATCCACAGGCAGGCAGAGAGGGAGACTCTGGGCCTGGCTCGGGCTTCTGAAACTTCAAAGGCCGCCCCACCCTTCCATCCCCCACTGAAGCATCTCCTCCAACAAGGCCACATCTCCTAATCCTTCCCAAACAGGTCCACTAACTGGGAGCCAAGCATTGAAATGAATGAGCCCTGGGGAGGACTCATTCTAATTCAAACCTCCTCAGGTGATGGTTGTTGAGCAACTTTGAAAACACAACAGAACCCCTAAGCCCCACTAAACTGTACATTTTAAATGGGTGAATTGTGGGTGAATCACATCTTAACAGTCACGGAGGATTATGGAGGCCAACAGGTTGATGACCATTATGGAGCATGAAGAAGACCCAGTTTTTTCTCCAGTTCACTTCCTTCCTCACACCAAGTGTCTCTCTTCCTCTCCCTCCTCTGACAGGTAACAGGTCACTATCTGAGGCTGACTCTGGGTACCAGGGAGATAAAAATTGTGAACATGCTAACATGGAGGTCCAACAGGGCTCACCTGCCTTGTGTGTGAGTTGTACCCCTTGAGAGGCAGCCCTTCTCCCCCTGTAATGTACAACATAGTTTATCTGAGAAGCTTCTAGAAGTCAAGGAACAGCAGGAGCCACAAGATCCGGGTAGAGGTGAGAGGATTCCTCCCTGGGACCTTTGGGTGGGGCATGGACTACTGACCCCTTCATTTCGCACCCGTGGCCTCTTAGGACTGTGGGGGTCGTTGCTTTTCTGTAGTCCTACATGATGGCAGTCCTTGAAAATGCATACGTTTGGCGACGGAGTTGCAGGGGGAGGCTGTGCAGTAAGTCCTCAGCGGACTGTGACCCTCTGAGGACCTGCAGTTAAGGGGGTTCCCGTCGCCTACATGTGCTTCCTATGTGTGCTTTCCTAGATGGTGTTTCCCATTTGTGGGTCTCAGCATGGCTAAAAATTAGTAATTTAGACGACACCTAAGTATTGCCACCTTCTGTTCCCCACAGCGAGGACTTCCTCAGAGGGGATTTATTTGTGAAATCTTGCATCTGAAAGACTTCCCCATGGCTCCAGGGTTGGTGCTTATCTTTATTTCTCTGGATCACTGTTCTGCATCCCCAGAGGGAAGCACCCCTCTTTCAGACTCATGAGCCTCCTTGCCCACCGTGGCCTCAGACTCTGGTTCTTCCTGAACCTTCCCTGCTATGTGTCAACATCTTCTTCTGGGATTTGTTCTCTTATAACTTAAGTGTCTTTTTCTACCACCCTCACTAAAACCTGATGTTTCTTTAGGGCCCATATTTGGTCTTCTCTTTATACTCTACAAGTCTCTTGGGTGATTGTCGAGTTTCCTCAACCTTAGCTGCCTCCCAGTCCTGCTTCACTGCAGAGTTCCACCTGGGATGCTAGCGACCTCTGACTCCATTTGTTCTAAGCCTTTTCCTCATTCATTGCCTCTGGCCGAAGTCACAGAATCCCTGTTTCAAAGTGAAAACGCAATGCAGAGGGCTTCTTTTTGCCTCTTTCTTGAGTCAGTACCCCACGTCTTTATAGTATTTGCTTTTTTTTTTTTTTTTGCTTGTAACAGGGAAAGGTCTCATTGTGTCACTGTGCAAGCTGGCCTCAAACTTGTAAAAACCATTGCCCTTGCCTTCCAAATGCTAAGATTACATGCATGAGCCATCATGTCTGGCCAGAAGTTTTATTGATTCAAACAATAGATGTTGGGCCGTTCTAAGGGAGAAATGAAGAAGAATGAAAGCTATCCGTGGAATTATGGCTGGTGGCGATGTGGGCATTAACCAATCAACGATCAACAGACTATGAAAGCTTATCTACACCAGCTTTACAAGGCTCCAAACAGAGGACCAAGACCCCTGCTCAGATGTAGCCCATGGCATCTCAGTCTCAATGGGGGGGGGGTTCCCCAGTATGGGGAACAGGGACTGTCTCTGACATGAACTCAGTACCTGTTCTTTGATCACCTCCCCTGGCTTGGTGGCCTAACTAGGCCATAGAAAGAGGATCCAGACAGTCCTCATAAGACCTGATAGGCTAGGGTCAGATAGAAGGGGAGGAGGACCTCTTCTGTCAGTGGATAGGGGAGGGACATGGTGGGGGGAGAGGGAAGGAGAGTGGGATTGGGAGGAGATGAGGGAGGGGGCCACAGCCAGGATACAAAGTGAATAAATGTAATAATAATAAAATAGAAATAGACACACATCATCAGTATCTCTTGGCTGGCATTCCATGAGAACTAGTGTGACAATGTGGGTACGTATGTACTTCTGTGACTGGGTCAGCTGAGGTGGAAAGACGCGCCCTCAGGTGTGAACGCATCACTCTGTGGGTGGGGTTGTGGACCACCTCAGGAGGAAGCAGGCTGAGGACCACCGTCCATCCCTCTCCGCATCCTGACTAGGTACCACACGACCAGCACATCCGCCCCGCCACTGTGGCTTCTCTTTCATGCTGGACTATCAAACTGAGCCAGAATAAAATCTTCCTTTCTTTTTTTTTTTTTTTAAAAAAAAAAAAAAAAAAAAAAAAAAAGCTCCAAACAGGTTTCAGGTTACAAACTGTGGAGGAAATCACGCACTCGGCAGCGTCCTCCATCCTCCGTGTCTCGCTGTCCTCTTTGCAGGCACAACTTGTTTGGCCACGCGACCCCATGCCACACTGAGTCCTTGAACGTCTCCTCGTGGGTAGAAAGTTAGTTTGTCCTGGCCTCACCCTTGTCGCTGCATCGAGCTCTTCCTCTCTGTAACGGCACCCCTCATCTGCTCTTAGCGAATCCCAGGGGCAAGCAAATCTAGAACTTTTGTTGGGTCCTCGTGTTTCGAGGCCACCAGTCCTCTGCCTCCACCTACTCCCTTAGCTCAGAGTCCAGCACACAGGTCTATGGAGTCACAGGCAAGGAAGCACGCCCTGGTTTAGCTTTCCCGTTTTATTTTTCGGGTTTTGGGAACGATAATCACTACCATAGAGCTCCAGCGTAGCCCAAAGGGCCACCACCCTCTGAAAAAGCTTCCTAAAGGCACTTATGGGACTAGAGGTGACCAAGGGAGTTGAGAGTTACAATAAGAACCTGCACAATAAGATGCATTTTCTTTTTTTAGATTTTATTATAATTTATTCACTTTGTATTCCAGCTGTAGCCCCTCCTTCCCATAAGATTCATTTGCAAAAGTGTGAAATTATCTAATTCCACCATTCTAAAGATACTGAAATTTTGAGAGACACAAGACTCCAGAATGTCCTGGTGAGATGCCTGGCGTGCCAGAGCTGGCTTTTCCCCGGACACGTTAGTGCATGGCCTGCATTTGAGACACCCAGAACGATCATACCGGTGCCCCTCAGCAGCTGTGGCCTCCTATCTGGCAGTCATGTCTTAATCAGGTGGGGTTTGGCTCTTCATTATTTAGTTACCATGATTTTCCTTAACAGAATACTTTAGCTGTTTTATGCAATTAGAAGGAAAGGCTCACAGCAGTCATTACATTCCAAAGCAGATATGACGGAAAAGACCGTTACCTCTTCCTTTCTGTCCAAATTTCAGCAGTAATGAGGGACGTCCATAAACGGCCCGCCCACATTATTTAGTTTGCAGTCCCTAAGGGCAATGCCAGCAGAGCAGGGCACGACGCTCGTCATAGGAGCGGAAGTGATTAGTGTGCTGTAACCTAACGGTCTGCCACCTTGGACAAGTGCCGCCGGCAGATAGGATCGTGACACACCTGCCTGTGCTACCACACACGAGCCTAATGGATGTTCCTCCGTGAGGGTCTAGCTGAGGGGTTTGAGCCTTCTCAAGCCCACCTCCACTTCTCACCCCTTGGAGGCGTTGTTGGAATAAATGCTTAGTAAACATTGCAGGCAGGAATAGTCCCACTACATGATTGATGTTCATAGGAGACCTCAGAGCAGCATCCAGAATTTTCATTTAGCCACCAATACATCTTTCCCCGGGGCCTTGGACATGTGAGGGTGTGGGCTAAATGCTGGATACGAAGGCACAGAGATGCTGCGTCTGTCCTCGAGGGGTCTTTTGTGTACTTTGGACCATTAGCCAACAATGTCTCCATTTTTCTCAGAACTGGGCATCTGCTTGCAGTTCTGTGCCATCATGCCCTTTGCTTTAACCCACTGGACTATTTTGGACTAAGTCTCATGACTTTCCAAGTTCATGGAAGAGCTCACTTGCAATGTGTTGAGAGGTAGGGTCTTTTGGAGGTAGCTAGGTCAGGAGAGTGTGGCCCCGTGAGTGCCCTTACAAGAAGCGAGTGAGGGAGCTGGCTCCTTTCCTGTGTGTCTGCCCTATAGGGTCCCTGTGAGACAGGAGCTATCTGCAGCCCAGAAGGAGAAACCTCAGAAGACATGCTTTGCTCTTGGGTTACAAACTTCTAGAGCTGTGAACAATACATTGTTGTTTAAGCTCAGTTTTTTTTTTCCCCGAAGACCTGGTGGGGTTCCCATTTTTTCCTTATCCTCCTTGTACCATGTGATTGGTGAGTTTTCTTTTCATCCGATCTACCGTTTCTTACTCATTATGGCAAATTAGATTTCCCATCACTCTTGGAGGCAGATAAGCAATGACATGATCTATTTAAAATTGTTGCATTTGATACATGATAGGACTTGGTAAGGGGCATTTCCCCCTTTCAAGATATTATACATCTGACTGAAGGTTAGTTGCATTTCTCAACCTTCATTAGAGAAGATTCTTTTTGCCGAGGATGTTGAAGACACAGAGGCCTGCTACTGGTCAGCATCCAAAGGGTCAGAGAGCTTAGCCCCGAGTGGGACAAACTCTAAGCCCCCTGAGGCTCAGAGTTCCCATTGAATGAGGGGCAGAAGGTTGTGGATATGTGCAGTGAAACAGCACTTCCTAGACATGACGGGGCTGTTGCAAACATGAACTTGCAGAGCTATGACTACACGCATGTGACCTGCAGAGATGTGCAGACAGGGCATTGGCTCGGGAAGTCCTGTGCCAACCATGACGGTGGAGGGAGGGAGGGTGAGTTTTCTTCAGGGCTGTGCCCCTGGGTGGCTACCCATGCTTCAGCAGATGGTTCTATTCTCACGCACATTCAACAGCACTGAGTGGTTTCAAGCGGTTAGTGGAAGAGGGAGAGAACATGAAGTGGGCAAGAAAGTGCTGGGGGCCATGGGAGGAGTTGGAGGGGGAGAAATGGGGACATACTTGATGAAAACACATTAGGAGCACATATAAAACTTTCACTGTTTTTCGATTTATTTTATTTCATGGGCATAAAACTTTTGCTTACATGACTGTGCATCATGACTGTGCATCATGACCGTGCAATGCCCACAGAGGCCAGAAGAGGGCAGCAGGTTCCTTGGAACTGGAATTACAGATGGTTGTGAGCCACCATATTTGTGCTAGGAACCCAGTCCAGGTCCTCTGAAGAGCAGTCAGTGTTCTTAACCTCTGAGTGATCTCTCCACTTGTCTAAAGAAAAGAGGACACCAATAGTTTGGGCTCATGGCCCAGACAGGGTATGCATCCTTACAGAGGATTCAGATCCTGCCTCAGTTATCATGACTAAGTGGCTGAAACTTGTACAGTGGCATCATTGAATCTGTGTCACCCACATAGCACAGCAAATATTAGTGTTCTAGGAGGTAAAGCACAGACCTTCAGGTCGCACAGGTTTGCCTTGAACAATGTCCTAGCAGGTCCTGAGTTATCACCCTGAAGAAGTCGTAGGCAAAAACGGACAAATGTTTTGATCCTCTTGCCTAGTCTAGGCTATTCTCGACTAACACACGGAGTCATGATATTTTCAGACAGGGCCTCAGTGAGATCTACATAAAAGTCACAGAGAACATTTTCAGTCCAGATATTGAACAGTCTACTGACATTCATCAGAGGCAAACGTCTTAGGTGTGTTTTCTCTGGTGATATAATTTTCCCCCTAATGGATCAGCAAGTATGGCTGTCTTTCTCCCCTCCTTTAGCAGAGTTAGGGTTACAGGATTTTAAAACTTTTACGTAGGTCTCAAAAAGAAAATCAGAACCACTTTTCTTTGTACTGTGTTACTATAACCAGGAAGAAAGTCCAAATAAACTGTGTACGAGATTTGGAAAGACATAAGATGTTTTTCTTTCCTGAAAACAACTTGACTCTTTTGTTTTGTTTTGAGACAGGGTCTCAGCACGTAGTCCTGGCTGGCTTATGCTCTGCCTCCTGACTGCTGGATTACAGGTGGGTTCCACCAGGCTGACAGCAGCTTGAAGCTCGATCTCCCTCCCTCCCTCCCTCCCTTCCTTCCTGGTCTTGTGTAGCCAAGGTTAGCCTCCACTTGTCTTCATGGCAGAAGCTGGCCTTGCTCCCACTTTTTCATTAGTTTCTATGTATGAATGTTTTGCCTGTATGTCTGTCTGCGTACTGCTTGCAGTGCCCTGGGGAGGCCAGAAGATGGCGTCGGCTCCCCTGGGCCTGTGGAGTTGTCCTGCGGTGCTGGGAATTGAACCCAGTGCTTCTGGAAGAGCAGCCAGTGCTCTCAGCCACTGAGGCTCTGCCTCAGCCCCCTGCCTCCACACCTTCAAATCCAATTCCTCTTCTTTCTCCGCCCCCCCTCCCCGCCCCATGTAATGTTTTTGTGTTTTTGAGACAGAGTCTGACTGTGTAACCCACAGTGAGTTACATAGTATAACTGTACTGAACTTGTGTAGACAAGGCTGGCTTTCAGCGATCCCGCGCCTCTGCCTCTCTCCACGAAGGACCCACTGTCTACTTCTTTCTCTTTCTGCTTCCAGCGGTGGGAGGTACAGGAACTCCCCTGAGTTCTGCTCTGACATGTTTGATTTCTCTAGGGCAGTGGCTCCCGACCTTCCTAATGCGGGGACCATGGAACGCAGTTCCTCCTGTTGCGGCGACCCCAACCATAAGATTATTTTCGTTGCTGCTTCATAACTGTAATTTTGCTGCTGTTATGAATTGTAATGTACATGTCTGTGTTTTCCGAGGGTCTCAGGCGACCCCTGTGAATTTGACACCCCCCCCCCGCCCCCAAAGGGCATCGCGACCCATAGGTTGAGAGCCGCCCCTCTAGGGTGTTCTCCGGGACCTTTGTGAGGATTTGGTTGTCGTGAGGAGTGAGTACCTACCTAGAAGGGATTTGGGTAATTTATTAAGACCTCAGCTTTCTGGTTAGCATGTGTCTAAGAATCTAGACCCCTGGGCCACGGTTGGAACCCTTTGGGGACCGTGACTTTCCTAAACCTCGTGTCTCAAGTCGTCGGAGTTGCGTGATGCTCTTTTGTTTCCAGGGTGGCTTTGAACAGCAGACAGCCCGGGCAGCACCAGACTGGGCCCCAACGGGCGGCTGACCGGGTCGCAGGCTGCGCGCCGCGGCGGTGAGTCGGGGCTGTCCGCCCGCCGCAGCTGCGCCCGCCCGGGGCGTCCGCAGAGGCGCCGCGCACGGCCTGCCTCTGTGCCGCCGTCGGCTCCTCCAGGACGCTCTGCGCGCACGGAAGCCGCGGCTCAGGGGCCCCGCTCCGCGCTGAGCCCGGCAGCCCGCGCCCGCTCCGGCCGCAGCGCGCGGCAGCCGGCGCCCTCCGAGACCCCGCTCGGCTCCGCGCAGCCTGCGCCCCAGCTCCAGACCCCAGGTGAGCCGGACACCCGCGCCCCGCGGCCCGCGGCCGCAAGCCCGGACTCCACCTGCCTTTGGCGCGCGGCTTGTTTGGAGGGAAGCAATGTTGCCGGGCCGCTTTCTTTCTTCCTTTCCTTTTTCCCCCCTTCTCTGTGTTCCTGCACTTTCTTTTCTGGGGTGACGCCAAATATTTCCTCTGAGATGGGATGCAAAAAGTCAGATTCTTTTTTTTTTTTTTTTTTTTTAATCTGTGCAAACAACTTTGTTTTAACATAGTATGTGAGGTCTTAGAACCGCCCTTTACCAACCGGATCACCCCTGCAAGGCTTCAGACTGCCGCGGAGGCATGGTGGCTCGGAAGCCTGTGGCGCGCCAGCGACGCTGCGGTTCGTGGGTCTGTTTCCGCATTTATAGTCAAATATATTTCCCTGGAAGATTTTTTTAATTGGAGATTTTCGCCTCGAGATGTTCAGATAAATCGGATAGGGAGCCAAACCGAGTTATTTCACTTCGTGGCCAACCTTTATTTCAGTTCTTTCCCCCCCCCCCCCCCCCGCGGTTCTTGCCCCGAAGCGATCTGTAACGCGAACCTACTCCGATACAGTTTGAAAAGTGCATTTTGTACTTGGCTCTTTTCTTTGATCGAATTAATCTGGGCCTTTTTGTAGCTCTAAATGAGGCCTATGGGCTGACAATGTAGCTGTTTAAAGGGGGATTTTAGGGAATAATAGCCAATGCAAATAGTGCTATGAGAATGGCAAGCTGCTCTCCTGCGCGCAACCACATAATAACAGCAAAGAGAGCTTTGAAAATGAATTGAAATTTTGTGGCATGCCATCTGGGATTATTTGGGGAAACAGTTCTGAATACTGCAGTTGGGCAAAAGAATGGAAGAACGGACTGGCGTTAAGCTGACATGTCTCTCAGATGGTAACCTTATGCTAACGGGCACAGGGTTGGCTAGCTGCCCCCTCCCCCTCCCTCCCCCCTCCCCCTGCCCCCCGCCCGCAGCCTTATGCTAACGGGCACAGGGTTGGCTAGCTCCCCCCCCCTTATTTTCTTTTTCTCGGATTATCTGCAAAAATTCTCTTTGATTGCTGGTATTTGGGTCTGAAAAACTTTTCTATTGTTGCAGAATTCAATTCAACCCCTGCAGCTGCTGATGCCAGCATTGTCGCCGTTCTGTGTGCTAGTCTAGATGAATGTGGCCAAGCCTTTTAGTGCCTTAATAGGTGCCCACATAAAGGTCATTTCTTCGGCCGGGCTTGTTTTAACAAAAGTTTATACACAAACAACAACCCCGGCTAAAACATTCACATTAATCAATCTCCTCCCGGTGCAAACTGCAAAAACTCCCGAGACGTGGTCAAGGCACGGGGGATTTTTGTGTGTTTGTGTGTGTGTTTGTGTGTGTGTGTGTGTGTGTGTATGTATTTGTTACTAAAAAAAAAATAGTTCAAGTAGTTTCATCAAGGGCAAAGCGTTGTTTGTGCAGTTTCCAGATGGTGACGCTGGCTCGGATGCTGGGACGCGTTTTCGGTTGTGTCAGGTGAAGGTGGAGGGCAGAGCAGGGCAGAATTTGTTGGGTTTTCAGTTTTGCCTCACGGCTGCTATCAACCGCTGATGGTCTGCAGGAAAGGGTACATCAGCAATACCGGGAATGAGAGAGCTGCAGACAGTTGTTTCCTTACAGGAGAAAAGGACCGCAGCCCTGACTTTTCGTCAGGAAACCTAGGGAGGGTTGCCTTTAGAAAGAAACAGCTGCCAGTTGAAAACGAGTGAGGGCACCAATGCATGAACCAAAATGCAGAGGGGGAGGCTAGCCCAGGGTTTTTAAGGGACCTTAGTGCTGAGAGGGGGTGGCCCAGCACGGTCCACGTTATGTGGGAATCCCAGAGCTCTGGCCACGTGAGGGTGGGAGTGGGAGACCCACCCACAAAGCCTTCTGGGAGCAACCCTAGAGAGCTTGCCTCAGATGGCAGCAATCCAAAGTCTGCCTCAAGTCTGCCGTCTCAGGGTGATATCTAGTACTGGTCCTTGGCTCTGCCCCCAGCCAGTCCTTCAGGGATGAAAGCAGAGTCTGTGGTGCCTGTGGGCTGCCCTCCTGTGCTGTGTGGGTTTCACGGCTCATGCGTTAGCTTAGAACGGGAGGTGAGCATTCAAGTTCTACGGTTCCTTGGAGGCTTAGACAGGACTGAAGAGCTGTGGAGTTGGCCTCTGTGTGTGGCTCTGCTCCTTTCCCTCTCTCACTGAGAGGGCCTCTCCGCTTCTCACACTTAGAGGGCGAGGCTCTGATGGCTTCTTGGCTGCTGGGCTGGATACTGCGGCTCAAACTCTAATGGGTGACTGGGAGACCTTGTTGCCGTTTGTACGTTTTGAGTCATCCAGTCTGGAATGAGGCCTGGAAAGGCCACAGGCTGGCAAGCTCCCCCTTCAGGCCACGGCTGTCAGTGGCTCTGGTTGACCTGAAGATGAAGGAGGGCTCTCTAAAAGGATGGAGGAAAACTGCCCATTGATAGAACTTAGTGTCGGCGTTTGGTCTCTGAATTCCAAATGCTTTTAGGAGGATTAGAACGGCCTTACCAACAGTCTAGTTTATCTTACAATTTGTCTTGCACTTGATCTGATTCTTTACTTTCAAGCAAGAGAGACAAAGTACATGCTGTTTGGTCCCAATTGTTGATCTTCTCTCTCTTTGTTCTTTCGTACAAATTTAACTTTTTATTGATTCTTTGTGAATTGCACATCATGCACCCCAATATCACTTATTCCCCCATTCCTTCATACCAGCCCTTTGTGCTTGCATACTCCCCTCCCCCAAGAGGAAAAAAATCTCATTGTGGAATCTGTAGTGTGTCACAGTGAGTTCCACAGTAGACCCCTTGGTCTACACTTCTTTACTTGCAAATGTTCACTGCGGTGATTAATTGGTCTGGTTCGAGGCCTCTGGCTCTGCTCCACCATCAATACTGGATCCTCACAGGACTCCTCTCGGATAAACTGTTGTTGCCTTGTGTCATGGAGATCCTGCAGCTTTGGATCTGTAGGACCAGCTCCTTCACGCGCTCCAGCAGTTCATAGATGGGCTAGAGGTTGGGGCGCCCCACTCAGAGCCCTGGATCTGGGCCCGGGTTGTGGCTGAGCTGGTCAGCCGCCAGCTCTCCTGTGCCCATACGAGGGCAAGCTCTCCAGCACTGCCCTCGTCAAATGCTACAGATGGCAGGGGCAGGACCAGCCCTCCCACTCTCAGAACCTCAGGGCCAGCTCTCCTGCTTGCTGCAGGCATTGAGGGGCAAGGGTTGGGAAGATCTTTTCTCTTTTATTCACTCATTTTTACATATGTATGCATGTATGTATATGGGGTGTAAGCCATAGACGTCAGATGTCTTCCTCTATGGCTTTTGAGGTAGACTTTATCACAGGAACCATTACATCTAGGTTGGCTGGTCAGTGAGCTCCGGGGACCCCTATCTTTACCTCCCCGGTACGGGGATTATAGGCTCGCACTTATCTCTCTTTTCATTTTTCATGAGTGTTGGGGACCTAACTCAGGTTCTGATGCTTGCGTACCCAGCCCCTATTCACTCTTTAAAAATTACTTTTACAACTGTCCATAGAGACAAACAAATGTGCATCCATACAGAAAATCTGCCTGCTTAGGTGGCCCTTGTGCTGGATGCTTGGGTTCAGGGTGGCTCATTCTGCCCTCTAACGGTTTATATCTCAGAGTCTAGAACGTTGGGATACTGCTGCTACCCACTGTTGGAATCCTCTGAGCAGTTTTTAAAACCAGTAAGGGATGCCTGGGTCCCCTCTCCCCGGACAGAATCAAAGACTGACGATGTGGATGTTTCCTCCTCATTGGCATTCTGGAGGAGCTTCTTGAAGAGCGTGGTGTGAGGCCAGCACTGAGGACCCAGAGGATTAAACTACACATGGCCAGAACCCTCAGAAGTCCCCGCTGGGGACTGTCCAGACTGCCAGGTTCTGGGGCAGTGGGGTGAGTGTGAGAGTGAATCTCTCTGCCGGGAAGCTTGCTTTCCAGAGCCCCACGTGCAGCGTAGTGATGATGGGAACGGGGAAGTCATCACGCCTGCACGGCCTGACAGGTGTCTGGGCACACACCTACCCGAAGCATGCTGTAACCTACACCACAGAGTTGTCTAACTGGCGCCGCCCCTTTCCTGTTTGCCTGTTTGCCGTGCCGTGCTCTGCTCTGCTGTGTCTCCGTCTGAGGGATTTTCCAGGGGAGGGATTTGCAGGGCAGCAGTCCAGCAAGTCCTGGAAGCCCAGACGAGCAAGTCAGCCTGGTTCTAGCGCAGTGAATCATCATAGGCTGCCTGAGTCTGACACCCAAAGCAGATTCAGAAAAGGAAACGCTGCTAAATGGCAAAGCACCAAGCTCAAAACGTTTGCTTCGACAAAGTGTTGCTGAGAGGATGAAGAGCTAGCGCAGCCTCGGAGACGAGAGTTCCAGGCTGTGTATTTGGAGACCGGCAGAGAGAACAGATGCGGAGCTTAAAGGGCTGGTGGCACGTTCAGTGTGCACCGTGCTCGCAGCTGGGAGAACCTGAGTTCAGACTTCCCGGACTCACACAAATGCTGGGCTTGGTGACCAGGCTGCCATCCCAGAGTCGAGAGTCAGAGACAGGAGATCTCTGAGGGTCGCTGGCCAGTTACCCAGCAGGAGTGATGGACCGCTGGCTACGCCAGACTGTCGCCAGATATAAGGTGACAAGCCGTGGGGGAAGGCACTCAGTGCCAGCTTCTGTCCTGCACACAGGCATCACATGCATGCCTGTACCACACACACACAGTGCATACACACATGCTTATGTCACACACGAACATACAACACACACATATGGGTATACCACACACACATGACACAGACTTGCACACACACACATGATGCACACACACACACACACACACACACACACACGAATATACCACACACACATGCACACATACATGTACACACACAGGCTTTTAAAAATGACACAATTTGAAAATGGGCAAAAGACATGGAAGACATTTTATTGATGAGCGTATAGAGAAGACAAACACGTGAGCAGATGTCCGGCCTTCCTAGCTGTTAAGTAATATAAATTCAAACCTCAATGAGATAGTCACAGCCTACACATCTAGGTCAGTGACTCACAGAGAAAGTAATGACAGTGGCACATGCTGGCTACAATGAAGAGAAAAACGCACCACTCACAGGTGGGGCCGTAGTGCAACAGACGGTAAGCATCAACTCACGCGTCCCCCGAGTGGCGTGTGGAGCTGTAGTGGCAGGCGCAGCCACTGCGGAAAGGTTTGTCAGCTTCACACAAAAGTAAACATGCCACTGTAAGACGCTCTGGGAATCGCTCTCTTAGACGTTTATCACAGAGAAACCAAGGGGCACGGACTCCTCCCATGTTCTTTGTAGCAGCTTTGTTTATGACTCGGACAATATTGGACTCTAGGGTAGCAGGCTGGTAGGTCTGCATGGATTCAGTGAGTAAGTGCATGGGACAGGGTGGAGCTCTGGGTAGAAATCCTGTAAATCCTGTCCCCCCAGAAGAGGAATACTCGGAAGAAGAGGCTCGGCAAGCGGAAGAGACTGGGAAGTAGGAAGCAGAGCACCGGGAAAATGTTCATCAAAGACCCGGAGTTAGAACGTCTGCTTCCAGGGCCCGCCTGATGTCCACCTGCCTTGTCTTCTCTGCCTGCGTCTCTCAGGAAAGCGGGAACTTTGGCCGTGATGTGATTCTGGAATCTGACTGGATGCTGAAGCGCTGTCTCAGTTGTCAGTAGTGCCCTGTAAATGTCGTTACACGTTTTTTTTTTTTTTTAATTTTATTTTTTTCTTATCAGTTACATTTTATTAACTCTGTATCCCAGCCGTGTCCCGATCCCTCATTCCCTCCCCGTCCCTCCCTCCCTCCCTCCTCTCCACCGTGCCCCTTGCCAAGTCCACTGATAGGGGGGACCTCCTCCCCATTCATCTGATCCTGTTTTATCAGGTATCTTCAGGACTGGCTGCAAAGCTCTCCTCTGTGGCCTAACAGGACTGCTCCTCCCTTGGGGGGTGGGGAGGCCAAAGAGCCAGCCATTGAGTTCCTGTCAGAAATAGTCCTTGTTCCCCTCACTATGGGAAACCAATTGGTTACTGAGCTACCACAGGCTACATCTGAGCAGAGGTTCTAGGTTACATTCATACATGGTCCTTGGTTGCATGTCAGTCTCAGAAAAGACCCTGTGCCCAGATATGTTTGGTCCTTGTGGAGCTCCTATCCTTTCCTCATCAGACTAACTCCCCTTCTTTCTTATGATTCCCTGTACTCTGCCAAAGGTTTGGTCTTGAGTCTTTGCTTTGAAAACACTGCTAGTTAGAGTCTTTCAAATGCGCTCAGTAGACTCCTGTCAATGTTTAATGTGCATCCCATCTGTCTTTCAAAACGAGGATTGATAATCTTACCCCATGTCCGCTCTCTTGATTATCTTTTTTAGGTGTATAGATTTCATTATGTTTATCATATCTTATAGGTCTATATAAGTGAGTATATACCATGTTTGTCTTTCTCCTTCTGGGATATTTCACTCAGGATGATCTTTTCTAGGTCCCACCATTTGCCTGCAAATTTCATGATTTCCTCCTTTTTGATTGCTGAGTAGTATTCCATTGTGTAAAAATACCACAATTTCTGTACCCATTCCTCCGTTGATGGACATCTGGGTTGTTTCCATGTTCTGGATATTACAAATAAAGCTGCTATAAACATGGTTGAGCAAATATCTCTTTTGTGTACTTGAGCAAACTTTGGGTATATACCTAGCAGTGGTATAGCTGGGTCTTGAGGAAGCACTATTCCTAATTGTCTTTAGAAAGCGCCAGATAGATTTCCAGAGTGGTTGAACCAGTTTACATTCCCACCAGCAGTGGAGGAGGGTTCCCCTTTCTCCACAACCTCTCCAGCATGTGTTGTCCCTTGAGTTTTTCATTTTGGCCATTCTGATGGGTGTAAGGTGATATCTCAGGGTCGTTTTGATTTGCATTTCCCTGAGGGCTAATGAGGATGAGCATTTCTTTAAGTGTTTCTCTGCCATTCAATATTCCTCTGTCGAGAATTCTCTGTTTAGCTCTGTTCCCCATTTTTTAATTGGATTACTTGGTTTGCTGCTTTTCAGCTTCTTTAGTTCTTTGTATATACTCAATATTAGTCCTCTGTCAGATAAAGGGTTAGTGAAGATTCTTTCCCAATCTGTAGGCAGGCGTTTTGTTTTGATGACAGTGTCCTTTGCTTTAAGGAAGCTTTTCAGTTTCATGAGGTCCCATTTATTGATTGTTGCTCTTAGAGCCTGTGCTGTTGGTGTTCTGTTCAGGAAGTTGTCTCCTGTGCCAATGAGTTCTAGGCTGTTCCCCACTTTTTCTTCTAACAGATTTAGATTATCTGGTTTTATGTTGAGGTCTTTGATCCACTTGGACTTTAGTTTTGTGCAGGGTGATAAATATGGATCTATTTTCATTTTTCTGCATGTAGACATCCAGTTGGTCCAGCACCATTTGTTGAAGATGCTGTCTTTTTTCCATTGAATGGTTTTGGCTTCTTTGTCAAAAATCGAGTATTCATAGGTGTGTGGGTTTATTTCTGGGTCTTCTATGCGGTTCCATTGATCCTCCTTTCTGTTTTTATGCCAATACCATGCAGTTTTTATTACTATTGCTCTGTAGTATAACTTGAGATCCGGGATGGAGATACCTCCAGATGATCTGTTGTTGTACAGGATTGTTTTGGAGATTCTGGGTTTTTTGTTTCTCCATATGAAGCTGAGAATCTTTTTTTCAAGGTCTGTAAAGAATTGAGTTGGTATTTTGATGGGAATTGCATTGAATCTGTATATTGCTTTTGGCAGGATGGCCATTTTCACAATGTTAATCCTACCAATCCATGAGCACGGGAGATCTTTCCATCTTCTGAGATCTTCTTCAATTTCTTTCTTCAGAGACTTGAAGTTTTTCTCAAACAGGTCTTTCACTTGCTTGGTTAGTGTCACCCCAAGGTACTTTATTTGGTTAGTGGCTATTGTGAAGGGTGTTGTTTCCCTAATTTCTTTCTCGGCCCTTTTGTCTTTGGTATACAGGAGGGCTTCTGATTTTTTGAGTTGATTTTGTATCCTGCCACTTTGCTGAAGGTGTTTATCAACTGGAGGAGTTCTCTGGTTGACTTCTTGGGGTCGCTCATATATACTATCATATCATCTGCGAAAAGTGACACTTTGACCTCTTCCTTTCCGATCTGTATCCCCTTGATCTCCTTTAGTTGTCTTATTGCTCTGGCTAGGACTTCAAGTACTATGTTGAAGAGGTAGGGAGAGAGTGGGCAGCCTTTTCTTGTCCCTGATTTCAGTGGGATTGATTTAAGTTTCTCTCCATTGAGTTTGATGTTGGCTATAGGCTTGCTGTATATTGCCTTTACTATGTTTAGGTATGTGCCTTGTATTCCTGATCTCTCCAAGACTTTAAACATGAATGGGTGTTGGACTTTGTCAAATGCTTTTTCAGCATGTAAGGAGATGATCATGTGGTTTTTCTCCTTCAGTTTGTTTATGTGGTGGATTACATTGATGGATTTCCGTATGTTGAACCACCCTTGCATGCCTGGGATGAAGCCTACTTGGTCGTGGTGGATGATATCTTTGATGTGTTCTTGGATTCGGTTTGCAAGTATTTTATTGAGTATTTTTGCGTCAATGTTCATAAGAGAGATAGGTCTGAAGTTCTCTTTTTTTGTTGGGTCTTTGTGTGGTTTAGGTATCAGGGTGACTGTTGCTTCATAGAATGAGTTTGGTAATGTACCTTCTGTTTCTATTTTGTGGAATAGTTTGAGGAGAATTGGTGTGAGCACTTCTTTGAAGGTCTGGTAGAATTCCACGCTGAAACCATGTGGCCCAGGGCTTTTTTTGGAGGGGAGACTGTGAATGACTGCTTCAATTTCCTTGGGGGATATTGGGCTGTTCAGTCTTTCTACCTGATCTTGACTTAATGTTGGAAGATGGAATCTATCAAGAAAATTGTCCATTTCATTTAGATTTTCAAATTTTGTGGCATATGGGCTTTTGTAATATGACCTAATGATTGTTTGAATTTCCTCTGTGTCTGTAGTTATGTCACCCTTTTCATCTCTGATTTTGTTGATTTGGATAGATTCTCTCTGCTTTTTAGTTAGTTTGGCTAAGGGTTTGTCTATCTGGTTGATTTTCTTAAAGAACCAGCTTTTTGTTTCATTGCTTCTTTGAATAGTTTTATTTGTTTCTAATTGATTGATTTCAGCCCTGAGTTTGATTATTTCCAGCCTTCTGCTCCTCTTGGGTGTATCTGCTTCTTTTTTTTCTAGGGTTTTCAGTTGGGCCATTAAGTTGTTTGTATGTGATGTTACAAATTTCTTCTTGCAGGCACTTAGTGCTATAAATTTTCCCCTGAGCACTGCTTTCAATGTGTCCCATAAATTTGGGTATGTTGTGCCTTCATTTTCATTGAATTCTAGGAAGTCTTTAATTTCTTTCTTTATTTCTTCCTTAACCCAGCTGTCGTTGAGTAACAGGTTGTTCAGTTTCCATGTGCGTGTAGGCTGTTTGTTATTTCTGTTGTTGTTGAGGTCCAGCTTAAGTCCATGGTGGTCAGATAGAATACAAGGGATTATTTCAATCTTTTTGTATCTGTTGAGGCTTGCTTTATGACCAACTATATGGTCTATTTTGGAGAAGGTTCCATGTGGTGCTGAAAAGAAGGTATACTCTTTTGAGTTTGGATGAAAAGATCTGTAGACGTCTATTAGGTCCATTTGATTTAGGGTCTCTGTAAGTGTTTTTATTTCCCTATTTGTTTTCTGTCTAGTTGATCTGTCCCTTGGTGAGAGTGGAGTGTTGAAGTCTCCCACTATTAGGGTTTTAGGATCAATGTGTGATTTAAGCTTTAATATTGTTTCATTTACGAATGTAGGTGCTCTTGTATTTGGGGCATAGATATTCAAAATTGTGATGTCCTCTTGGTGGATTTTTCCTTTGATGAGAATATAGTGGCCGTCCTTATCTTTTTTGATTAACTTGGGTTGAAAGTCTATTTTATTAGATATTAGGATGGCTACTCCTGCTTGTTTTCTGGAACCATTTGCTTGAAAGACATTTTTCCAGCCCTTTACTTTGTGGTAGTGTTTATCTTTGTTGCATAGGTGTGTTTCTTGGATGCAACAGAATGATGGATCCTGTTTCCGCAACCATTCTGTTAGTCTGTGTCTTTTAATTGGGGAGTTAAGTCCGTTGATGTTGATAGAAACTAATGACCAACAATTGTTACTTATTTTAGATGTGGTGTTGGTGGTGTCACTGAGTTTCATTGCTTGTCTTCTTTTGGTTTTTTTGTTGTGTAGTTATCTATTTCCTCTGTTTCCTTCGATGTAGTTGTTTTCTTTGGTTTGGAGTTTCCCTTCTAGTAACTTCTGTAAAGCTGGGTTACTATGTAGATATTGTTTACATTTGGTTTTGTCTTGGAATATCTTGAATTCTCCGTCTATGTTGATTGAAAGTTTTGCTGGGTATAGTAGTCTGGGTTGGAATCTGTGGTCCCTTAAGGACTGTATGATTTCTGTCCAGGCCCTTCTGGCTTTCATAGTTTCTGTTGAGAAATCTGGTGTGATTCTGATAGGTCTACCTTCATATGTTACTTGGCCTTTTTCCCTTGCTGCTTTTAGAATTTTTTCTTTGTTTTGTAGGTTCAGTGTTTTGACTATGATGTGACGTGAAGAATTTCTTTTCTGGTCTAGTCTACTTGGTGTTCTGTAGGCCTCTTGTATGTTTATGGCCATCTCCTTCTTTAAGTTGGGAAAGTTTTCTTCTATAATTTTCTTGAAAATATTTTCCGGACCTTTGAGCCTGATGTCTTCTTTTTCTTCTACTCCTATTATTCTTAGGTTTTGTCTTTTCATGGTGTCCTTGATTTCTTGGATGTTTTGTGTTTGGAACTTTTCTGATTTTATTTTTTCTTTGAGAGACGTGTCAATTTCCGCAAGTGTATCTTTGGCTCCTGAGATTCTTTCTTCCATCTCTTGTATTCTGTTGGTGATGCTTACCTTTGTGGTGCCTGATCTTTTCTCTATGTTCTCCAGCTCCTGGTTTTTCTCTATTTGTGTTTTCTTTATTGATTCTAATTCTGTTTTCATGTCTTGCACCATTTCCTTCATCTGTTTGAATGTGGACTCCTGCTTTTCAATGATAGCTTCTATTTTTTTGTCTGTTTCCTCTCTATGTATCACTAATTGTGCCTCTACTTCTTTGGGTATAATTGCCTGTATTTCTATGAGAGCTTTGTTTATTTCTTCTTTATTTGCCTTCATTTGTGTGGACATTTCTTTGAGAGCTTTGTGCATTTCTTCTCTGTTTGCCTCAATTTTCATGGTCATTTCTCTGAGAGCACAATTTGTTTCCTCTTGGTTAGTCTCGATTTCTTTGGTTATTTCTCTGAGGGCTTTGTTCATTTCATCTCTATGGGCCTCTAATAGCTGGAGAAACATAGTTTTGAGGTCGTTTTCTTGTATATCTAGTGAATTGAAGTGTCCATTTTTTTGTGGGGTTGCTAGTGAGATCATTATGTCCTGATTTTTTGTTGGGAGTGTTCTTACGTCTGCCTCTAGCCATCTGGTTATTTATAATCCTCACTGGTTGTTCCTCGAGATTGTAGTTTGGGCTATGATCCTCTCTTTCTGTTTTCTGGACTGTTTTTTCAGGAAGATGAGAGAGGTTCACTGCTTTGGGGGTGTGCACTGTGTTTTCAGTTTTGCCTAAGTAAGGAATGTGACGCTGGCGCTATTCGTGTGCGCTTTTAGCGGGTGCAGTGTGCATGCGCGGATTCTCTGACTATTGCAGTGGCCTGCAAGCCACTATTACGCAGTTCTGACTGAGATCCAGGGATTGTTTTCTGGATTACCCTGGTGGACCCGCAAGGCAGAAGCTTCAATGTTGGGGTCACTATCCCAAGAATCCCTCTGATGCCCACACTAGGAGTGTGGGTGGCAGGGATCTCGTCTGGTTGCTTCTGTGGAGAGGCCCTGGGTCTGGAGCAATCTCTCCCTAGAAGGCTCACTCACTCTCTTGCAGGACCAGTTGGAATGCAAAGGGGTTCCCCTTGTTCACTGTTTTGGTCCTAACAGTCAGGTCTGTGACACTGTGGCCGCAGGACTCGGTGTCCATCTTTCCTGTGTGCTGCCTCTTTGTCCTTTCCCTCTGCCAGGAGGGGTTATGTTGACTGGTCCCTGGGTGGCGCGGGAAAGAGTTAGGGTGAGTGTACTCAATCCCAGATCCCGGGCCCAGATCTCTCTGCCAGAAGCAGCCTAGCGGTAGAATCTATGTTTGCTGATCCCAAGAGAGTACCTGGTAGGGTTGAGTGTCCTCAGATCCAGAGCTTGGGTTTCTCTGCTAGGGGCCGCTGGAGAGAGGGTGCTGTGTCCTTGGCAGGCTGCTTCTCTGTCCTTCCCCTCTGACCTTCTCCTCTGCTAGGGCGAGCTTATGGAGGTGCTCTCAGGGGAGTGCCAGCAGGGGTTGGGGCTTCTCAGTGGGATCCTGAGCCCTGAGCGGTGGAGTTTCTCTGCCGGGGGGGGGGGGGGGCGCCGGTGATAGAACTTGCTGCTAGACCTTATTGCGCTGGACCCAGGAGAATCTCAGGACACGTAGGATGACCACAGTCCCAGATCCCGAGCTGTAGTTTGTTTGCTAGGAGCGGCTGGCAGCACTGGAGTTCCGGCACTGTGAAGCCACTGTGCGCCTCTTTATCCTTCTGCTCCGCTGCGGCAGGGTGATGGCGGCGTTTGGGGGAGTGCCCGAAAGGATTGGGTTTTCTCAGCCCCGATCTCGGTTTGGGGTACAGACAATGTGGTCTGTGGCAGATTCTGCTGGCCGCCTCCTGCCTCCTCCGAAGAGGGAGTAGGGATTGAGCTGGGCGTGCAGCTGCTATCCGCCTGCGGCGGGAGCTCAATTGCGATGGCGGCAGGTACCCGCCGTGGTCGGAGAGACCTTCCAGGGAAAGACTGGGTGACCCGTGAGCAGTCTGGCAACTTTCCTTCCCCGCGGGGTTTTTTTGCGACTGGGACTCGCAGCCTTAGGCCCCCTTGTGCCCACCAATCAGCCTGGGAAATTGATCGTGACCAGCAGACTTGCGGCACCAGCCCGGAGACCCAAAGCCCGAGTTGCCGGATTCTCTTCCGGGTTCTGGCTGGGCAGCCGAGAGTGGACCCGACCGATTCCCACGCCGTGGGAGCCTCCCCTCACCTGGGATACACGGTCGATCGCTGTTGTTTTAGGGCCCAGAGTTCAGTCTCCTGGTCGCTGCACGGAGTGTGTTGTTCTGCTTCTCAGACACGGTGTTCTCGCAGTGCCGCCATCTTGGCCCCCCTCGTTACACGTTTTTACACGCTTTCCCATTAAGGGGTGTTCCGTACATGGCTTCCCGATGGCGTCCCTTCACCACTGTTGGCTGAACAGAGCACGCTCCTCCTCATCCTCGGGTATTCAGGGTCTGAGGGTACCTGGAGGGAGAGAAACAAATCAGCTACTAACTATGTTGCCAAAAGAAGCGCTTATTTGTTGGCCTAAATTATTCGTTATGTTGTATCTCTGGTCCAGGGACCCTGAAGTGCGAAGCCCAGGGGCTCATTCTGTTGGAACCTCCCAGGAAGCCATCAGAATAATGACTGACTCCTCCCTAGTCCATTGTGTGCCTGGTGCTCTTCTAAGCGTTTTTATTCAGGGCCACTCATAACATTCTCCTTACAATCTACAGGTGTAGTTCTCTTCACTTAGTAATGAGAAAAGGATGCATCGCTCAGAGAAGTTAGATTGCCCAATGTCAGAAAACCTAGCAAAATTCATTGCAGCTGGCTTTGGAGTCTGCTCCCATCTGAAAAAGCACAGAAATGTTTAAGTAATATAGTAGGTCACCCGTTTGAATGTTAAACATTTTCCATTTTCATAGGAACCCGAATTTCTGCAATTTGTTTCGATTCTCTTTTATGAATCAGTTTATCCATGAAGCGCAGTGCCACAAAGCCCCGTGGGCCTGTGTTCAGTATTCCAGCGTGAAGAGCAGGAGCGCCACTGTGGGGTGCTTTGACTGCGGATTCTCGCAGATGGCAAAACAAGATTAAGATGGAGTAATCCTATTCCAGCTGCCATGTGCATCTTCACTGTTTTGATGAGGTTTGCATAATTTCCTGGTAATGTGGAGTAATTTCTGAATTGTATCGTGTTCATTTATTTGGGGCTGTGATTCAATATGCTGGGTCAAGTGTGCACATCATTTTCCCGTGGGCACCTTTGAGGGCAGCCTGGCTGCAGGAACTCCAGCACATTTTAGAGGAGCCTTCTGCAGCGTGTCTGTTCTTCTGCTTCTCTAGGTTGCAAATCCACAAATAGTCTGACCTATGACCCAGCAGGACATTTAAGATATTACTTTAGGACATATTCATGGGTTCGGAAGGGCTTCGGTGGCCTTGAGTTTAATTGCTGGCTGTTATTTTTTGGCTTGACTCGTATTCACTTGAAAATTACAGATAGGCTCATTACCTCACAACTGGGTCCAAGGGAGTTTAGTGCTAGTAGTAGGATTATTATTATGATTATCGAGACTCTCCTTTCATTATTCTACTTCTCTATTATCTGCAATAACTGGTCACTGCACTGAGGGTAAGTGAGGGGGTTTTCCTCTTTTAACTCAGCTTGCTGGCTGGCTCTACGGGGGAAGGAATGGTTGGTAATTAACGTTTAGAAAAATTGCTGCTTGAAAAAAAAAGGGAAAGCACCTCGAGAGTTAGCAATCAGCGTGTCAAGGCAGATAGCGGAGGCACTCCTGTAGTTCTGTCATTTTGCAAATAATGACAACCACGCTCTCCTGGTGATCTAAGCAACGAGAGCTCCGGCACTCAGCCGCTGGAATCAGCTGGGAAACCCGCGGCCTGAGGGTCTGAGAGTCGGGCCATCGGCGTAGGACATGCCAAGTCCACGCTGGGAGCATGCGCAGAACGCAGGCCTCCTTCGGTATTTGGTTTTTCAAGGTCTGTTTTGTGTTCATTACCGGCTTTTAAACGTGTCTGCTGCAGCTGTAGTTCTCTTGGAAGAAGCCTTTGGCAGAACGACAACGACAGTTGCAGCGCGCTTACTCCCTGTCAGGGACCCCCGTGAGAGCCGAGTGGATGGTGTCATTATAAGCTACGAAGTGAGCGAGTCATCCCCAGCCTCGCCACAGCGGTGGCCAGTGAGGCCCTGCAAGGCTGTATAACATAACCACCACCACAGCACACACACACATAGAAAACAGAAGAAGTCTTGCCGAGGCAGACTTCATAGCACCGTAGTGCTTACGTCTTGAAAGCACAGTTCCAAAGGCTGGGGATGTCGCTCAGGTGTGAGCCTGCCCCCACACGTGACCCTGGGTTCAGTCTCCAACACCACAAGAGAATAAAAGCACACAATTCAGTTGTTTTCAGTGTATTTAGAGAGTTGTGCAGATATCCCAATTTTCTAAACCCACGGCCTCAACCCCCCCTTCCTGCCCCTCCTGGGTTTGCTTATTCTGGGCATTTTAGATGAATGGAACAAGGCAGAATGTTGTGTATAGCTGCTTTCGCTTAGCGCGTGTTTCCGAGCTTCCCCCTCGAGACAGCAGTGAGTTGGCTGCCTTTGAAAGGGAGGTTGATGCATATTCTGTTGGGTCAGTCCTCCACACGTTCCTTTTCATCAGTCGACGGAGAGGCTGTTTCCGTTTTGGTGGCATCGTGAACGACACTGTTCTTTGCAGATGCTTGGGGACAGGAAGCGCCTTGCTTACGACTGCCTGTCTTTCCGGTTGTGGTCATTCTTGTGGAGGAGACGCGGGTTTGGTTTGCATTTCTAAACCTTTTCGGCGCTTGTGGGTCATTTGGGTATCACCTTCACAGAAACGCCTGTTTAAGTTCGCCCCCATTTTTAACTTGGTTGAGTTGTAGGATTTCTTTTTAACCTACGCAGGATACTGGGGCCCTTATCAGATAGACGACACGCACTCTTCTCGTTCCTTCCCCTGTCTTCATGGCGTCCTTTAAAACACAGATTTTAATGTTTTAGTTCAGTTTATTTAATTTGTCTTTTATAATCTGTGTTTCTGAGCATACATATGTAGTGTGTGTGTGTGTGTGTGTGTGTGTGTGTGTGTGAGAGAGAGAGAGAGAGAGAGAGAGAGAAATCAGCCTTGAGTGTCGTTTCTCAGGTGCAGCCCACCTTGTTCTTTTCAGACATGGCCTCTGATTGGTGTTGGCAGTGGAGGGCTTGCTCTTACGCTGACCAGCCGGCCCCAGGGATGCTCTTGTCTAGTCTCCTCAGCGCTGGGATTGCAACTGTGCCAGCACTCTTAGCGTTTCTATGTGGGTTCTGGGATCAAACTTAGGACCTTATGACTGCGCAGCAAGCGCTTTCCTGAGCTGTCCCTCTGGCTGTATTTTTATTATTTCTCTATTTCTCTATTTATTTATTTATTTATTTATTTATTTATTTATTTATTTATTTATTTTTAGCAGTATAATAGTTTTAGTTTTAAAATTTAGGTTCATAACCCATTTTGGGTTAATTTTTGTATACAATATGAAGTAAATGGTTTTATTTTTTTGTGGAAATCTGTGAGAATTAATCAGGCTGGAAGATGTCATTTTGGTTGGTGTAGGTCAGAAAAATTTGTGGTGAATTACTTGTCTCAAACTGGTTGTAAAAAATATTAGAGCTTTGACTCCAAATTTAAGATACAATGCAATGATACAATGATACTAATGTTTTTTTCTTCTGAATTTAATATTCCTGGAGTCCAGAATGGTGGCTCTCTGTGATGTTTAATTTACACCCATTATACAATCATAATGAGGACAGGGAATAGTTTTTTATTAAGTATCTTTTGCTAACCTGTGAAAAAGTTTTTATAATTCTCAGGAACAAATTTAACATCCTAAAGGACATAAATGTTAAAATAAAAGGAAGTAAAGGTTTTAAAAGTGCAATCATCTACACCATGCTTTAGGCTCCTGGGATCAGTACATCTGCCGTAGTTCTGTGCATTGGCCAGCTGCTGCAGGAAAGAAAAGAGATGAGGTCAGGATGAGGTAAAATGAAGAAAGAAGGAGACAGACAGCGAGGAGGGCCCTGAGGCACATAGCCTATGAGGCCTCCTGCCCCCACGGCTTGGAGGGTCAGGAGTGTGAGTATCAGGGAATGGAAAAGTCACTAAGGTAAATGACACTGGATTATGAACCCTTACAGATACCAGGCAAACGAAACAGATGATAATAAATTTTGGCACATGGCAATGAGGAGCAAATACAATTTGAGCTGTGATAACATCTGGAGCTACTTATTTACCAAAGTGTGACCCATGATGTCCTATCTTGGTCCATCACCCTTAGGATGACCTTGGTTTATGAACCACATTCAGTTATACCGTCACACTCCGGGATGGTCTCTGGTCTGTGTTGCAGATAGGCTGCAGAGCAGAGAAGAAACAAATTTCTTTAGTGTGCTTTTGGGGATCATTGCAAGTATACATTGTTCTGTTTATTTACTGTATTTCCTGAAGCCAGTGTTTGTCAGGTGCTTACGAGGGCCACACATTAGTATGTTTGCTTTCAAGGAACTTAGAGCAATAATACAGGTTGTAGGCAAATGAGTCTAGGTTTCAGTCCAGCATCAAAGCTGCAGTGATACTAAGGAAGATATGAAGGTGGACTTCCCACTCACTAGGATTCAGTTGTATCCAACTGTTGTGATCTCCAGGCTCCGCAGCTCGATAAAGGGATTCGAAATGACGGCAACAAAGTGTTGATAAATACCCAACAATACGAGACTCTACCGGTGTATGACAAGTTCTTAATGCAAGAACATTATGTTCTGTATGAAGTCCTTCAATAATATTAATTTTCAAGAACATTAAACTCTGTCTGTGTGCTGAAGCCGGTAATTACACTGCATAAAAATGGCTGAATAACCAGGGTGTGGGCCAATTACTCCGTCCCTCCTCACTATTATTTTCGTGGAGCACGGTATGGATGATGTCTGCACACGAAGTGATGATGTCCAGCACATAGATGAGAAGTAAATTTCCAAAAGCACGGTGACGCATGCTCGCATGCCCTGACAAATTAGCCAGAGAGCCTTGTCAACTCTCTTGGAGGATGGCTAACCTGAATGGTTCGGGGTGAGACCCTGGCTCTAGGCTCTTCTTGGGGTCAGCATCCCCAGGATGTTGGATCCACAGCCTTGCCCTTAAGGCAACACATGGCACACAGGCAGCCCAGTGCCAGGCACCGATGAATGGGCTGTTTGATGGGGTAGCCTGCTGCTCATGGCTATCTCAGGAAGTCCCCAGCGGACACCGTATGAAGAAGGCTGATCCTGCAGGGCCTCCCTCTTGGCTGTATGCTGGTGTCCTCACCACACCCACTGTGTCTGCAAGTATTAGCAGTATTCCCATCCTAAGAAATGGTCTTTGTGAGAAAGGACACTCTGAAGGCTGATGAAATTCAGAACAGGATGAACACTTTACAAGGTTGTTGTAATTCACTGAGATATTTGCAGAACATTTCCTCTGTGCCAGACACTGATTTAGCACATATTAAATTATTATTTAGTTATTAATAGTAATTATACATTATCCCTAATTGCTTATTTCAAGCTCTAACAGTTTGTTTCCTTTCTGTGGGAAACTATGTAGCCATAAAGATGTAAGATGAGGGGCAAGGGCAGTGGCTCAGCAGGTTGAGTCACAACCAGCCTTCACTCCCTGGGATCCATCTACATGGTGGAAGGAGAGAAAGGGCTTCTGTGAGTTGACCCCTGATTTCCAATAGCACCCATGATAGATGAATGAATACAATAAACATTTAAAATTTAAATATCTAAATAAGATGTAATACAAAGATAGCTTTCTTTGTAAATGCTATGCTCCATTTTAGGCTTATGCATTCACTATATACCCTGGTTCCGTGTCAAATTGACATAAGTTAAGAGTCATCAGTGAGGAAGGAGCCTTAGCTGAGAAAATGCCTCCATGAGATCCAGCTCTAAGGCATTTCCTCAATTGGTGGTGAATGGGGGAGGGCCCAGCCCATGTGACTGGTGCCATCCCTGGGCTGGTGGTCCTGGGTTTTGTAAGAAAGCAGGCTGAGCAAGACATGGGAAGTAAGCCAGTAAGTGGCACCCCTCCATGGCCTCTGCATCAGCTCCTGCCTCCAGGTTCCTGCCCTGCTGGAGTTCCTGTCCTGATTTCGTCCAATGATGAGCTATGATCTGGAAGTGTAAGCCAAATAAACTCTTTCCTCCCCAACTTGCCTTTGGTCATGGTGTTTTATTGTAGCAATAAAAACCCTAACTAAGACATGCATTATTGCCAGTTAGATCTTTCAAATTGAAACATACTGAAAAAAACAAACAAACATTGGATCCAGCGGCATCCCAGATGTTAGGTAGTGTATTATGCAAAGTACATTATTGAATTCAGGGACTAGCATTTTAAGAAGAGTTCTGAGTGCCCTGTGGGAGTTGGGGAGATAGTTCAGTTCAGAAACTGCTTGTTGAGTAGTAGGCAGACCTGAATTCAATGCTGGGCTTGGTGGGACATACTCGGTGGCATACTCCTAAATGCAAGCACAGAGGAGACAAGAGAAAGCCTGGAGACCACTGGCCAGCCAGCCTAGCCCAAATGGTAAGCCTCAGGTCCCAGCAGGAGAGCGTGTTCCAACAACCACAATGGCATGACGATGACAACAGCAGCAGCAGCAGCAGCGGCAGCAGCAGCAGCAGCAGCAGCAGCAGCAGGAGCAGGAGCAGCAGCAGGAGCAGCAGCAGCAGGAGCAGCAGCAGCAGCAGCAGCAGCAGCAGGAGCAGCAGCAGCAGCAGGAGCAGCAGCAGCGGCAGCAGCAGCAGCAGCAGCAGGAGCAGCAGCAGCAGCAGGAGCAGCAGCAGCAGCAGGAGCAGCAGCAGCAGCAGCAGCAGCAGCAGCAGCAGCAGCAGCAGCAGGAGCAGCAGCAGCAGGAGTAGCAGCAGCAGCAGCAGCAGCAGGAGCAGCAGCAGTCAACTACAAACCTCAAATGAAACAGAGTGGAGCTGCAGAGACAGCTCAGTGGTTAAGAGCACTCATTGTCCCGGCAGAGGGCCTGGATTTGCTGTTCTGCACCCACAGGATGGCTAAGCACCACCGTGACTCCTTTTTCAGGGGACAGATAGGACGCCGTCTGCTAACGCCCTCAGGCGGCGGGCACAGGTGGTGCACAGCTATCCCTCCAGGCAAAACACTCACACCCATAAAATGGTAAAGTAAAACAAGCCTAACAACAACAAAAACAAGGCGCCTGATCATTCCAAGGAAGGCCACCCAAGGTTGACCTCTGGCTCCTGCACACACACACACACACACACACACACACACACACACACGAATGCATGTGTGCTCGGATGTGTGCACACACACATGCCCCCCATCCCAACGACAACGTACCTCCCAGAGAGAGAGGTGGGGGAAAAGCACCCAGGAGTCTCCCCTCATGAAGTGAGGAGATACCATCAGTGAGGGTGGAAAGAGGGCCTAAGCAGTGTATGTGTGTGTGTGTGTGTGTGTGTGTGTGTGTGTGTGTGTGTGTGTGATGAGGTACACTGTGAGCGAAACAGAGCGGCTTCCGTCTCCACAGAACTAAAGCTGGGGCAGGACATACACAAGACCATGAGCACAGACATCAGCTGGGGGCTCCCTGCAGGGATGTGAGGGAGAGATGGCGGTAGCCTGAACTAGGTGTGTCAGGTCTGTAACAGAAAAGCTGGGAATTCTCAGTGGCTTTACACGGTGGAAACTTGTCTGATGTCCCATAGTTCAATGTGAGTGTTAACAGTCAGTCTTCCAGTTTCTCATTCATAAATCAGGCTCCTTCTACCTCATGGCCCCACAGTCCTTGAAGACTCCAAAGTCTCTCATTTAGCTAGTTTGTGGAAAGGAATGAGGCTGAGGAAGGGCCACTAGCTTTGGTGACACAAGCAATATCCGTTGACATTCCACAGGGAAGGGGCCATTGTCTGTCTACTGCATGCCACGTGCAAGGGGCCTGGAAGACCAGCTTCTGGCTGGACAGCTGTGACAGTGCCCACATGGCAATTCCACATTAGAGAAGAGAAACACAAATCTTAGGTGGCCAGAGACCAGGCTGTGCTGTAGTTAGGTAGGTGAGATTGGAATGGAATAAATCATCACCCAGAGTCCATGTGATGATTGAGTATATATATGACCAAGGGACAAATAGCAGCTACGGCTGACTCCTGGGTCACTGGTCATTTAATTTACAGAGATAAGGAAGAGAGTTGGAGCCAGGGGTGCAGGAGACGGGGTGAGGGTTTGGGGAGAATAGAAGTTTTTGTTTTGGATTCAGGATTTCATTTGGCCCTAGTTGACTTCAGGTTTGTTTATAGGCAAGGTTGGATTTGAATTCCTGACCCTTTTGTCTCTGTCCCTCCAAGTGCTGGGATTACAGGTCTGTCTGAGAAGAGAGGTTTGATATGGGCGATATGGATTTTCAGGTGATAGCCTGGAGGCCAAGTACAGATGACTAACAATTGGGTTATGAAGGTCTGAAGTAGAGGAGAGGACTGATCCCAAGACAGGGACTGGGGAGTCATCCGTCAGGCAGTGACTGACACTATGACAGGAAATGGCTGCCTTTGGGGAGAAGAGCTGGACCAAGCCACAACACCAATGAAGAGCCTGGGTGGGCTACACTCCATTTGGTAGAAGTAGGGGGGCTGAAAGGGGAGAGATGGCTCAGCAGGGAGATAATTCTCCAGTTTCCACAATGTTTAAGCTGTAGCTAATGAGAGGGTTATACAATTGACGTAATGCAGAAGGGACCAAAAATGTAATTCTTATGCAAAATCATCGAAACATTAAGAGTTATTGAGTAGGAGATAGGCTGAAGATTTCAGTTGGTGAGTCTCAGTGTGGAAGCTCAATCGTTACACCGGTGCTGAAAGCTACCTGTGCGGTTAGGGAGTCAGTAGAATCCAAATCAGTGACAGAAGAAAGAGAGGGGTCTAGGATTCCAAAGAAGAGAAAACCATGGACTGAGCTGAGCCAAGAATGAGCGTTCAAAATGAGTGAGGAGGAGTGCTCACTGGTGTGGCTGGTGGGAGGGGGATGAGCCTGCGCACTAGCGCAGTCTTCCTTCTGATTTCTGTGCACTTTGTTGTCTGGAAAATGATAGTTCTTATATGCAGACCTAGATTATTGGCTGTTGCCTACACAAGTATTTGATGTGGTTTAGAAAACAAAATGGCACTTAAAAAAATCTTGAGGTAACACTATTCCTAATTTTCTGAGAAAGCGCCAGATTGATTTCCAGAGTGGTTGTACAAGTTTACATTCCCCCCAGCAATGGAGGAGGGTTCCCCTTTCTCCACATCCTCTCCAGCATGTACTATCACTTGAGTTTTTGATCTTAGCCATTCTGATGGGTGTAAGGTGAAATCTCAGGGTTGTTTCGATTTGCATTTCCCCGATGACTAAGGACGTTGAACATTTCTTTAAGTGTTTCTCTGCTATTCGATATTCCTCTATTGAGAATTCTCTGTTTAGCTCTGTAGCCCACTTTTTAATTGGTTTGTTGCTGTTTAACTTCTTGAGTTCTTTATATAGTCTGGATATTAGCCCTCTGTCAGATATAGGATTGGTGAAGATCCTTTCCCAGACTGTAGGCTATCATTTTGTTCTGATGACAGGTTCCTTTGCTTTACTGCTCAGATGTAACCCATGGCAGCTCAGTCTCCAAGTGCGTTCCCTAGTAAGGGGAACAGGGACTATCTCTGACATGAACTCAGTGGCTGGCTCTTTGATCACCTCCCCCTGGGAGGGTGGTGAAGCCTTGCCAGGCCACAGAGGAAGATGATGCAGCCAGCCTTGATGAGACCTGATAGGGCAGATAGAAGGGGAGGAGGTCCTTCCATATCAGTGAACTGGGGGAGGGGCAGAGGGGGAGAAGAGGGAGGGAGGGTGAGACTAGCAGGAGACAAGGGAGGGGGACACAGCTGGGATACAAAATGAATAAATTGTAATAATAAAATAAAATAATTTAGAACAAAAACATCTAACTTAATAAGAGTTAAAGGCTAACATGAGAAATCATGAATGTGAGTTTGTGGTGAATTAAGAACGAAGAACTTGCTGTGTCTTAAGTAAGATGTTTGCTTCAGAAGGAGCTGTTCTCTGGCCTCAGAGAAAGAGGGAGCAAACCGGAGGAGGCTTCGGTACATTTGCAGCCAACAGATGTCAGTGTTGGGACACAATTCAGAGCAGGGCTTGGGAGCCTCCTCTCGGGTTGTACTTTGATTTATTGTGTGGATTTTGTTGGCTGCCCCTCTCCCTTAAAACGTTTCAACACGAGCACATTATAATGCAAGCTTCTCCACGTCCCGAGAGGGGCCTCCAACATTCTGCAACAAGCCGCAGGAGAATATCACGGGGTGAGACTGTGTAGCGAACACCTTCGGGGGCTGGAGGGGTAGAGTTGGGCGGCCTCCGTCAGCCTCCTTCTGCCCTGGGCGCAGCTGGTGGATGGTGAGCCCCAGCCTCTCCCCTCACGGCCAGGAGTCACAGAGCCCTGGGCTCAGTTGCTTTGGAGGTTCTGGCAGTTCTCACAAGACTAAGAATGGGGAAAACAGTCGATTCCTTACTGCTCTTCACAGAGTCTGGTTCTGTGATCAAAAGTATGTGCTGTTCGAGCCAATTATACGTCTCACCTGGCTACTGTTTCTTAGACCATTAGCCAAAGTAGCAACTTGGATTTTAAGCTTTGAATTGAAAGAGAATAAGCTTGCAGATGGCTCAGTCTTAATGTCTTTGAAGCCTGTCACTGTGGATCTGGAAGAGTTGCTGACAGACTCTGGTGCAAGGACAGGTAGAGGGGTGTGGCAGAGTGAAGGTCAAGTCCAGAAAGCCTTGCTTCTGAGGGCCTGTATCTGCCCAACTATCTTACCAGCCCCCCCCCCCCCCAAGGCAGGGTCTCTTGGCGTAGCCCTGGCTGTCCTGGATTTGATTTGTAGACCGGGCTGGCCTCAGACTCACAGAGATCTGCCTGCCTCTGCCTCCTGGAGCGCTGGGATTAAAGACGTGCGCCACCACACCAGGCCCTCATCCCATGGTGTTTAAAAATTTAGTAATTTTATCTTTTGAGAACTTTATACATGAGCACTGTATCTATCTCATCCTTGCCCTTCCCTTTCCCCCACTCCTCCTGTGCGCCCTCCCAGATTTATGGCCTATAATTTAATTATTTTGTTGAAAATTTATACAGTACATACAAATATACAAATACAGGTACACATATATGCAAAGACACGTGCACACATGTGTCTATAACCTGCTGGGTCCGCTTACATTTGCTTGTATGTGAGTGTCCAGGGCTGTCCACTTGGAAGTGGACATCACATGCGGGAACTGACTCTTGCTTTCTCACCAGGCCTTGCCCACCTCCAGCTCTTCATCTGCCTCTAGGGGCGAGGCCATATGGAATTTCCCCTGTCCACACTGGCTTGTCAACTGGTGTTGTCATTATGCTGGTCTTGTTCAGGCAACCATGTTGTTCAGAGTTCATGGGTGCGGCTTCCTTGTTATATATAGAAGATACTATCTCAGCACTATTCTGGACTTTTGGTCCTGGCAATCATTTTCTCCAGTTTTTATGATTTTCCTTGAGCCGTAGGTTCAGGGGCTCATTGCTGATATATCAGTTGGGATTGGGTAGATCACAGTTTCTTATGCTCTGTATTTTAATAAGTGGGTATTTAGCTTTGCTTGTTATCTAGCTTCTTAGATGTGACCAACTATTATTCCGAGTAAAAACTTTTTCTAGAGTACTGTTGGAGCTGAAGAAAAATAATCTTGATCTTCAGGACTTAGCAATCTACTTATAACGTAGAACTAAGAACGGCTTCTCGGCAAGTTTGCTCGTGGTCACAACTTATCTGTGACGACTGTGAAACTGCTTCGTGTAATAGTGTAAGGAAGCCAACTCCACCAACACGCAGGGTGAATTTTAGCAGCGGGAAGGTACGTTCTGAGCTGTCTCTAGCAGTCTGAATATGGCGGCATGGTTGTGTGAATGGCAGTCAGCTTGGTCTACAGACACAAAGAGTTCCAGACCAGCCAGGGAACACAGTAATAACCTACTTCAATTTTTTAAAAAAGAAAGTCTCTGTGTGAAAGAGATTGGATAGGTAGGTAGATGGATGGATAGATGGCTGGATAGCTAGATGGATAGAGAGGTAGATAGATGAATGGATAGTGGATAGATAGATGAATAGGTAGATAAATAGGTAGATGGATGGATGGGTAGATGGATAGATAGAAAGATGGATGGATGGATGGATGGATGGATGGATGGATGGATGGATGGATAGATAGATGGATAGACAGACAGACGGATAGATATATAGATGGATAGTATCTGGGCGTGCAATTACAACAAGATGAAATATGAGCAAACATGCACTCTTACAGTGTACATACCAACCTGTGAAGTGGAAGTTAGGCTCCTGAGCGTACAAGAGGGAAGGTGTACAGAAGGACATAGATGATGAGGCTTAAAGATAAATTTGGGGTCAGAGCTCAGAGAACCTTTAAATTGATGTTAAGGCATCTGGTATTGGTGTAAAAATAGTGGGAATCCCATAAACAGAAAGACACACAGGGTATATACTCACTCATAAGTGGATACTAGACATATAATATAGGATAAACATACTAAAATCTGTACACCTAAAGAAGCTAATCAAGAAGGAGGACTCTGGATAAGATGTTCAATCCTCATTCAGAAAGGCAAAGAGGATGGACATCAGAAGAGAGAGAAAACAGGGAAAAATAATCTTGATCTTAATCTCCAGAGCCTACCACAGAGGGACTCTGAAAGTCTCTACCTGCAGGGTATCAAAGCAGATGCTGAGACCTATAGCCAAATTTTGGGCAGAGTGCACAATTCTTATGAAAGAAGTGGGAAATAGTAAGACCTGGAAAGGACAGGAGCTCCACAAGGAGGGCAACAGAACCAAAAATTCTGGGCACAGGGGTCTTTTCTGAGACTGATACTCCAATCAAGGACTATTCATGGAGATAGCCTAAGACCCTTGCACAAATGTAGCCCATGGCAGTTCAGTGTCCAAGTGGGTTCCATAGTAATGGGAACAGGGACTGCCTCTGACATAATCTGATTGGCCTGCTCTTTGATCACCTCCCCTCAGGGGGGGGGGTGCAGCCTTTCTAAGCCACAGAAGAAGACAATGCAGCCAGTCCTGATGAGACCTGATAGATGGGTTCAGAAGAAAGGGGAGAGCTCCCCTATCAGTGGACTGGGGGAGGTGTATGGGTGGGACAAAGGGAGGGAGGGTGGGCTTGGAAGGGGAGGAGGAAGCTACAGGGGGTATACAAAGTGAATAAACTGTAATAACAAAGAATAAAATAAAAAAGAAAACAAACAAACAAACAAAATAGTGGGAATCATAAGGACAGTAGTGACATGAAACAGACAGGTCAGTGTTCTGGAAAGATGATGGGGTCTGAGGATCTGAGTTTTAAATATTGGCTAGAGGCAGAGGCTCCGGTTTGACAGAGGTCACATGAGTGGTAGTGGGCAGGTAACTTGAATTGTGGTAGTGGGATAAACAGTGAGACACGGAAGACACTTAAAGGTAAAATTACGCTGGATTAAGATGTCTAAGTTCTAAGAACTGACTAGCTAATAGGGTCTCTGCTACTTCTCATAGATTATCTAAAATTAAACATTGAGGTAAAAAAAGACATAACAAAACCCAGTATATTTCTACAGACTAGAATCCTTAATAATTTTAATATAGTACATTTTATGTTTTTCGATTTTTATATCCTTTTTTTTTTTTTTACAACTGAAGGTTCCAAGTTAAAAAAGAAATCAAACTCCCAATTCTTTTTTTTTGTTGTTGTTGTTATTTTACACCCAAACTGTGTTTCCTAAGTTTTAAAGTGGTAAATTATTTATTTGTAGGCACTTCAAAACCAGCTTAGCTGAAGAGCTTGTCTTGTATCACAGGAATGCAGGGAAAAGCACGTAAAAAGGAAGGAGAGATGATGAAGTACTTTCTCGGGGAATGTGGCACGTCCCAGGGGTTAACCATTGGTCGGCCACATCCATCCAGTGGTTGGATCCAACCTTGTCATCACAGGATGCGTGTACCCTCATCAACCACTAGCCTGGGCCCTGCAATTTCTCCATGTAGATTATTGGATCCTGTCTGTATGCAGTCAGAGCATACCCTCTGGGGTGAAAAATAGCACAAGTAATGGTGTAAAACAGCCAGTAAGTGTACTTACTGAGTGTTTACGTAAGAGTCAGACGTTTCTGTGTGCACATTAATTACCACTAAGTAAACATTTTCACCCAGTTTCTCAGTTAAAGAAGCTGGGTCATGAAGGACTTAGGCACACATGAATCATGGAGATTAAAGCTCGGATGCGACCCAGATGAAATGATGGGCGAGCCAGAACCCTTTACCCATCAATCTGCTAGACAAGAGAGGGAGAAGTATGAGGTCATCAGAACTGTACACGTAGCCAAGGCGATGGGGAGAGATACTTATGCTATGGCTGGGGATGATATATTAAGATTATCATCTGCTTAAGACACTGTTGGTGCTAAGCGTCTTCAAAATAATCTCTTCAAGTTAACAGATGAAATCCATACATATTTATTATGTAATAGATTTTGAAATATATATGAATAGCTATATTTGGCTACTCGATATATAAATTACCTCACATACTTAATTACTTTTATGGTGGAAATTCTTGAAAATCTACTCAGTCACTCTGGCCAGTGAAGCAAGCTGGTAACTGCAGAACACCTCTCTCTCCATGTCTCCAAGTCCAATCTTCCGTCATCTACAGCTCTGTAGCTGACCACGTGCATTGGCCTTGCCTCCCACTTTGGCCCCATTCCCAGGGGACTCAGCAGACCCTGGTGGAATGCCTTGCTTTGCTCCCTCCTGGTGGTTCCTCAGCCTCCCCTGACCCATTCTAAGCATCAGCTTCCAATACCCAGGAACGCGTTTTACCTGGGACTCCTAGTGCTCACTCCTGTTAGGATCCCAGAAGAATGTCTAGCTAGGCCACACACAGCCACCACCCTCTCCTAAGAAACACGGAAGGCCACAGGATGCAATAAACAGAACCTCCACCCACCAAAGACAAGACAAGATACCAGCACCTAGAATTATAACCTTCCCAGATGTCAATATTTCAGTGTAGAAGCACAAGGGCTAACAGCTGGGACACTATGGCTCCAGTAGAGCCCAGCAACTGTACTATAGCAGGCTCTGAGCTCTCCAACACCGCTGATATTAACTAATATCTACCTACAAATCCAGCTGAAACACAAGAAATGACCTCAAAACAGCCTTTATAAATATGACAGAGGTCTTTAAGGAGGAAATGAGAAAATCCCCTAAAGAAATTGATGAAAACACAAACAAGCAGTGGAAAAAATGAATGAAACAGTTCAAGACCTGAAAGTGGAAATAGAATCAACACAGAAAACTCGAAGTCAGGGAAATCTGTAAATGAAAAATTTAGGAGCTCAAACAGGAGCCTCGGAGAGAAACACCACCTACAGAATGAAAGAGATGGAAGACAGGACCTCAAGCACCGATGATACGACAGAAGAAATGGACAACTTAGTCAAAGAAAATGTTAAATCTAAACTATCCTAGAACAAAACATCCATGAAATTTGGGACACTATAAAAAGTCCAAATCTATAAATAATAGGAATAGAGAAAGGAAACTCAGGTCTAAGGCACAGAAAATATTTTCAACAAAATCATAGAAGAAAAATTTTCTAACCTAAAGAAGGAAAAGCCTGTCAAAGTAAAAGAAAACACATAGAACACAAAATAAGTCTGAACAGGACAAGAAAGTCCCTTCATCACAGAATAACCAAAACACTGAACATGCAGAACAAAGAAGACTATTAAAAGCTGCAAGGGAAAAAGACCAAGTAACATATTAAGGCAGACCTGTTAAAATAACACCTGACTTTTCAGTGTAGACTCTAAAAGCGAAAGGCCTGGACAGATGTTCTACAGACTCTAAGCAACCACAGACACCAAACTAGACTACTATACCCAGCAAAACTTCCAATCACAATAGATGGAGAAAATAGGAAATTCCATAATAAAATAAAATTTAACTAATATTTACCTACAAATCCAGCCCTACAAATGTGGTAGAAGGAAAATTCCAACCTAAAGAGGTTAACCACAGCCAAGAAAGCACAGGGAATAAATAATCTCAGACCATCAGATCAAAAGAGGAAAAACACATGCACACACACACACACACACACACACACACACACACACACACACATGTACAGGCACCCACAACCATACCAACAAAATAACAGGCATCAACAAATACTGCTCGTTAATACCTCTCCCCAATAAAAAGACACAGACTAAGAGAATGGATGTGAAAACACACTTAGCATCGAAGATAAATATCATCTCAGGGGAAAGGGATGGAAAAAGATTTCAAATACACTTTAAAGTTCTAGGACAAAAAGAAAAAAAACAGCTAAAAGATGGCACGAGGTAATAAAACTCAAGGCTGAAATTAATAAAATAGGAACAAACAAAACACAATCAATGGAACAGAGTTGGTTCTTTAAGAAAATCAATAATATTGACAAACCCTTAATCAAATTAACTAAAAGGCAGACAGAGGATATCCAAATTAAGAAAATTAGAAATGAGAAGGGGGTAGATATAGTAAAAGACACTGAGGAAGTCCACAGAATCATAAGGACATACTTTAAAAATCTGTTCTCCATCAAATTGGAAAACCTAAAAGAGACGGATAATTTTCTCGATACATGCCACTTACCAAAGTTAAATCAAGATCGGATAATCAATTTAAACAATTTAAACTCTAAATAAATTAGTTTAAACTCTAGTGAAATAGAAGCAGTCATTAAAAGTTTCCTAGTCACAAAAACTCCTGGACCATATAATTTTAGTTCAGAATTCTACCAGACTTTCAAAGAAGAGTTAACACCGACAATCCACAAATTATTCCACAAAACAGAAGCAGAAGGAACATTGTCCATCTGGTTTTACAAGACCACAGTTACCCTGATACTCAAACCATATAAAGACCCCCCAAAAAGGAAAGAGATCACAGACCTTGTAAACATACATGCAAAAATTCTCAATAAGTTACCTGCAAACCAAATTTAAGAACACATCAAAAATATTACCCACCATGATCAAGTAGGCTTCATCCCGGAAATGCACGGATGGTTCAGCATATGTAAATTGATAAATGTAATCCACCCTATTAAAAAAAAACAAAAGAAAAAAAATGATCATCTTATTAGATCCAGAAAAAGTCATTGACAAAAATACAACACCCCTTTTGATAAAAGTCCTGGGCGTATTGGGGATACAGGAGACCTTAGCTTAAGAAAGGTGTTACATAGCAAGGCCAGCATCAACACCAGCTTAAGTGGGGATGGACTCAAAGCAATTCCACTAATATCAGGAAGGAGACAGGTCTCTACTGCACATATTCAGTATACATAAAGTCTTGAAGTCTTAGCTAGAGCATTGACACAACCGAAGGAGATCCAGGGATACAAACTGGAATAGAATTTGCTGATGATATAATGATGTAATATGTATATGTGACTGAAAAGTTCTGCAAGGGTCTTAGTTTGGGTTATTATTGCTGTGATGAAACACCATGACCACAAGCAAACTGGGGGGGAAAGGGTTTATCTGGCCGACGCTTGAAGGAGTGCTGCTCACTGGCTTGCGCCTAATGCCTTGCTCAGCCTGCTTTCTTATAGAATCCAGGACTGCCAGCGAAGGGTGGCCCCACTCACAATGGGCTGGGCCCTCCCCTATTAATTGCTAATTAAAATAATGTCCTACAGTCTCGTCTACAGCCCAACACTGGGAGGCATTTTATTAACTGAGGCTCCCTCCTCGCAAATGACTTTAGTTTGTGTTAAAACTAGCCAGCACACCAGGAAACTCCTACAGCTGGTAAACACTTTTCGAAAAGTAGCTGGATATAGAATTTACTCACAAGATCGCTAACCCTCCTCTATTAAATGACAAATGGACTGAGAAAGAAACCAGGGAAACAACACATTTCACAATGGCCTCAAATAATATAAAATGTCTTGGCATAACTCTAAACAACAAGTGAAGATATGTATGATAAAAACTTTAAGACACTGAGGAAATCAGAACATAGATCTCCCAAGCTCAAAAGTTGGTAGGATTAATACAGTAAAAATGGCCATTCTACCAAAACCAATCTACAGATTCAATGCAATCCCCATCAAAATTCTAACACAATTCTTCAGAGATTATGACATGACAATTTTCAACTTCATATGTAAACATAAAAAATCCCAAATAAAAGAACCACTGGAGTTATCACCATCCCTGACTTCAAGTTGTACTACAGGGCAATCATAAGAACGACAGTGTGGCCATGGCCAAAAGAGAGACATGTTGATCAATGAAACTGGATTGAAGACCTAGGCATGAATCAACATATCTGAGTACATCTGATTTTTTTTTAAATAAGGAAGCTAGAAATACAGACCAAAAAAAAAAAAAAAAAAAAAAAAAAAAAAAAAAAAAAAAAAAAAA
>NW_026590663.1:7259188-7336125 GCF_907164565.1 Psammomys obesus | reverse complement strand
AAAAAAAAAAAAAAAAAAAAAAAAAAAAAAAAAAAAAAAAAAAAAAAGACAACATCCCTAACAAATGGTGTTGGTCATGCAGAAGAAGGCAAATCGATCCATATTTATCACCCTGCAGAAAACTCAAGTCTAAGTGAATCAAAGGCCTCAACATAAAACCAGATATACTGAATCTGACAGAAGAGAAAGTGGAGAATAACCTTGAACTCATTGACATAGGAAAAGACTTTCTGAACAGAACACCATTAACACAGGCACAAAGATCAATAATTAACAAATGGGACTCATAAAACTGAGAAACTTCTGCATGGCAAAAACATCATTTGAACAGAACGATAGCCTACAGAATGGGAAAAGATTTTGACCAACTGCATGACTGATAGAGGGTTAATATTCGAAATATACAAAGAAGTAAAAAAATTGGATCTCAAGAAAACAAATAACCCAATTAAAAATGGGGTACAGATCTAAACATAGAATTCTCAAAAGAGAAACTTCAAATGGCTGAGAAACACTTAAATGTTCAACACTTGTAGTCACCAGGGAATTGCGAATAAGAACTACTTTTCATCTTATAAATGCCAGAATGGCTAAGGTCAATAAAACAAGTGACATCTCATGACGACAGACTCCCTAGAAAAGGGAAATAGAATAGATAGTTATGGGTGCATTGGAGGGGGGCAGCTGGAATGGGGACCAAATGGGGAGGGGGAGAGGAGGTGGGAGCGAGGGTGGGAATATGGGGAGAAATAGCTAAAATTAAGGGGCATTTGAGGAGTAATGGGAAAGGTTAGCACAGTGGAAACTTCCTAAAATGTAGACGTATGTGAAGGGGATCCAGGTGAAATCACCAAACCATAGGAGGGGGTGGAATGGACGGACAAAGTTCCAACTGGCCGTCCCGTGTCACCAAACAAAGCTTCCAGCACTGGGGTCAGGTTACACCTAGTTGAATTGTTGGCCAAAGAAGTCCCATAAGAATCCCCAAATAACGCAGGCACTAAGGTTGTGGGAGTGACCGACCGCTGTCTGATTTGACTTGAGGCCCACTCCACAAGATGGAACCGTACCTGACACTGCTGGCTGACTGAAATCCTGAGAGTAGATCTCCAGAGGTCTAAGGGGGAAAAAACTACTCAGTGATTTCCAGGGCTGTCACACTTCGTGAGTATCGTCAGCTGCACGTTACCTTTTCCATTACTCCTGTAGTCTGAGATGGTGAATCCTGTCAACATCTCTCCGACTGTCTCTGCCCAGTCCTGCTTCCTTCTGGCTACAGGAGTTCCTCTGTCATTCAGGTTTTCATGTTTGGCAATCATGTCAGAAACAAGTTTCCTTCTTTAACAAACGCCCTCTTGGTTGGTGTTTTATTATGGTAGCCGTAGTTTCACATGCAGTTGGGGTGGTCAGTGGACAGCCTTGGCTGCTGGGTGTCAGGAGACGGGCGCTCTTGTTTGCCACGGCATAAACTAGGCTGGCTGGTCCATGGGCTTGTGGGGACTCACCTTTACCCCCTTTCTATTCTGTTTGTAGGAGCACTGGGTCTACAGATGTGCTCCACCACGCCCTGTTCTCACGTGGGTTCTGGGGATTTGAACTTACATCCTCATGCTCATGCCACGAGTGCTCAGCTATTAGTGCTTCTAACTGAAAAAGACATTTCTTTTTTTTTCCTTTAAAAATATTTTTATTAGCCAGCTGTGGTGGCTCACGCCTTTACTGCCAGCACTCAGAAGGCAGAGGCAGGTGGATCTCTATGTGTTCAAGGCCAGCCTGGTCTACAAAGAGTCCAGGACAGCCAAGGCTACACAGAGGAACCTTTTGATCATGTTACCCTTATAATTTCTCCCAGATCCACCTACATTCTCCTTCTATATTCCCCCAATTTCATGTCCTCTTTCTTTCTTTCTTTCTTTCTTTCTTTCTTTCTTTCTTTCTTTCTTTCTTTCTTTCTTTCTTTTTCTTTCTCTCTTTCCTCCCTCCTTCCCTCCCCCTCTCTCTCTTATTCCCTCCCTCCCTCCCTCCCTCCCTCCCTCCTTCCTTCCTTCCTTCCTTCCTTCCTTCCTTCCTTCCTTCCTTTTTTTTTGGAGATAGCGTCTCACTGTGTAACTTGGCTGTCCTGGACTCACTATGTAGACCAGGCTGGCCTCAAACTCACAGAAATCTGCCTGCCTTTGCCTCCTGAGTGCTGATATTAAAGGCATGTACCATCGCGCCCAGTTATGGTCTCTCTGTCTCTGTCTGTCTGTCTGTCTGTCTCTTTCTTTTAGACAACCCGCTGAGTTACTGGTGCTGCCTGTGTGCTTCTGGGTGTGGAGCCGTCCACTGGAGCACAGTGAACCTACCAGGAGCCACGCCCTTAAAGGGAACTGACACTCCTTCCCCCATAGGACACTGTTCACAGCCTCAGTCAGAGGTGCGGACTCCCAGGTCCCCGCCCACTCAGCGCTAGCTTGTAGAAAGGCTTGCTCTGGCGCAGCCCTTCTGTAATTAAAGTGGGATGCGGACCATCCTTGCCTCCCGCTGACGTCCCTCCTTCCCCTTCAAAGACCCGTTGTGACCGTGTTCCATACACCTAGATAATGCAGGCTCCGCTTTCCATCTCAACACTGGCAAATTGTTTTTTCTTTCTTTTTCTTTTTCCTTTTTTGGCTATGTAAGGTAACACTTTTAAAAGTTCAGGAACCAGGAATGGTATCTTTGGAGGCCCACCCTACAGTCTGCCATGCTGACGGGCTGCTTTTCAGAGTGCTTATTGTTTTATTCCATCACCCATCTGAGGGGTCCAATCTTCCTGCTCCTTCCCCACGCTCTGATGTTACTGCTGGTTTTCATTTTCACTTTTCTGAGCAGGTATGTAGTGATACCTCGCTGTGATTTGTCCTAACTTGTAACTCCCAGATGGCTAATGGGGTTGAACATCTTTTCACGTGTTAATTTAGTACCTGTATGTAATTTTCATCGAAATACCTGTTCGTGACTTCACCCGTCTAATGAATTGCTCACTTTTTTAAGTGATAAGTTTGAAGAATTCATTATATGTTTAGTTTCTAGTCTTTTGCCAGATAAATAATTTGAAAACAGTGTCTCCTACTCAGTTGCTCACTCTTCATGCTCCTCAAACAGTTTCCTGTGCAGCAAACATCTTTTGTTTACCTGGGCATGGTAGTTCATGCCTGTGATTGCAGGCCTCAGAAAGCGAGGGAGATGGATTATGAATTGTGGCTAGCCTGGGTTACTTAGGAAGTTTCAGGCCAGCCTGGGCTAGGTACTGGAACTCACTGTCACAGGCAAGCAAAACGGTGCATTAAGATCAAATTAATTAAATCAAATTAATTGGTACGGCCTAGTTGGATGGGTTTTCTTTTATCGATCAAGCCTTTTGTCATGTCTAAGAACTTCGGTTTTGGAGTCTAGGCTCAAACTTTTTCTTCTACATTTTTTGTTTCAGAATTTTATAGTTTTATGTTTACATTGGATTTCATGATTCATTTCTTTAGTTACTCTCACTGATGGAATGGATGCCTTTAATAGAAAAATGCTCATGTCTTTAACACTCAAAGATGTTTATGGTGTCACACATTTAGTAAGACTGTCACTTGGCGTCCAGGTAGACATCCATTGTACAGATAAACTGTCTGCTCTCAGGCTTTAATAGCAAGAAGTTGGAAATATGTCTGATGTTCCCAGAGCATAGTGATGGCCTCCTTTTTCATGTGTACATATGGTGAGAAACACATGACTTTACAGATCTTTCCTAAAGAAAAATAATTGAGAAACATTCTCGGCATTTGGAACCGTGACAAATTGTACTCTCTCTGTTTTGCTGTGGGCTGGAGTAATGGCAACTAGTGCTTCATTTGAAAAGAGCTCTGTGAACTGGTTCAGTTTTCTTCGTAGTTTCCTTACTTTCTGGTTTGGGAAAAGTTGGAAGCACCCTTTTCAGAGGTTAAGCATCTAATTAGGTTCCATAGCATTTTGTTGTTCAGTGGTTGAGGTAGTTGGTAAAGTGAGTTTTGGAATGCGATTAGGGAAAAAGAAAATTTTAAAATTAATTTCTTGAAGATTTGTATACATTACTTCACGTCAGTATTGATACTAAGGGGTCGGAGGACACAGGAGTCAGATGCCGTTGGCTCCATCTGGGTTACATAGTAAAGAAACACAACGATCTATCTTAGCTAACCCTAAAAATACTCTGGAGCTTCACTGTTACCTAATTAAAAAAAAAAATCTTCGCTCTGGTTATCTTCTTTATCAAGTGTCATGGTTTGAATAAGAATGGCTTCCAAGATCCATATATTTGGGAGCTTAGTCACCAGGGACTGGCACTATTTGAAAGGATTAGAAGGATTAGGAGGTGTGGCCTTGTTAGAGGAAGTGTGCGATGGGAGCAGGCTGTGAGGTTTTAAAAGCCCATGCCAAGGCCAGAGTCTCTCTCTCAGCCTGTGGACCAGGCTTTAGGTCTGAGCTTCTGCTCTGTGAACATATTCTGCTGTGCTCCCTGCCGTGATGATAATGGACTATACTCTGAAGCTGTAAGCCAGCCGCCAATTAAATACTCTCTTTCATAAGAGCTGCCTTGGTCATGATGTCTCTGCACTGCAACAGAACAGGGAGGACTTAAATAAGCTTCAGGTGGGCTTCATTTCTGCAACTAGAATGAAGTAAGCCAGTGGAATATAATGTATGTACTCTGAATTTCAAAAAGGTCAGTGCAGAAAGTGAAATGGCTTTTGTAATAAATATAGTACTATACTAGAAAAGATAATTATGGGGAGATTGTACTATTGCCCTTGAAGACAGATGCTGCTAAAATCAATAAAATTGCATGCATGCATCAAAGATAGAATATTCATTAATTTTCACATGCCAAATTAAATCAGCTCACAAACTAGCAGCTACACATTCCGGAAGAGCTATTTAAAAATATATAATCAGATCTTTATACTTTTGGAAAAATTATTGCTTTCAAAGAGAATATTTCATGAACTCTATTTGGTTGTCCGGACTATAATAAAATAATCTGAATGTTATGACTGCATACTACATCTTGAAGACGATGACTGTGTATTTTCAAGGGCTGCCGGGCACAGTCCGTGTTTACAGCTGTAGCTTGATTATAGGTAATCAAAGGAAGGAGATAAGCCTCCAAAGATAAGGATCAGATTATTATGATTGCTCTCTGTGCTTTCAGAAAAAAAGAGGGGAGTGAAGGCAGACAGGAAGGACAGAAAGCTCAGGGTGAGATGGTAATTCCTCCCCCCTTTTTATCTGGTCTTTTCTGTCGTCTCAGAGAGTTCGCAGGGAGGGGAGGCTCCCTGCCTCTCAAAGCCTGTGTACACTCCGTGCTCAGATTCGGGAGGCCTCACCGCTCACCCTTCTTAATATCTGATCTGAGATGACCGCAGTGCCGAGGAAGCCCAACTAATGAAGAATGTGAGAGGCGAAAAAGCTGCCCCTCACCCAGGCCTCTGCTTTTGTCTTTTCACGGCGCCCACACACAGTTTTGACCTGGCCTCGCTGTCTCCTGCTCCTGTGCATTTTTGAGGCAGACACGGCCAGGTTGTTTTATTATTTACAGTTTGCAGACGGCAGCTCTACAAGTGAGGTGGACTGTGTCTGTGTGGTGAACAAGTGTGACACTTGCACACTGCAAGGCGCTCTCGAGGCCTGCTCACTTCCTTGTGGTTGTGTGCGGGTGGCCTTTGACGCTCCTGGCCCTTCCTTCCCTGGACAGGGAGCAGCTCCCTATATTCTTAGTACTTTGATTCTCCCGTAAGCATTTTTATTCTTTACCTTGACGTAGTAATTACCTTGGCACTGGCCACGGGAATCCCCTCTGCCTTGTTATAGGTATTTTCCATCTTCACAAGGCGTCTTGCTGGGGCCTGGAGCAGGCTGCACACGGGCTAGGCTGTGTTCATGATTTTCACATATTCTAAAGTCTTAGTAAAGCCTCTTGTGAGTCATAGCTGAGCTGTGCGTGTTTGAAAATGTCAGTGGCGGGCTCTCATTGCTCTCCATTACAGCGCTCAGATCAAAGGGTCTGCCGTTCTTAAGATGGAATTCTCTGCATTTATACTTTTGAAAGGAGAAATGGCCCCTTTCCTCCCTGTTTATCTCCTAAGATACAAGATGTGCTTAGACATGCACTTCTTGTTCATCAGTACTTTGGGATCAAACCCCTGTTAAATATAGAAGATAACGTGTAAAATTCATGGCCCACATTTGTTTTGAGGGAGTCACTGGGGTGTCGTGCCTTTATCTTCTTATTACTACTATTAAATGATCCTTGGAATCAACGTGTCAGATAGCAGGCTTACAGAAACAGCTTGGTGCTCGTAGAGTGGAGTTCTACTATATGAAAACAAGAAGAATTCCCCGTTTTCATGTTCAAGCATTGTATAAACATTCATTTATATAATATATATGATTATTACTTGTGCTTTAATTATTATTAAAAACTGGGTCTACAAAGCTGGGAAAATATGTTTCCCAAGCAAATGGGAAACAGATCTGGTTTTTCTGGTCATGCCCGGTAGAAAGCTATTGATTTTCTTCCAGGGGTAAAATGGACTGTGAATAGTTGTTTTAAAATGCATTAAAGTGGCACATAATTTAAATGAGCCCAGCGATGCTAATTATTCTGGCTCATGTCCAGTTACCTCTATGCTGTTTCTTCTCTAATGTAAACAAGCGAATCCTTCCTAATTGCCCCAAATAGCTATGAGGGGCTGATGCTTCAGTTTCTCTTTCTATTTACGCATGAAAATTTTATAGTTTATATGTTTAAGGAAGATCCAGAGCGTATGATGACTCAGGGCACCTATTCTAAAGAGAGTGCACTAGTATTTATATTTTTCAGCCTTTAAAATCAAATTAAGGTGCTAATTAAGATATTCACTTACTAGAGCGGAAAATAATTACTCAATGTGTATCTGGAGGAATAAATAGCCTCGTGTGCATCCAAATGAGGTGAAGTGGGCTTGGCCATACCCGTGTGACACAGCACACAAAGCACACCACAGAACGGAGAAATCAGACCCTCACTGTAATACGTGGCAATTATTTCCCCAAAAGGACGTTGAGTTATGGGTGTGTCCGCATCATTCTTCACAGCTCAGGGCTTTCAACATAGTTAAACACTGCAGCCTTATGGATGAAATCTGGGGGAGTTGATTTCCCTTAAGTTTGCTGGAACTAGATATACAACCGGCATTCTGGCTAGAAATGCTCATGAGAAGCCACACTGTGGTTGAAAGTCTTTCTCCCCCTCGAGTTCTAAGGGAAGCCCCCAGGAAGTGCAGCAGGAAGTGTGAACAGCAGGAGAACAGGCATTCTGGTCTGGCAGGTTGTGGTGTGGAAAGGGTTCGGAGCCCAGAGAAGGGTGGTATTTATCGGGGAGGAGAGCTTTCAAGTGACCTCCTCTCTCTGCGCACAGGGAGGTACCTCATCCTTTGAGGGCTGTTGAGGAGGGCGTCATCGCATCTGGAGAGATGGGCTCTGCCTCATTGTTTGAAGAGACTACACGGGGGACTCGGAGAAAACAAAGCTAGCAATATCCTAGAGCCAGCCACTGGAGGGAGTGAGAAGGTGCCAAGAAACAGGTTGTTATGTGTCGTTGATGGAAAAGGCCAAGCAGGGAACCATGAATGAGCACAGAGGCTATAATTACATCCACCTGGGCTAAATTTCGGGAGGAAGAAGCCTAATGGATAGTGAGCTTTGAGGAATTCATTGCCCTTGGATCACAAGGGTTCATGTAAGCATTTGCTCTTGTCCTCTTTTCTATCTTCCTGATTTGACATTCCATCCCATCAAAACATCAGCCAAAGAGAAGTAAGAGAATACAGGAGGAGAGACACACATGTCAGTGAATTAGGAAGCACTTTTACAAGCTCCTACTCTCTCATTGTCGGCATGCAGCCTGAAGAAGCAAGGCGGGAGAGGAGCCTAAGCCAAGTCCAGAGTTAGAATTACTCTCCAGAATTGGATGTTGTAGTTTTTGAATCAAGGCTGCTTTTTATCCAGGCTCCAGGAAACATTCCTACCCCTGCTAAATACAGCTGAATTGAGCGGTGGGAGGCACATGTAAAATTGTAATTTGATTATATTATGATATTTGCTTAAGTAACACTGTGATATTAAATGTGGTACTAGGGTTGTAGGAAAAAAGGAAGAGGGTGAGGGATGGAGGGAGGGAGGAAAGGAGAGAGGAAGGGAGGGAGAGAGGTTGAAACTGGAAAAGGAAATGCAATCATGGGAGAATTCCTGGCCCCCAGTGGAAGCAAGGACAGACGTGCTGTGGGGGAAGGACTCTGTCCCTTAGTGTTGGGGTAGGTTAAGGTCCACTAAACAGAAACTCAAGAGCAAAGATAGCCAGAATGGCAGAATGACCTTTGTCACCGTGACAAAGGTCACCAGAGGTCACAAATGAGGAAGTCAGAGCCCTAATGCAGTTAGACTTTTAGTCTTACTGGATATAGAATATTATATGACGTTATATGAATTGTTTAAAGAAATACCCAGGATCCCTCAGAAGTGATAGTGTGATAAGGCATTATCTAAAATAAACAGGAAGCAATAAAACAAATGGCTTTGCAAAGCAGAAACAAATTGCCAGTAATAAATTTGTTTCCCTATTTTTCATCTCCTTCTGTTTTTGTATTGCATTGTGGGTGATTTCTTTAATTTATCTATCTTCATTTTTATCTTGAATTGCTTAAAATCCATTCTTTTACCAATCTATTGCAAATTCCCAGGAATTATGTATTTTGTTGTTGGTGTTTAGAATTGTATTTCCATGTAGCCCAGGTTGGTCTTGAACTCAAGATCCTCCTGTCTTTGCCTCCCAAGTGTCTGAGTGCCGGGATTACAGGTGTGTACCATGATACTCAGCTATGCTTTTGTTTTGAAAATATTGGGTCCGCCAGTTATGTGGGTCTTTTAGGCAGTGGCGCTAGAGTTGTAATTATTAGCACAGTGATCTTGTTACAAAAGCCCATGTCCTGGGAGCTGGGGGATCGTGGCAACACATATAGGTTTTCTAAAATTCTGAGATCTGCTTGAAAGCTTTAAATCTTGTCCTCAGCAACACATTGTGCCAGCTGTTTTAAAGGAGCAGGCGTCGTTCGATTTTGGGAAAATGTCTGCCAATTATCCCAGTGTGAATAGCTACAGTTCACCTGTCAGTCAGTCTTTTAGGTGAGATGGGGCTCCTTGAAAAAGCCAGTTACGTCAGCTCACCACTCAATCCCACCAGGGCTTTTTCCTTGAGACGACCAGCATACGTTGGTATTCAGCGGAGGTGGTTTTTTGTGCTTTTCATTCCGTCACAGAGAATATTAAAAAGACATTGCTCAAAGGTCAAGATTTAATAAAATTATTTTTTTTTCTGCCTCAGCAAGCGCATTGTTAAGCGAAACTGGCATCTCAGAGATGTCCTGTGAATGGGCAGACGTGAGGAACTTGGTGTCTGGTAGCACAGTTTGGTGCCTTGAATTGTATTAAGGCACCAGAAATTCCAGTCATTGCTTTTATAGCATCAAGTAAGTGCCAGCACAGTGAAAAAGACAAATAGCATATTGGTATGAGTATGAAAGGAACTTTGGTCCGGGGACCCCTGAGAAAGTCTTAGGGATGTTACAGGTCCATAAACGATATTTTGGGACCATTGTTATCAAAAGCAATAACAGAGATGCTTTCAGAAGTGAGTGTAAGGTCTACTGAGCAGAAAACAAACAAACCAAACCTGATTACCTAACAAATCTTTTTTTAAAAAATTCTTTATTAATTACACTTTATTCACTTTGTATCCCCCCTGTGGTTTCCTCCCTCTTCCTGTCCCAATCCCTCCCTTCCTCCACCCTCTGCATGCATGTCCCTCCCCAAGTCCACTGATAGGGGAGGACTTCTTTTCCTTCCTTCTGATCCTAGTCAATTAGATCTCATCAGGAGTGGCTGTATTGTCTTCTTCTGTTGCCTGGTAATGCTACTTCCCCCTCAGGGGGAGGTAATTAAAGAGTAGGCCAATCAGTTCATGTCAGAGACAGTCCCTGTTCCCATTACTATGGAACCCACTTGGATACTAAGCTGCCATGGGCTACATCTGTGCAGGGGTCTTAGGTTATCTCCATGCATAGTCCTTGGTTTGAGTATCAGTCTCAGGAAAGACCCCTCTGCTCAGATTTTTTGGTTCTGTTGCTCTCCTTGTAGAGTTCCTGTCCTCTCCAGATCTTACTGTTTCCCACTTCTTTCCTAAGATTCCCTGCACTCTGCCCAAAGGTTGCCCATAAGTTTCAGCATCTGTTTTGATAGTCTGCAAGGCCGAGCTTTTCAGAGGTCCTCTGTGTCAGGCTCCTGACTTGTTCTCTCTTTTCTCCTTCTTCTGATGTCCATCCTCTTTGCCTTTCTGGATAGGACTAACAAATCTTACCCACATAAAGTGATAATATCTTATTTGTAGAAATTAAGTGGTAGGGTTAAAATATAGACCACAGTAGCATCTAAATCAGGGGGCTGCTTCTACATTTTGTTAGTTACGGGGACATTCTGGAAGGAGGGTCATGCTTTTGATTAAGATTAAGTATGAAGGAGTTTCACGCCTGGGAACTATACAGTTCAAGGTTATGGATTGTGTGTGTGTACTTATTTCCCCTCCCTCCCTTAATACAAAAGGAAACAAACTGATGTTTTAAAAGCTCTAAATTTACTTCCTTCAGTAAGGAAGGAGATTACTCAGGACAAACAGAAGCTGGGGTGCTCATCTCCGACACTATTTTGTAAGAAAGTTAAAGAGAGTGGTTCAAACTGAAAGGAGCAGATACTAACTAGTAGCAAAGAAACAGGAGAGCCCCAGATTCGCTGGAAAAAGTAGGCACAAAGTTAAACTCAGAATGCTTTAATTCTGTGTGAGCACGTAAATCACATGTTTTTAGTATGCCGATTAGAAGCCCAGGCAGGCTGGGATGTAGTTCAGTTGAGAAAGTGCTTGCCTCAAATTTGTGGGGCCTGCCCTCAATCTGATCCTTCGTACCACGTAAGTGAGGTGCGTCACTCCCGTAATCCCACACTGGAGATGTAGGAGCCAAGATCTGCTCAAGGGCAGTCCTGGTTACACAGTGACTTCAAGGCCGGCCTAGGCTACCTGAGATTCTGTTTCAGAAGAAAACAATTGGAAAGTAAAATGTATGAAAGGACAGTTACAATAACTTACGAGGAGATACACAATAAAGGATATAAATTGTCATAACAATCACAGTGAGAGGAGGCAGGGTAAACGTGTGTGTACAGATATATGTATCCATTTTATTGTATTATGTTGGTGATGCATTGAGGATTGAACTTGGGACCTTGTGTATGTTAAGCAAGTACCTACATCCCAGGCCTGCCCATGTATGTACGCGTATACATGGTAAAAAATACATCATAAAATGTGTGTGTGCAGACAACATCTCAGGTGGTCAAGGCAAGACTGAAGCTGGAAGCATTATATTCCTTGACTTCAAGACACTACAAAGCCATGGTGGCAAAGTCATACAGTAATGGCATGACCACTGATAGACCGACCAATGGATCCAAACAGAGGGCCCCAGAAAGTAGACGCCAACATTTACAACCAGTTGACTTTTGAGAGTTGCAGCATTCTTTTTCAGACTCAGAAAAGGAGCAAAAGGCCCATCTGTGTCAGTTCTCATGGATATTCTGATTTTCGGTAATGTAAGAAACAAACAAGAATAAAAAGTAATTATTTGCAGATTATACAGTTATATTCACCTAGAAAGTTGAAATAATCAAGGTTTCTCATAGAATCAATAAAAAGGTGTCATATAAACAATTTGCCTCAAAAAATAGAAAATGGGAGAAAGAACACCCCATTTGCAGCTGCAACAAAAGTACTTAAGAATAATTCTACCGAAAGATAAATATAATCCTTTTGAAGTAAATTATAAAATCTTACATAAAGATATTAAAGACGACCTAAATGAGTGGAGATATACAATATCATTGTAGACAAATACTCTATGTCATGAGAAATTGCCTTTTCCCCAAGATTTAGAAGTTCAGTGTCATTAAGTGCTCAATAGAGAATGTTTTGTGAAACTTGAAAAATTTGTATGAAAGAGCTGGTAAGGCAAGAAGCCATGGTACTCTTGAAAAAGATCAGGATGGAGGATTTGTCTTGCCAGATAGCAAGACTATTACAAAAGTAAAATTAAATTTACTTAGAACAAAAGCTGACCCAGGTTAAATGTTCTATAGAAGTTAGCCATAATTGTTACACTGTTTGCAAATTTTCAGTATTGATCTATTTGAAATATTTTAGGCATTTTTGCCCCTCCCAGTACTGGAATTTAAAAACATGTCTGGAGAGTTTTAGAATGAATAGATGTAGTTGCCATTCAAATCACACGGCCCTGACTAGACAGGGGACTGAACTGCTATTTTTTCCTCTGTATTTGCTAACCCTACATTCTTTGAGTCAGGACGATGAGGGAACATAGTTATGCAATGCCTATATTGAGGGAACAGAGAAATACGTTACAACGAAAAGGGAATGAAGAAGTGTTCACACATGTGATAAAATACTATATACTCATGAAGAAAAATGGAAGCCTGTCATTGGCAGCAAATTCAGAAAAAGCTGGAAGACATCATGGTAAGCAAAATAATACAGGAAGACGATGGCCTCTGCTCTTTTTCATGTGTGGCAGTCAGGAAAACGGTCAGCCCGAGTGAACACAGACTAGTTACGACAGGAAGAGTCGGGAGGAACGGGTAAAGGGTGACAGGATCCGTTCCAGCGCACAGCCATGGGTTGAAGTAGCACGGTGAACCCATGTGTGTATAATTAATACATGCTAATTAAAAAGGGAGGGAATGCAATTGGATTTGAGCAGTAGGACAGAAATTCAAAGCAGAAAAAGAAAGACTGATCCAAAGTGATAAATGGCTGTTTAAAAAAAAAAAAAAAAAAAAAAAAAAGAAATCACTCATTCAACGAAGCCACTTATTAGCCACCTGCCAGGCAGCATGACTGGCTTAGGAAGTATAAAGGTAGAGACTAGCCATATTCCTGAGACTCTCACAGCATGACACAGGGAAGATGTTACCATTTATGCCAAGTGCTAGAATACAGACGGCACCAAACAGTGCTCTGGGAGCAAGAAGGTGAAGCACAGTGTTTGAAGCTGGAGGGAGAGGCAGTCTATTTGTGGTTGTTTTTACTTGTTTCTGTAATCAGTAGAACTAAGACGTCTCAGCCTCCATTCCCTAAGCATCACCACATCTAATAACAGCTTCATATCACAAAACACACTGTTATTTTGAGGCAGGGCCTCACTCTATATCAGGCTGGCCTTGAACTTGTGCTTTTCAAGTTTGCTTTCCACGTACCTACTTTTTGAATAACTCATAGCTCTGAATCAGGCCATCTAGGAAACCAAGGCCCCACCAAAAGCATGGCTCTTGGGTAAAGAGCGAAGGGGACGCAGTGTTGGCTGCCCCCTTGATTTGTGCCACGTGCTAGGAATCAAGTGACGTTGTTAACTCTATGAGCCCACCTGTGATGTCATGTGAGGTTTCTCTCTTAAACTCGTGGTCCGGGGGAATGTCAAGGCACAGCAGGATGAAAGTCAGTACAAGCTGTGGAAGTGATCTTTTGTGAATTCCACTCTGGCTGGCACAGAGTTTTGTTTTTGTTTTTTTCCATCTGATCACCCACGCCACAGAGTGGGACGTTGAGATGAAGCAAGCGAATTGATTAGACGCAAATGCCATTGCTATCAAAGAAGCCTTATGATTAAAGGTATAAATACATAGATATATGTTTATATGGGTATAAATATATATTTATATCCATATCTAAATATATAGATATTTAGATATCTAGAGTCTTTCCCTAATACCAACCCTTTTTACCTGGAATGCTGGGTGCTCAGAGCCCATAAACACTAACAATGTGAAGAGAATGGTAGAGGTTTAGGTACTCAGGAGGCTAGGACTTTCCCTGCAGCAAAGACCTGGACCTCCAAAGGACATTTAATGTGCGTGTGTGTGCACGTGCCTATGTGTGTGCATTTGTATGTGTGTGTGTGTGCATGTGTGAGTATGTCTACACATGTAGTCCAAAAGTTAACACTGGGCTCCTTCTTCAATTGCTCTTGACCTTATTTTTTTTAAGAGTTTATTTTATTATCACGTGCCCACGTGCAAGTGCTTGCAGAGGTAAGAGATGGCATTGAGTCTCTTGGAGCTGGAGTTACAGGTGGTTGCTGGCTGCCGGATGTGGGTGCTGGGAACCAGACTCAGGTCTTCTGCAAGAGCAGTGTGTGTTCTTATGCGCCGTCTCCTCAGGCCCTCTCCCCCTGTGCTGAGACAGTCTCTCCCTGAACCTGGCGCTCACCGATTTGGCTCGGTTGTCTGGCCAGTAAACTCTAGGAACCCTCCGGTCTTTGCTCCCCGTGCCCCAGCGGCGTTGCTGGCATGTGCCGATTTGTGCAGCTTCCACATGGATGCTGGGAACCCAGACTCAGTTTCCTCCTGCTTGTGTCTAAGCACGGAACTGGCTGAGCTGTCTCCCCAGCCCCTCCCAAAGATGGTTTCTGTGCTTAACCCATGATACGTCAAAATCTGAGCAATTTCGAGGCAGTGGAACTGTGGAAGGTAGGGCCTGGCTAACGAAAGGAAGTCCCTGGTGTTGTGTCTTTGTCTTGCCTTCACTCTGCTTCTTGTGTTCCAGGAATTGCACAGCTCTGCTCTACCATTTTCTCCGTGCCATGATAAGCTGAGGTCTCTAGAACCCTGAGCCCAAATACATCTCCCCTCTCTTAAGCACTGGATAGTTCCTTTGCCGGGGGTTGGAGCTCACGAGTCTCTTCTCCCTTCCGTGTGGTAGCCTTGACCGGTTTGAGCACGTGCTGGTCTTATACAGGCAGCGACAGTGTTGTAAGTTCACGGGTGCGTGGTCCTGTCATGTTCCAGGGACACTGTTGTGCCTCCGTACTCCCAACCTCTGGCTCTTCGAATCTACCCCCTCTTCCATGAAGGTCTCTGAGTGAGAGGGTGTTAAATATCCTGCTGCTTATGTTTGAGCACTCCACAGACACATACTTTTGCCCTTTGGGCAATTATGTGTGTTTGTTTTAACTGCTACCTGTGGCAGAAAGAAGCTTCTCTGTTTTGAGAGCCGAGAGCTGCACTCTTCTGTGGGCAAAGATACACACCTCTAGAGACCATTTGCATTTTACGTCTGTTCAGTCAAGTAGTAGCACTAGCCTACCCCTAGGGCCTCTGAGCTGTCAGCCGTCCATAGTGCTGGCCACGCAGCTCCTCCTGCGGAGTGGGCCTTACATGCAGCCATAGAGCGCTTGTTCTCACAGTGCTTCTGCCGATGCTGCACCCCTGGCGGTCTCTTGCCAGGCCAGTTGTTACTGTGAACTGCCGGGTTCACAGCTAGGTAAGGCCGCTCGCTCGTGATAATCTCCTTCCCACCTGACAGGGAGGAAACTCCCAGTCAGTACCAATGTGGTTTCTCCACGTCCCGTGACCAACGTGTGTGGGTCTCATCTGCAATAAGGTGTTATCAGTCTGTTCTGGCAGATAACAGAGAGCAACGGCCTCCGTTGTTCTGGGAGTATCGGAGATCCTCCTGCTCACTGATCTAATCATCTCTGCCATAGGGCTTTTGATTTGGCAACGTGAGGCTTCTCGGGGGTGTGTGTGTGTGTGTATGAAGTTTATAAAATAGTAGATTTTCATAGAGATTTTTTTCGAATATCTCATGTTAATTATTCTTCCCCCACTCCTTTGGTCCACCCTCCTGTGGACCAAACTCCACACTCCCCTACTTAAACTTCTCTTCCCTTTTCCCCTTTCATACCCTCTGTGTTCTCCTAACCCCCCATTTCTTAACATTCCTCCACCCAGTGGCCTCACTCTAGTTTCTGCATTCTACAGGTACTCTAGGTTACACAGGCAAATCTAAAGCTTTGCCACTATAATCCACATGTGAGTGAGAACTTGTGGCATTTTTATTTTGAGTCTGGGTGGTGAGAGGTTCTTAGCCTTGTCATGTGACTTTCCAGCCTCTGCTCTCACAGTTAACATCTTATAACAGGAATCCCTCTCTGCTTCGAGGCCACAAGCACCATCTCTGTGGATTTTTAAGGGTTTGTTTTTCCTGTTTACTGAGATCTTTTTATCTACCTGGTATTGAATCTTATATGTAATGATGGGGATACAATTTAATTTTTTTTTCATTTGGATGCCTGTGTCATCACCATTTACTTATAACCTACATGTCTTTTCTTAATTGATTTTCCATGTCTCCTGTCCCAAGTATAAACTGTTCACATGGGAGATAGCTATTTGAACCCTCACGCTTACTCTTTTGATTTTTCCTGTACAAACACCACCATGTCTTATTTGCTCGAGGTTCATAAAAGGTCCACATCTCCAGAGCAGAGTCTAGTCCCATTCATTTCAACATTCACAAATGGAGCCTAAATTTTATCAAACCACCTTTGAGACCATAGTTTACGCTTTAGGTGGTAACTTATATCAGCTGACTTTTCTGATATTAAACACCTGCTTTCATGAAGTGTTGAAAATTTGATATCCTGTACATTTCCTGTTATAGTAAGCAATTGGAGTCTCAGCAGCACAGGACATACAAACTTCTCACCAGGTGACTGGGGGTTTTGAGTTTTGGTTGTCTCGGGTGATTCAGCTCTGTTTTGTGCTTGTGATGGCTGTGGCAAGTGAGCCTGGCACTGAAGGAGCATGACTGGGCTGAGGCCACTATCAGCAGTCATTTTAGAGGTCACATGTGCCTCTCAGGGTGGGACAGCAGCGTCGCCAGGGAGTGAGCATGGATCCAGTGCTGTTTTGTAATCTACCAACCCAGTGTGACTTTAAGTTGTCTTTTTTTTTTTTTTTTTTTTTTTTTTTTTTGTCTGTTGCTTTCTTAAAACCGGGTTTTACAATGGAGAGCTTAGGCTGGCTTGGAACTTGCTATGTGATCCAGGCTGGACTTGAACTTGAAATCCTCCTCGCTCAGCAGAAAGTGTTTCCTTTGCTCTTACATTGGAGGTATACTCTTCCACAGTCTCAATTAAGAAGAGAGACTTCTAATATGCCTCCCACTTGGGTGATTCCTAGGCTCTGTCATTTTTTTAAAATTAAGTAAATGTTGTTTGACATTTCCATACATGTATAGAAGAAGATGCGTTTTAATGATGCACCGCTAACTCCACCATACAAATACCTTCCCCACATTCATGTCTTTTTTTTATGACTCACTGAGTTTAAGCTAGGCCCTCTGTGTGACCATGAATGTCAGCTATCCATTCTTGGTGGGCTCACCAGTGGGCATTCAACCGAGACATAGACTCACTCCCCCAAGAACCTTCCAGGAGACAATAGTTGAGCTTGGAGGCGTAGGCTCCCCTGAGCCTGTCTCCTGTCCACACTGCCCGGGACAGGTCCCTGTAGCTGTCCTGTGTCCAAGCGTTCAATAGCTGTGTCACGCTTGTCCAGAGGATGCCGGTGTGCAGCCCTTCTCCCCACCTTCTGGCTCTTAAAATCTTCCCGCCCAGCCCTCCACGGTGCTCCCTAACAGGAGTGGCATAAATGTCTGGTTGAAGGCTAAGAACTTAATAGTCATTTACTCTCAGCGTGTTGAGCGGCCACCACTGTCCATCACACAGACTTCTCTTGCAAAGTCTGACGGTAGCCTTTGCCTATGGGTGTAAACATGGACATTTAGAAGGCGGTTGGCTGGCTGTTACATCCACTTAACTATAGAATAATAGTGAGTTTCCCGCTAGGGCCGATGGCTTCCCAGCCACCTTCTGTGGAACGGTCTTCAAATGCGGTCAGAGAGGAGCTGCTGTGCCCATAGCAGTTTGCCATTGTAGCACAAATGGGCACACCTTGCCCAGGAGGTCGGCACTGGACATTCACAGCGTTCACAAATGGGTGAGGCCGTTGAAGGCTTTTCTCCTGCTGCACAGCACCTTCTGGCTGTGCAAGCTAGCCGCAGGGAGGGACTTTCCAATTCGGGTCCAGTTTGTTTTTTCTGTTTCTTACAACAGGGTGCACCGTGTCTTCTGCAACACGGCTTTAGCTAGTTCCCATGGGCCATCGAGATTCTCTCTTTTGGCTTCCAAAGGCTGAGAGAACCGAAAGCAAGGTCATTTATGCTCCCTCTAGGAAACGTGGCTACATCTCTCTGGTTAGCTCCGTGATTCTAACCTTCCTTGAATGTCTATTTCTACCTCCATTTTGAAAGCATCGCTTCTGAAATCTCACATTCACAGAATGTGCTGTCTTCCTCTGCCACTCTAAATCTTTTAAACCTGCCCCAAAGCTCCTGTCTTTGGCCTGCCATTCCTGCACGTAGAGATAGGCTCTTGTAAATACATTTCTCTCCAAATACCAAAACCACTGAAGTGAAGGTACAAGAAAACACCAGAATCAGCATAGCAAAGCCCCATACACTTAAAGGAATGCAATTTGGCTGACTCAACTATACAATTGACTTTTCCTACCCTTAGGTTTGCGTCATAAATACAGTCATGTCTATAATGTAACTGAACATGTGCAGACTTTTTCCTCGTCATCATTCCCTAAGCAATTCAGTAAAGCAGCTCTTTCCTTGGTATTTATACTATGTTAGGTACTATAAGCAACCTAAAAGGGACAGGGATGTGCTCAGCATCTGTCTGTATGTACAGGGGCAGTCTTTTGACCCTTAGCATTGCAAAAAGCAATATAAGGGTGATCTAAATTATACAGGAAAGTGTGCGTAGATTCTATGTAAATGCTACCGCAGTCTTGTGTGTTATGCTATTTTATACATGGGCTTGAAATCTGCAGATTTTGGTGTCCATAGAAAGAAGGAGTATCCTGGAACCAGCCTCCATAGACTCCAAAGGATGATATTAAATGTTCTTTTTTCAGGGGTTTTGTGTATGCAGATATGTATAGTGATCATAAAAGCATTTGGGGAAATTACATGGCTCATATGTACTTTGTATTTGGAAGCTTTGTGTTATGTGGAAGAACAAAAATTGTTATTCAGAAAGAAGATAAAAAGAAAGAAGAAATGACTGATTCATTCTTGTTAACCTTGTGCACTAGTCTTTGTAAGTTGAACTAAGTTGAAATTTGCAGGGAATTATCACAGAAGAGAACGAGAACATTTCTTAGATATAATTAAGCACGAGCTAAAAGCAAATTGCATGGTTTGAAGCCACCCGAGAGTAGCTTAAATTTAACATGACAATTTTTCAAAATATTATTTTCCTATGTGGGGACCTCAGACTAAATGTGATCGTTTTCCAGACAGCCTGTCTTTTCATTTCTGCTCCTCAGCAGGTCCTTTGTGTTTTCGAAGCCTTTGCTGTCCTGTGAGACGTCAGCAGTCCTGTGGTGTGGTGGCAGAGTCACTGCTGCCGGCCACCGTGGCCCTGCCTCTCCGTGCTCACCCAGAAGACACGAGGCACCTGCTTTCACAGGGCACTTTTGACTCCTTCAGAGCCTGTTTGTCTTCCGTGCTCACACCCCTGTGAAGCAGGAAGCATGGCTTTATCTCAGCATCTTCTTCAGAGGAGAACAGTGAGCCTCTGGGAGGCTAAATGCTGGGAGGTTTAATGGCCACACAGCGTTCCCCTGTTGGCCCACACTGCTTTCTTTGCTTGAGCGGAGTTTCGTGGGCACAGGAGTTCTGGAACAACAGCAGAGACTCTTGATACACCTGTGCTATGACTCAGTCTGTGATGTGTGCTGAGGGCTGCGGGAACACAAACAGGTTCAGGGAAAGATTGCCTGTGAGCTTGTGGATTTCCTCCCCGTCCTTCAAACTCCAGGGATGAGCCAGTTTCCATAACATCTTCTATCATGTTCAGAGCCACTTGCTTTTTTCAAGTGAATCGATGACTTGTTCACTTCATTTATTGCTAAATGTTTTCTTCATATTTTTTGAGAGGGGTGTTTGTGTGTGTGTGTATGTGTGTGCAGGCGTGCCATGGAGGCCTAGGACAACCTGAGGCATCACTTAGGAGGGCTGTCCACCTCCTTTGAGACAGGCTTCCTCACTAGCATGGAGCTCATCAGTAAGACTAGATGGACCTGGGGATCATCCTGTCTCTGCCCCCTGGTGCTGGGATGAGAAGCGTGTGCTGCCATACCGAACACTTGTATGTGGATTCTGGGTACCAAACTCAGCTCCTTGTGCTCTATGGACTGAGCAATCTCCGCAGCCTCTTCCGTACTGTTTCATGGCCATCGTGGAGTAACATGTAGAGGCGAATGTTTCAGTTTTTAAACATGATTTATTTTTTAAGGTTATAGTATAATTACATCATTCCCTTCCCCTTTCCTTCCTCTAAGCCCTCCTTGCTCTCCTTCTAATTCATGGCCTCTTTTCCCATGAATTGTTGTATACGTATATAATACATGTTACCTTATTTGTGCATGTATCTTCAGGGCTGACCGTTTGGTACTGGATAACCAGGCAGTGTCTTCTTCCCATGGGAGGAATATTTCTCCCACTCTCACGTCCTGTGACTGACTATGGTTCTTCCGGTAGAGTTGAGGCCTCTTGGGCTTTCCCCCACCCACTCAGCATGTCTATTGCTCTCGTTCAGCTCATGGTTAGGCAGCCATGTTGGTGAGACTTCTACAGTACAGCTTCTGACATTCCTAGGAGACACAACCTCACAGAAACCCCCCGTTCCTCTAAGATCTTTCTGCTCTCTTCTGCAGTGGCCCCTGAGCCTGTGGAGTGTTGTAGCTGGGCATTTTGAATGCTTTTGGTTTCCTGTAATGGTCTTTGTGTGTTGCAAAGAGAAACCTTCTCGAGAAGCGTGAGGCCTCCCCTTACCTGTGGGTGCAAGGACAAATATTTAGAGTGTGCTCAGGGATTATGTTTGTTTAGTGAAGTGGTGCTGGTAGGTTCTTCTCCAAGATCCACGGCCTCACTAGGCCTGGGTGGTGGCTAGAGCGGCAGTGCCAGGCATGCTGTCCCTCTGTTGAGAGGGTCGTTAGTCCAGCAGAGCTGTGGGTCCCGGTCAAGGCATGTGTGCCACCACGGCACCCTAAGGGTTTTTGTGCCATGCTGGTCATGATGTGGCTCTCGGGCATCAGAGATGAGGAGGACTTTTGCCGCTTCCTACCTCTCAGAGCTTGCATGGCACCTTCTGGAACCAGGAAAGCTAGTCATCACGGGAGGAGGCCTTCAGGTCAGCCAAAGCTCAGGGCCTCTGGGCTTTGAAGAACCACAGAGTCTTCAGCAGCAGGGACCTACCTTCCACCTCTGGGGGCGGCCAAGGGCAATTACAATGACCTGTGATTTTTTTTTTTTTTGGGGGGGGGAGTTGCTTGGAAATTAGGTTTTGGTGTTCTTAGCGAAAACCCCATGAGGCTGACTAACCTTTTGCCAGCGACTAACACATCTCTAGCTGAGATGTAGGATGTCTTTCCCAGAGTGTGTTCTATCTGCAACCGAATTCATGAGATATCAGAGCAGATATGATATTTTTAAATATAAAAATTCAAAAATACCATTTTATTAGTTACCACATACATTTCTCAAAAGGTGAGATTTTTAAAATCATGTTTGTCAGTTTTATTCTTTTTATTTATTCCAACATTTATATAATATTTTATCAAATTTTGTTCATAGCTGTGTTCTTTAAATCTACTACATGACTTAGTTTTGCATGAAAGAATTTATGAACTGTAATGCGCTCTGTGAATAAAGACTTTTATTCCAAAATCAGGCTTTGACTAATGAATATCTTTTAGCCTGAGATCAGAATTATCATTTCCTCTAGAACAGATATTTTTTTCTTTCCCTTCCCACAACGATGCCTTAACTCAGGACAGCAGACTAGAACATTTGTTTTACGTAAAAAGTATTCCTCAGTGTTTTATGTTCTGCACTTGAATGTTCTGCACTTAAAATGATTCCCAGCTTTAGTTCTTGTTTTGTTCTTAAAGATTTGTGCATTTTAAAAATGTGTTTCAGGGTTTTGCCTGCATCTAAGTATCATGTGTCTTCCTGGTCTTGCAGACACCAGAAGCAGGTATCACCCCCCAAGGACTGGAGTTACAGACAGCCGTGAGCCACTGTATGGGCGCTGCATGCAGCTCCTCTGCAAGAGTAGCAAATGGGCTGAACCACTAAACCGTCTTTCCAGGTCCATGGCTTGAGATTTTTGCAGAAGAAGATCACTAGGGGTAGCGCTATTCCTAACTGTCTGAGGAAGTGCCAGATTGATTTCCAAAGTGGTTGCACAAGTTTACATTCCCACCAGCAGTGGAGGAGGGTTCCTCTTTCTCCACATCCTTCCCAGCATGTGTTGTCCCTTGAGTTTTTGATCTTAGCCATTCTGATGGGTGTAAGGTGAAATCTCATAGTCATTTTGATTTGCATTTCCCTGATGACTGAGGACATTGAGCATTTCTTTAAGTGCTTCTCTGCCATTCGATATTCCTCTATTGAGAAGTCTCTGTTTAGCTTTGTACCTCATTTTTTAATTAATAGTGCTACCTCAAGATCCAGCTATAGCAGTCCTAGTCATATATCCAAAAGATGCTCAAGTACACAACAAAGACATTTGCTCAACCATGTTTGTAGCAGCTTTATTTGTAATAGCTAGAACCTGGAAACAACCCAGATGTTCTTCAACTGAGGAATGGATACAGAAATTGTGGTACATCTACACAATGGAATACTACTCAGCAATAAAAAACAAGGAAATCATGAAATTTGCAGGCAAATGATGGGAACTGGAAAAGATCATCCTGAGTGAGGTATCCCATAGGATAAACCTACTAAAATCTGTACACTTAAAAAGAAGCTAAGAAAGAAGGAGGACTCTGGGTAAGATGCTCAGTCCTCATTCAGAAAGGCAAAGGGGTTGGACATTGGAAGAGGGAGAAAACAGGGAACAGGACAGGAGCGTACCAGAGAGGGAATCTGAAAGACTCTGCCCTGCAGGGTATCAAAGCAGATGCTGAGACTCATAGCCAAACTTTGGGCAGAGTGCAGGAAATCTTATGAAAGAGGGAGGAGATAGAAAGACCTGGATGGAACAGGAGCTCCACAAGGAGAGCAACAGAACCAAAATCTCTGGGCCCAGGGGTCTTTTCTGAGACTGATACTCCAACCAAGACAATGCATGGAGATAAGCTAGAACCCCTGCACAGATGTAGCCCATGGCAGCTCAGTGTCCAAGTGGGTTCCCTGGTAATGGGAACAAAGACTGTCTCTGACAAGAACTGAAGAGTGGCTGGCTCTTTGATCACCTCCCCCTGAGTGGGGAACAGCCTTACCAGGCCACAGAGGAAGATAATGCAGTCTTCCTGATGAGACCTGATAGGCTAGGGTCAGATAGAAAGGGAGGAGAACCTCCCCTATCAGTGGACTTGGAGAGAGACATGGGGGGAGAAAAGGGAGGGAGAGTGGGAGTGGAAAGGGATGAGGGAGGGAGCTACAGCTGGTATACAAAGTGAATAAACTGTAATTAATAAAAAATAACTTTAAATAAGAAAGATTATTAGGGGCCCCGCATAGCTGGTAAGGATTATTGTGCTGAAGCTTAGTGTTTAGGTTTGCCAAAAGAACTTGGGTGGGACTGCAATCATGGTCAGCCAAGTAGCTGAATGCAAAGGTTGTATTGCTGTAGCTTGGATAAAGGAATCAAATCTCTCTAAAATTCACTTCTCTAACTCATAGAATGGGGATAATAATAATGTTTCTCAGAGTCACTCTGTGTATCAATTTTTTTTTGTTGCAAAGTAGCAAACAATCTCAAAACTTGATACAATAGTTCATTTGCTCAAAATTTGGATGGAGTTTTAACTGGGCAACTCCGCTTTTTGTTGCTTTTTGTGTCCCCTCCTGGGCGTGTGGAGTCTTTCCTGGAGTGAGGTAATCCCGGATGGCCTTCCTTTTGTATAGCAGCCGGCTGGACTGTCAGCAGAAAATCTCAGATCCCTCTGCTGCTTCAGCATCACAGGCCAGCTTTCCCACATGATTGCCAAGGTGATACAACCTAGCATCAGCTGGGAGGAGAAGCCCCAGCTGAGGTACTGCCTGCAGTAGGGTGGTGTTTGGGCATGTCTGGCAGGGGTTGTCCAGATCATTCATTGACGTAGAAGAGAGCACAGCCTTGGGCAGGTGGTCCTGGGCTGTATAGATTAGTCAGCTAAGCGGGAGCCAGCAAGCTGTATTCTCAGTGGTTTCTGCTACAGGGACCCGTCCCGAGTTCCTGCCCTGACAACACTCAGTAATGGACTGTGACCTCAAGTGTAGCAGGAAATAAGCCCTTTCCCCCCCTAAGCTGCTGCTGTCCATGCTGACTTGTCACAGCAACAGAAAGCAAACTAGAACATGCGGTTAAACAGCAAGAATGCCAGGAAGGCGAGCTCCGATGCGCAAGACTCGCCATGCTTCCGCCTGCGTCACATTTGCTGCCTTGAGAACCAAAGCAGGTCACGTGGCCAAGCCCAGGGTCGGCGAAAAGGAAAGCCTATTAGGTAGTGAAAGTCTGGTTCACGTGGGCTCATCAGGGTGAAAATATGCCCAACCTGTCACTCAGATCTGACGACGCTCGGAAAATGATAACATAGGGCATTATATAAATTTTGTGACATGAGCGCCTGTACGTGAATGGGGCAGGAGTAAAGGAAGACATAGAGCCTGGAAACGCTAGTCCCCATTGAATTTATAGTCCTAGGAATAATTATTTAATCTTATTTCTGAATTTAATTATTAAATTAAAAGTGCTTAGCCCTGGCATCTTCGGACTGTTGGGAAGCAGGGGCGTGTTGTGGAAGCAGCCGTGCTGACACGGCCTCTCGGGTTTGGATGTGGTGCTGCCGCAGAGGCTGTTCAGCTTGCTGAGTTAGGGACACCATTGACTGAGGTGAGAGTTGTGCGTGTCAGCATGGACAGTGAGGTGCTCTGGAAGGTGCGTGCAAATGCCCAGTAGTGCAGTGGGAGAAGTTTTGCTTTCTTTAAACACTCAGTTATGTAAGTGTGTTTTTGTTTTAAGCCCGAGTGTGGGATTTTAGTTTGGGCTTCAGTGTGTCCCCAGCTGGTAAGTGTCTTGTGTGGGGCGTGGCCTTTGGCAGCTGGTAATGGCCTGCCTCGTGGGGCACTGGGAGGGTTGTGGCCTAGGGCCCTGAGGCTAGGAGAGCCCAGAAAGCGAAGGCAAGGCATGTGGCGGTGTGTGGCGAGTGGCAGTTGGCAGAGACCAGAGATGCTTCGTGGTGCAGCGGCTTGGAGCAGAGAGACGGAGGAGGCTGCTGGCTGCGTTTGCTGTTGATGGAGGTTGGTAGAGCCAGAAAAGAACCCACTGACCCCAAACAGCCAGGAGACATAAAGGGGTCTGCACCCCCTCTCCCCACTAACTTCTCTCTCCTACCTAGGGTGGGAGGGTTGGAAGGGAGAGCTTTAAGGAACCCCAATAAAAAACTGAACGCTACACAGAAGGATAATGTTTCTCTAATGTCACGAAGTACAGAGATACCCATCCCTGGCCTTACCCCAGAGATTGTGAGTTTAGCTCACTTGGCGCAGTGCCTAGGAATCTGCATGTTTATAAACAGCCCAGTGCTGCCTCCTCTGCTACACATGTGGCCATTTAAACTGAAATTAGCGACAGGTAGAATTCAGCTTCTTGTCTTGGCTTTCTTTCCGTGGCCGAGATGAAAAGCAACTTGGAGAGGAAAGAGTTATTTTAGCTCACAGGTTACAACCTATCATTGAGGGAAGAGAAAGCAGGAACTCAGCACAGAAGCTTGAAGCAGAGACCAGTGGAGGAACACTGCTTCCTGTCAGCTGCCCACTGCCTAGAGAAGGTACCGCCCACAGTGGGCTGAGCCCGCCTACATGAATTAACAGTGTTGCAGACCAGTCTGAGCTAGGCAACTCCTCAGTTCAGGCTCCCTTCCTAGGTGACTCTGGGTTGTATCAGGCTGAAGTTAACCATGACACCTTTCTGTCTTAGTCACTTTTCTCATCACAGAATACTTGACAGAAGCCAGTTAAAAGGAATGACATTTATTTTGGCTCAGGATTTCAGAGGGTGCCGTGTGTCATGCTGAGGAAGCCATGGCGCTGTGGTTTCAATCTGAAATATCCCCTACTGGCTCGTATGTTCAAACACCTTGACTCTGGATGGTAGCACTGTTTAGGGAGATTACAGAGATCAACTGGCCTTTGAGGTTAATGTCCCAGCCCTACTTCTGATTTCATTCTACTCTGTTTCCTGATCCACCAAAATGGGGACAAACTGTGCCTGAAGCGGCTCAGCAGGCTCAGTGGTTCAGAACCATGGACAACGGCGTGCACGGCTGTCCCTTCCCTCCCTCGAGGAGGTTAGTCACAACCTCGGGCAGAAGTCTAAGCTGGGGAGGAAGCAAACAGGACAAGCAAACAAACCCCACACTGTGTGGCTCAAGTAACAGATTCAAGGCGTTGAGAGACTTTGAATGGAAACGCCATCCCATAATCTCATAGCTCAGTTATGTTGACTTTGGAAGGGGAAGGAACCTTGAGACATATTGACGTAGGGTTCTGAGGTAAGAGACACACATTGTGAGAGTCTATTGTGCAGCTCAGCATCTCTGTCTAAATAGGGTCCATTAGAGCTGTGCAAATCTAGCATCCTGAGGAGCTTAGGGCCTTCCACAGATCTGTGAACAGAACTGCAGGTAATTACCTGGGACATCACGGCATGCTCTGCCAGTCTCTGAGGGCTGCGTTACGCCCGTGCTGCCGGGTGCCTTTCCTTCTTCAGCTGGGCGAACTGCTTTCCCAGTCACGGTGCTGTGTTTTCACTGCATGGCAGTGGTTTCTCAAAGCACTGCTTTCCAAAGGTCAGACTGTAATCTGTCAGTCTGTTAGAGCATGTAGGCGCTCACACCATTTCCCAAATGTATGTATATATTTGTTATATATATAACTTACATAGGGTTCTGGAGGTTTAAGGAGAACAGGCAAAGAGCAGTTTTAAAAGGACCCCATTATGGTGAAAAAGAGTGCTTTTGTTGTTGTTTGTTTGTGTATTTTTTATTGGGGGGAGGCATCAAGGGCAAAGGGCAGATATGAGCGGATGGGGAAATGAGTTGGAATAGGGTGCATGATGTGAAACTCACAAAGAATCACTTCTTTAATAAGAAGTTAAAAGCTTCATGACGAGAGGGAACTAGTTTCCTTCCAACTTACTCCGAAAGCCTGGCCTTTCTTACTCTGTGCATGACTTACTTCCTCATTTCCATCTTGAGAAAATGTACCCTTCAGAGAATGTATTTCAATTTACTGTGTTTTGATCTAACATGTTACCTGTTAAAATAGTGAAATAATGTTAAAATAATAGGAGGGAGCAGGATTGTAATTTCGAGTTCTTTTTCTCCAGTTACTTTGACACTGATGTATAGTTAAAGGGTAAAGGCACCCAAGAAACCTTTCTTCTTTGCTTTTATGCCAAGAAGCAGGAAACAAAATAGATATGATTTGGACTTTTGTAGTTATTATATTTGTCTGCTTTTTGAGGTAGAAATTTTTAATAGTTTGGGAAAATTTTTAGATTTATTTGCTGCAAGCATATCTTTATAGTAAAACAAAATGTACTGCCTAAAATCACTTATTACTCAAGAGTTACATTTGCTTGCTTTTTGTGTGTGTGTGCGCATGCGTGTGTGAGTGTGTGCATGACTGGTGCCTGCATATGTACGCATGTCCTGACACACACGTGGCAGAGCGTGGCCTGCGGAGGTCAGTTCTCTCTTCCAGCGTTTGCTGATCGTCCCACCAGCCCACTAATTACTTTTTTAGTGACTTTGTCTTTTCTCCTTTTCTCCTGGGGCAGTAAAATTTCCCTTTCTCTTCCGTTACGACAATCTTACATCAGGTGCTACGTAGTTTTGTGGTTCTTTGCGCATGACAGACATAGACAGTTGTTCGTAATGGAGTCTGTGGTGTGATGACTGGTGCTTTTGAGGAAATGTGTTTCACTGAGGCACATGGTGGAGATTATGGAATGCAAGAGAAAATGAGCTGAGGCAGTTCTCTTTTGAGATAATGTATTTCATTTTATAAGTTAAAAACCACAATGTTCTTTTATGGAGATTCAATAGAGAAATGATAACCTGTCATTTTTGTGTAACAGGTTTTTGAATGCCTATTAAAGCAAATTGCCCAGGGCTTTCAGTGTTAGCTGGTCTGTATGTCAGGAGATAGTCAATCAAGCTGGTTTGCCTTGCTGGTCACATTCAGGTGAGTGATGGGAAAGCCAGGGACAGGAAATGCAGTGTGAGAACTTCTACTGCTGAGCTGTGGAGGAGAGTAATCCAGTTAACGACATGGAAGGAAAGCGGGGAAGTGAATGGCCCCCGTAATTATTAAACTGATTGCCAGCTCACTGGAGTTTGAACCACCTAGGAGAAGCACCTGAGTGTGTCTCGGAGGTGTTTCCAGAGGAGGGCAGACACATTCTGAACGTGTGTAGCACCACCCATGGGCTGCGTCCAGACTGAATAAAAAGGGGACACGGGAAAGCCAGCTGAACGCCAGCACTCTGTCTCTCTGCTTTCTGATGGTGGACACAATCTGACCTTCAGCTTGACCGTGCTGTCATCATGCCTGCCATGACCGACTTGACCATGTTGTCGTCATGCCTGCCATGCCGGACTTGACCGTGCTGTCACCATGCCTGCCATGACCGACCGTACCCTCAGCAAGCTGCCACGATAAATCATCTGTTACTCTTGTCAGGCATTTGATAACATGAAATGTCGCCAGTATATCACCCAAGTCGAGAAATCAAATGTTGATATACTCTGGACACCAGCTTATGTTTCCTGTCAGCTGATACTCCTTACCTCCTGGCTAAATTATGTACTACATTACCAAACTCATAGTTTTAACCTGATGTTGTATTTTAAGCAAAGACATAATTTTATATTATGGAAATGGACTTACGGATTTATTTGCATTTCACTTCTTTGTATTTCTGGGTTACATCCTAATTGATGCATGCTGAGAAGGTGTCTGACCAGAGGCAGGGGAGAAGGAAGGTTATTCGGAGGAGGGGGCTGTCGACCTTTTCAGAAGTCGTTCCTGGTTAGTCCACTCTTTGTTGTCTGGGCATGAGCAGTCCAGTCCAAACGCCAACACCAGACAGCAGCACGAATCAGCTCGATTCAGAAGACTGGAGAAGTCAGCGAAAGCCAAAGACTCAGTTGGATTGTCCTGGGAAGTTCTCTGGAATGTTTCTCTCTGTGAATTGAAGGGTTGAAGAACGAAGACCAGCACAGCGATGTTGATCCAAAAAGCAGCGTCTCACCGTCTGTGGGCTTCTGTACGTCTTCTCTCCTCAAAGTCCACCCATGGATGTTTTCAGCTGGCCACAGTCACACCCTCCCAGGAGCTAGCTCAAAGCAGAACATCAGGTGCCCCCTCACAAGACAGCTTCCGCAAAACATCACATGACACAACTAAGTCTTCAAGGAAACCAGAAACGTCCACTTCAGGGTCATGTCCTCGTTTTCATTCACCTGTCCCTACACGGAGTGGTACCCTGCTTGGATGGGAGTGGAGGTCAGAGACTGGCTTCTTCATATCGTCCTCAATCACTGCTCTACCCTATTTTCTGAGAAAGGATCTCGCTCATTGATCTAGACTGGATGGCAGTTGAACCTTCATGATTCCACCGTCCTCTACCCTTCACTGTCAGGGCTGGGGTTACAAGCACGCGTGTTCATGCCCAGCTATTTATGTAGTTGGTGGTGGTCAGAACTCAGATCCTTCAGTTTGCACGGCCGCTCTCTAGCCCTCCAGGGTTACTTTCCATGAAATGTATCCTAGGTTAGTTGTCATTGCTGAGTTTCATTTCATCTGCTGTGTAGGAAGGCCATTAATACCGATTCTTCCACATTTCTCCTGTGACTAAGGATGGTGGGACCAAAGTGAACCTGAGTTCGAATCTAGGTATTAGCATGCGACCCTGGCTTGATAGTCTCAACTTACAGAGTTCTGAAGATCAAACAATTCAGTGTATTAAAGGATCCCCAAAAGAATCCATTCACACTGCCACAAAACAACCCCATACACTGGTCAGTTTATAAACAGCAAGGATTTCTTAAAGCTCCAGAGGCCAAAATACTGGTTTGTTTTTGTTTTTGTTTGTTTGCTTGTTTTTGAGGGGTGTGTGTGTGTGTGTGTGTGTGTGTATGTATATGTGTGTGTATGTGTGTGTGTGTGTGTACTCACATAGGAGGATTGATGGGAATTATGGTCAATGTCATCTCATGAAGTTTATGACTGTCTGACCCAAGCACTTCCCAAAGCTCTAAATTCATAACCTCATCACTTTAGAGCATAATATTTCAACATATGCACTTGAAAATAGGTTTTTATGATGCATGCATGTCTTTCACCACTCATGTATGGGTAAACTGAGGAACAGATCACCTCTCTATGTGCTTGTGAATAGTCTGTTGATCTGTTTATGAATGGTAATATTGGGATATGTAAAATTTTACCTTTTTTTATTCAATAACTATTTAATACCAGGAAATGTGCTTCTGGCTTTCTTTAAATGCAGATGAGGATATTTTTTTAGTTACGCCAAGCCTTTCTTTTTTCTTTTTTTGAGGTGACTGAGGTGAGTAAACATGGTCTCGAGTTCTTCCACATCTCCACTTTGACAGCTTTTGTCTTTGAGACGGGGTCTTAGAACTAGCTCTGTAGACCAGGCTGGCCTTGAACTCACAGAGATCTGTCTGCCTCTGCCCCTGGAGGACTGGAATTAAGGTGAGTCCTACCACTCCTGGTTATACTTCTCCCTTTGAGAGATTAATTTCTCAGTTCCTCAAAACTGCACCAGCCTGGATAGCTTTGGTCAGCGGAGCACAACACAATGTCACGGTGCTTATTCTGCACGGAGTCTTTAGGAGCCTGGACAGCCGGAGCAATGAGTCAGCAGTGAAGACCACTCGCTTGTCTTTGCAGAGGACCCAGGCTACAACCCAGGCAGTGGTTTACAACCATCTTAATTTCAATACTAGGGGACTGGTGCCCTCTTCCGGTATGTTTCTTACCAGGAACATACAGTAAGCAGCCAACACACACACACAAAATAAAAGCAAATCAGTCTTGTTTTTAAACAGATACAGGACGGCTTGCTCTGTACCTGGCCTTCTGATTATAAGCCAGCCCTCTATCAGATGTGCAGTTATGAAATTCTTTTTCCATTCTGTAGGCTGCCACTCTGCCTGAATTGTGTCCTTCGCCATGCAGAAACTTCTCAGCTTCATGCGGTCTCTTATTAACTGTTGATGTTAGAACCTTTGCTAATGGTGTTCTGTTCAAAAAGTCTTCTCCTGTGCTAATTAATTTGAGGCTCTTCCCCATTTTCTCTTCTGTCAGGTTCAGAGTATCTGGTTTTACGTTGAGGTCTTTGATCTTTTTGGAGTTGAGTTTTGTGTGGATCTGTCTGGATTCTTCTGCATGCAGCCATCCAGTCTGACCAGCACCATTTGTTGAAGATGCTGTCTTTTTTTTTTTTTTTTTCCCAGTGTGTATCCAGCCTCTTGGTAAAACAAAGCAAAACAAAACAAACAAAAACAAAAAAACAAAACAACAACCAAAACAGGTGTCCATGGGAGTGTAGATTTATGTGTGGGTCTTCAGCTTGACTCGGGTGTCTGTTTTGGTGCCAATGTCACTATCAGGCTGTTCTTATTACTATAATTTTGTAGCAGAAATTGAAATCAGGGGTGGTGATACCTCAGAAGTTTAAAAAATTATTATTCAGGAGTGTTTTAGCTATACTACAGGGTTAATATCCAAAATATATAAGGATATCGAGAAACTAGATATCAAGAAAACAAATAACCCAATTAAAAAATGACCTACAGATCTAAACAGAATTCTCAATAGAGGAAACCCAAAAGACCGAGAAACACTTGAATAAATGTTCGGCGTCCTTAGACGTCAGAGAATTGCAAATCAGAGCTACTTTGAGCTTTTATTTTATACCTGTCAGAATGGCTGAGATCGACGAAACAGGCGACAGCTCATGCTGGTGAGCGAGAGGAATGAGAGGAACATCGTCCAGCGCTGGTGCCAGTCTGAGCGTGTGCAGCCGCCGCGGAAATCGGTGTGGTGGTTCTGCAGGACGGCGGCGCTCGAGCCCCAACAATACCGCCCTGGACGTACACCCAAAGGTCTCTCCACCCTACCGCAGACACAGCCGCGTTCACTGCTGCCCAGTTCCCCATCTGCTCCAGACAGGTTTCTCTGTGTAGCCCAGGCTGTCCTGGACTCCGCAGAGATCCCCTGCCTCTGCCTTCTGCTGGGACTAAAGGCATGCGCCACCACGGCCCGGCTAGCTGCTCTCCTACTAATAGTCAGAAATTGGAAACAACCTCGACATCCCTCAACAGAAGGATGGAGAAGTAAAATGTCTTGTATTTACATGATGGAGTATCACTTAGCTGTTGTAGGCAAATGGGTGTCTCAGCTTGACACCCATTCCCTGAGGGGCAGCCCACTTCTGACCCTATTAATAGATTCTGCCGTACTGGCAGATAGGAGCCTAACATAACTGTCATCAGAGAGGCTTCACCCAGCAACTGATGGGAACATGCAAAGACCCACAGCTAAACAATAGGCAAAACTTGGGAAATTCTTTGGAAGGAGCAGAAGGAAGGAACCTGGCCCATAGGGACTCGCAGAGATTGAACCACCAACCAGATAGCCTGTATAGAATGGACCTAGGCCCTCTGTGCATACGAAACAGTTGTGCAGCTTGGTCTTCATGTGGGACCCCTGACAGTGGGAACAGGGACCGTCTCTGACTACATGGCCTGCCTTTGGGATCCAGTCCCCTAACTGGGCTGCCTTGTCTGGCCTCAGTAGAAGATGTGCCTCGTCTTACTGCAACTTAATATGCCAGGACTGGTTGATATGCTCGGAAGGCCTCTTCTTTTCTGAAGAGAAAGGGAGGAGGAGCAGATGGGGTGGAGAGATGGGAGGAAGGACTGGGAAAAGAGAAGAGAGGGGAGACTGCAGTAGGGATGCAAAGTAAATGAATAAATTAATAAAAATTATTTTCTAACTGAAAGTCAGACTGCATAGTTTCAGCTTTCTATTTAGGTTTCTAATCCACCTAATGTTCATTTTTGTACATAATGAATAAAAATAGACGTGAATAAGTATGACAGAGAGTGGAAGTTCATTTTTATTTTCCATATGGATATTCAAATTATAGCAGCATTCATAAAGGTCGCTGTCTCCATATTTAATCGTCCTGGCACCTCTGATAAAAACCAGGGGGCCATATGTATTTGTATCTATTTCTGAAGTCTCCATTCTGCTTCCTTGATTTATGCTTATTGTTAGTTAATTTCCCTCTGACTTGTTATTGTAGTTTTACTGTATCGAATGCGAATTTCTACACAAAGCATCTGTAGGCTGGTTATTGGAATTGCACTGAATCTACTAAATAAGCTAGGAACAATGAGAATGATTAAAGAATCATTATGCCCAGGCCGCTGCAGCAATTCTTCTGCCTCTTGAAACTCACTGCAGAATGACTAGGTGTGCCTGTCTAAATTGCATTTTTGTGCCCTGTAGATTTTTGTGAAGTACTAAGGAGCACTTAGCCTTTCTTAATAAGGCAGGGGGTAGGGTCTTCCCAGAAGTTTGTAAGGGTAGGTATGTATTCATATGAACCAAATGCATTCCTTTCTTATTCCATCATTGATGCTGCAAATCTTTACGAATGGTACTCTGTATGCCAGGGACTGTTGCCTGGCTTATAGCAAAGCGAAGCAGATGCACTTGCCCTCAGAGCTTGCCTCCTAATCCTGTAAGAAGCACCAGCTTGGCTTGCTTAAAAGTAGAATCTTGAAAAGCACTCTTCTCTGTCTTGACCCAGGGCAACTGCCAATACCAATTGTTTGTTTCTATGGAGGCTAGGATGCCTTCAAATTTGCTGACGCTGGCCTTGAACTCTTGATCCTTCTGTATCCACCTCCTGAGTTCTAGTGTTATAGGCTTGTGCCACCTTGCTGGGGTCTTCTAAGAATTTGCCTGAAGAAAATCAAAGATGTTGCCAAACCTTATGAAGTTATGTACTTGTAACATTTATACTAATAAGCTTTAGGAACAAACAATCAATACTTAATAATAGTCACTTGGCATATTGCATAATTGCTAAAATTTAGAAGGCTGTAAGATCGTAGGTAACTAAAATGCCAAACAGTTTTATAGTTAGGCTAAACTACGTTTGTGTCTGTTAGCAGGGTTTGAGAGCAGCTGCCCGACCGTGGGCTTGCTGCAGTGAGAGTTTAAGGAAAACAGAGTGGAGGGTGCCCTGGGTGTGGATGTTCTGTTGGCTACACCAGAAAGCTAATGAGGATTTCAACGTTCAATTCCTTGTTAGCAGCGATAGTGAATATTTGTTCATCTGTTTAGGTTGTACGTTCCCTTTGCGAGATGTTTTTCCTATCCTTTTCTTCCATTCTCCTTTCTTTCTTGCCTTCCTTCCTTCTTTTTTTCTTTCTTTCTTCCTTCCTTCCTTCCTTCCTTCCTTCCTTCCTTCCTTCCTTCCTTCCTTCCTTCCTTCCTTTCTTCAAGACAGAGTTTCTCTGTACAGACTTGGCAGTCCTGGACTCACTTTGTAGACCAGGCTGGCCTCGAACTCACAGAGATCCACCTGCCTCTGAGTGATGGAATAACTGTGCTACCACGCCCAGCTGAGCTATTTTTCTTTTTAGAGGAAATTGGAGTTAAAATTTTTGAGATGGCACCTGTTTAGTTAGAGTTTAATTGAATCATTAGGAAACTCACTTATGGTATACAGTGTAGTTTGTGAAAGGTATTTGAATTTTTAAGTTTTACTTTAAAATATTATCATTCAGGTTTCATGGAAGATAAGCTACATAGAGCATGTTAAATAGGAAAGAGTCGCCTGAATTAGTTCAAACATGAAATGCTTGTCGTTTGTCCCCCACAGTTCTTTGGTGTTTAGAACAACCGTTGTCAGGCAGAGCCCTGGTTACTGTGTTGATTCTGACAGGGCATATGTGTCTTTCCTCGCTGATGTACACATTTACTGCTCTGCTTGCCTTGGCTTTCCGGATATATATATTTCTATAACTTTTCCAATCCAATTTTTGAGTTGAGAAATAGAAACTAAAACTAATAAGCCAGGGCCAAAGAACACTGTTGTGTGTGCAGCTTAGAAAGGGAAGTGTTTACTGTCTGTCACTTGGCGGCTTCTCTAGAGTCTACTGCCAGGATGTAGAAGCACACCACATCCTGGTGTTCAAGAACAGGGCTTGGGGGGGAGAATTCCTTGCTTTTCCAAAGCTGCCGGTTGCCAGGATCTCAAGTTGCAAAACAATTTGAAGAAAATGGGAGTGGGAGCAAAGAAAGAAAAGTGTCTGCTGCTCAGAGGGAGAGAAGGACAGTGGAGCCCAACAACAGAAAGACTGGGGAGTCAGTACAGCGTGTTAAGGGGATGAAAGAGTCAGCTTTCTGGGAGAAGGGAGTTGGCGCTGGAGAAGACAAGAAGCTGGCTGGAAAAGGCCGCATCAGCTCACAGGGGCCTTAGACATCATGCTAAAGGGTTTGGAATTTTCTGTTGGTAACTAATAGGGACAGAAGAATGAAATTAAGACACAATGAAAACAACCCATTTTCTTTTATTGGTCCTCATTCTGTCCAGTCAGACTGTGAAAGGTCATTGATAGAATATTTGAGCTACTTCCTTCCCCCCAGGTCATTTATATTTGCTCCAATGAGTTTGATCAAAGCAAACTCAATGATTTCAAGCACCACTCATTTAAGCAAAGGGGCAGAAAGATGCTTGTGATAGCTCTGGAGAGTAGAGCAGTCAGCAAAGGTGGGGGAAGGGAGAAGTCCATCCAGGGGACATTGCAGCAGCAGCAAAGAGGACAGTCCCCTGTGGGGAGCTGTTAAGGCCCTGTCCATCACCCTTGCTTCTGGACTTCTGGGAGAATGGTGCTTGCTTATAGAATCAGACAAGATTTGAAAAGAGAATTTTTTTGAGTAGGAAGTCTAGGGGTTTTATTTAGAGAAGAGAGTAACAAGCAGGGAGATATTCTGTGGAAAGCTGGAAATCCATCAGTACAGAAGGAGAAGCTTGGGCTCGGAGTAGGATTTATACTTTGACGGCAACAAAAAGGTGGGCTACATTGCTGTAAGGAAATTATCAGAACAGAGAGTGTGGTCAGAAGACCTCACAAGTGAGAGGCTGACATGGACCTCATGAAAGCAAGAGAGTGAGTGAGCGAGCAAGCTACCTAGCTAGGTCATGATAGAGCTGTATCTCCAGGGTGTCTCAACTAGCTTTATTCGTTGTCTGTTGATTTGATTCCTGCTCCCACATCCAGTCTAGGGTCTTACCAAGATGAACTTAGACATTTCAGCTGAAATGTGAGAGTCGTTCTGCTTTTATCTAGAACCTTATGCAACTCCTATAAAGACTCTGTGAACTATTTCAATTTGTGCAAGTAATTCGTGAGCACAACAGATCTGTAAATCTCTACCCCAACTCCAAATAGCAGGATTTTAGTAGTTTTTTATTATATTGTGTTAAGAGTCTTGGTGAATTAACTATTAAAGTAAACGAACAGTTCTATTTTTCTGCAAATAATCAAGGGGTTTCTGAGACTTTATTCTCTTCCAAACTATTTCAAATGATTAAAACCTCCTTGAAGAATCACAAAGTGATTGTCTCACTTTGTTTAAAATTCACATTTTAACAGAATTCATTTTAACATTCTATCACTAAGTTTGTATATATACTTATCAAATTTCAGAAATAACTAAAAAATATATTTGCTCTGAATTTCTTAGTACAAAAACCAAACCAAACCAAACCAAACCAAACCAAACCAAACCAAACCAAACCAAACCAAAAAAAAACCTCCCAAATCCCAGATTTTTAAAAGACGTGTGTGTGTGTGTGTGTCACAGCCCACATGTGATAGGACAACTTTTGGGAGGCAGTTCTCCCCCTCCACCATCTGGGTTTTGGGGACTGAACTCAGGCTGCCAGTCTTGGTGGCAAGCCCCTTCACGTGCTGGCCAGCTGCTGGTGCAAATGACTCGACTGAGCTTTGAGACGTTCCCAGTTCTGGTCAGCTGGTGTGTGAGAGCTACCCTGGCCTTGTAACGGCATATGAAGCTGCAACTTGTAAGCAGCCCCTCCCGAGACCACACACACTGTCTCCAGAAGATTCTATAAAACGTTCTCCCCTAGACTGTTCCCAGTGTCTCCAGCCGGTTACAGACATGTCTTGCGATATTGTGACTAACCTTTGCTTAGATTTTGGATTTCTTCCTCAGCATGGTCTTTGACTCCTCAGAGGGCAGCTTGGAGGAGCTGCTTCTCTCTTTCTCTCCTCCGCGCAGGCCCCAGGTACGGAGTGGGCAGCTTGCCTGAGAGCCCTCACCTCACTGAGCCAGCCCCCAGCCCCGTGCCCCCCACGCCCCTCACACCTTGGATTTTTTTTTTTTTAACCTCAGCTCTCTGAGTTCAGACCCCTTCCCAGGTCTGGTTGAAAACATCCCAGGAGAAGCCCCCAGAGAAAGGCTGCAAACTGAAACATGGCGTGAGGGCGTGGAAGTAGAGAAGATCCACGAGGGCAGATTTTAAGCTGTATTCCGAAGGCGGACTTTATCTGCTTCGAGTGCTCTCTTTCCTGTTTCCACTGGTTGCTTTGGCTCCTTTGAATGAGGGCAGAAAGCAGGGAAGAAAAAAGTCCCTCCGAGATTCTGCTGCAACACTGCAGTTTTTATGACCTCTGTGACTGTAATTAACGCTCCCCCCCTCGCCCCATTTTACAGCTCAAATTGGAGTTCAGAGAAGTTAAGGGATCCATAGAATCAGTAAGTAGCAGAACTTGGGGCTTCTCCAAGGGCTTTTGACTCCTCCTGTACCGTGGTTCACAAAATCATAGTGGGAAGACAATAAGCTCGGTATTTGGGAATGACAAAAATGAGCATAAGGGAAAAATGACTATATTTGGAATTTCAAATGTTAGTCTAACAAAATCACACGCAGAGTCTTTTTCTGGCCAGGGATGGTAGAGAAACAGGATGCCAAGCTCTTCCCGCTCACCAGATTGGTCAAGCCCATATGGGGCTCGATGCCCCCAGCGATGACATGCCCCGCTACCCACGGCGGGGACTCATAGAATTCACAGAAGAACCCGAAAGAAATCGAAATGAAGAACATTTTAAAAATGTGAACAGTAGCTTGAAGCCCAAGGAAACGCGCTTTGAAGAGTGAGGAAAATAAACACCTGAGCTGTCGGCGGGGACAGAGGCCGGCTAGAATATGAACCCTTCTGTAACAATGAGAGGGAGAAGGGAGGCCGCAGAATGGAGGGCGCAGTGGCTGTGTGTTCCGGGAAGAGCCTCTCTGAGGATTCCAGAACGTTCTTTACGCAGAGCGAGAAACATTTCAACACAGAGAAGTCTGCTACCAGGAAAAGAAATCTGTTCGGACGCCTCTGGAACAGCTCTCTTTTGTTTCCCACTGCGCATAGTCGGTCCGTCTGTCACCTATGAGAAGGCAAAAGGGAAAGGCAATGGGAAAAACACCTGTGTTCAGTCCTGTTTGTGAAAAATGCTTTCTGTGTAAACGTTTTGAAAGCACATTTCTTTACCTGTGACTGGATCTTGCCCTAGCAAATCATGAATGATGACTTTCTGTTGACTTTAGTACAACTTCCATGCTTATTTAACCTCACCTTAGTTTTCTGCATGAAATATAAACATAAGCTGTGAAATTTGACTCTGACCCTTTTGCCCAGAGGTTAACTCTGTTAACATTTTTCATTTAACTAATTTATGTGTTAGAATCATCAAATATTAATTATACAAGATAACATGTTTCATTGTGGTGTTTCCTTGAATCCTTACAACATATTTCGGTCATAATCATCTCTATTAGCTTCTAATTGCATTTGGAACACTTGATGGAGTAGATAAAGCTTCCAGAGGATATAACTTTGGAAATAACACTTTTTCAAAGGAGAATGAAAATAAAAACATTAAAAAAAAAGTATCTGTGTTAGTTTTATATCAACTTGACAAAAGCTAGATTTCATTTGGGACGAACTCTTTTTTTATTATTTAAATTTATTTCACTGCATAATCTGTTTTTCATCTTTCTTTTTTAAAATTTATTTTAAATTTATATATGTACTTTACATCTCAATCCTCCCTCCTCCTGCTCTTCCCTGTCCCTCCCTCCCCCCCCCTTCACCCTGTACTCCCTCCCCTTGTCTTCAGAAAAGGGAGCTCCCCCTCCTTCTCCAGCCCACCCAGCACAGCAGATCACATCAGGGCTGAGCTCCTCCTCATCCACTAAGGCCAGGCAAGGCAGGCTGACCAGGGCAAAGTGATTAAAAGCAACAGAGTTCATGTCATAGACAGCATCCATTCAGCTTACTAGGGAACCCACATGAAGATGAAAATGCCCATCAGTTACATATGGGCAGGGGCCTAGGTCAGGTCCATGCATGCTCTCTGGTTGGTGCTTCTCTGTAAGCTGCCACAGGTCTAGATTAGTTGACTCTGTTGGTCTTCTTGCAGCATTCTCGTTCCCCTCAGGTCCTTCTAACCTCCCTCCTACTCTTCCACAGGACTCCCCGAGCTCTGCCTTGTGTTGGCTGTGAGTCTCAGCATCTGATTCAGTCAGCTGCCGGGGGCACCTCTCAGAGAATTATGAAGTGAGGCTCCTGTCTGTAAACATGGCAGCGCATCATTAACGGTGTCAGGAGTTGGATCTCTCCCGTGGGGTGGGTGTCAGGTTGGGCCAGGCATTGGCTTGTCATTCCCTCGTCTCTACTCTGTCTTTATCTCTGCACATCTTGCAGGCACCCCGTTTCCTCCCTGTAGCCTACCCTGTCACAGGTCTCCAGCTTGTCTCAGTGATGCCCCTGCCTTTGGTTTCCCTTTTCTCTCCAGGCCCTCACACCTCCCCTCCCCATTCTCCCAGATCTGATCCCCACACCCGTGTTTCCCTCCCCACACCCTCTCTACTTCCTCTTCCACTGACAACTCTTGTTTCCCCATCTGAGTGAGATTCAAGAGGGCCTCCCTTGGGCCATCCTTGTTACTTAATTTCTTTGTGTCTGTGATTAGTAATATTGTTATCCTGTAATACATGGCTAATATCCTCTTATAAGTAAGTATCCTGTGTGTCTTTCTCCTTCTGGGTTACCTCACTCAGGATGATCCTTTCTAGTTCTACCTGTTTATCTGCAAATTTAATGATTTCCTTGTTTTTAATAGCTGAGTAGTATTCCATTATGTAAATGTACCACAATTTCTGTACCCAATCCTCAGTTGAGGGATATCTAGGTTGTTTTCAGATTCTGGCTATTATGAGTAAAGTCTCTATGAACACAGTTGAGCAAGTGTCCTTGTGTGGTGTAGCATCTTTTGGATATATGCCCAGAAATGGTATAGTTGGGTCTTGAGGGTAGTACTGTTTCCAATTTTCTGAGAAAGTGCCAGATTTATTTCCAAAGTGGTTGTACAAGTTTGTACTCCTACCAGCAATGGAGGAGGGTTCCTCTTTCTCCACATCCTTGCCAGCATGTGCTGTCCCTTGAGTTTTTGACCTTAGTCATTCTGATGGGTGTAAGATGAAATCTCAGAGTCATTTTGATTTGCATTTCCTTTATGATTAATGATGCTGAGCATCTCAAGTGTTTCTCTGCTATTTGATATTCCTCTGTTGAGAATTCTCTGTTTAGCTCCGTACCCCATTTTGTTAATTGGGTTATTTGGTTTGTTGATTTCTTGAGTTCTTTATATATTCTGGACATTAGCCCTTTGTTAGATATAAGGTTGGTGTGAGGATATTTTCCCAGTCTGTAGGCTGCTGTTTTGTTCTGATGACAGTGTTCTTTGCTTTACAGAAGCTTTTCAGTTTCATGAGGTCCTATTTATTGATTGTTGATCTTAGTACCTGAACTTTTCAGGAAGTTGTCTCCTGTGCCAATGAGTTTAAGGGTGGATCCCACTTTCTCTTCTAATAGATTTAGTGTGTCTGGTTTTATGTTGAGGTCTTTGATCTACTTAGATTTCAGTTTTATGCAAGGTGATAAATATGGATCTATTTGTATTTTTCTATATATAGACATGGGAAGAACTGTTAATTAAGAAACTGCTTTTTTAAATTAAGTTTTTATTTTTTATATTAATTACAGTTTACTCACTTTGTATCCCAGCTGTAGTCCCCTTCTCATTCCCTTCCAATCCCACACTCCCTCCCTCATCTCCTCCCATGCCCCTCTACAAGTCCACTGATAGGGAGGTCCTCCTCCCCTTCCCTCTGACCCTGTTCTATCAGGTCTCATCAGGAGTGGCTGCATTGTTTTCTTCTGTGGCCTGGTAAGGCTGCTCCCCATCAGGGGGAGGTGATCAAAGAGCCAGCAACTGAGTTCATGTTAGAGACAGTCCCTGTTCCCTTTACCAGGGCACCCACTTGGATACTGAGCTGCCGTGGGCTACATCTGAGCAGGGGTTCTAAGTTATCTCTATGCATGGTACTTGTTTGAGTATCTCAGAAAAGACCGCTATGCCCAGATTTCTTGGTTTTGTTGTTCTCATTGTGGAGCTCTTGTCCTCTCCAGGCCTTTTTTTTTTTTTTTTTTAATCTTCCCTTTCTTTTATAAGATTCCCTGCACTCTGCCCAAAGTTTGGCTCTGAGCCTCAGCATCTGCTTTGATACCCTGCAGGGTAGAGTCTTTCAGAGGCCCTCTGTGGTAGGCTCGCTTTCTCAGACAATTAGGAATAGTGCTACCTCAAGATCCAGCTATACCACTCCTAGGCATATATTCAAAATATACTCAAGTACACAACAATGATGTTTGCTCAGCCATGTTCGTAGCAGCTTAATTTGTAATAGCCAGAACCTGGAAACAACACAGATGCCCCTCAACTGAGGAATGGATACAGAAATTGTGGTACATTTACATAATGGAATACTACTCAGCAATTAAAAACAAGGAAATCATGAAATTTGCAGGCAAATGGTTGGATCTAGAAAAGATCATCCTGAATGAAGTATCCCAGAAACAGAAAGACACACATGGTAAATACTCACTTATAAGTGGATATTAGACATATAATACAGGATAAACATACTAAAATCTGTATACCTAAAGAAGCTAATCAAGAAGAAGGACCCAGGGTAAGATGCTCAATCCTCACTCAGAAAGGCAAACCGGATGGACACCAGAAGAGGGAGAAAACAGGACAGGACAGGAGCCTACCACAGATGAATTTATTTTAACCTTTGATCTTTAGTTTCTGTCTTGGTGAGTCCCTTAACAATGAACTTTTGGCTGTGCAAAAGCAGCAAAGCAAAATAAACACATAGACACCCCCCCTCCCCCCGCCTAAGAAATGTCACCACTGTGGCCACCCAAACCCATGGGAAGCACTTGGTTATGACTTTGCTTTTGGTTCTGAAATGCCCCAGGACTGCAAATTCGTACTACTCAGCTGCCACCAAGGGCATCAGTGACAAGAAGGATTTTTCACATTCCAAGCTTCCTGCCATGGGTACCCATTAACCACAAAGTTACTGCCCTGGTGAGCTGTTGCCTGGCAGTGCTCTGTGATTCACTGGACCTCTCGTTTCTGCCTCGTGGTCTTAATGCATAAGGAATTGGTGATTGCCAGGACAGTGAATGTGCTTGTTAAGACATTTGTGGACACAGTCTATTGGTAAACCAGTAATTCTGCCACTGGAGTTGGAGGAATGCGTCCACTCACCTTGGCTAAGGTCACACATCTCCCAGGTGAGAAGGAGACTATGCTTCCACACGCGCACGCCAAGCCTCGTGCTTGGGGTGAACTTGGGGTTCAGGGAATGTTCCAGCTGTTTTCCACTCTGTCAAAAGTCTCAGATCAGCGTGGTTATGAACATGAAGTGCTTTAGCCGTTTGAAGATTGTACTCTGCTTGGGATAGTAGGCTGCCTTGATGCATGCGTGTGTACAGTCTTCAACTCTGCACACACACAAGTTCTTAGAGCGGTCTCTCAACCGTGTCGGGAGACTCAATACTGTTTCCTGCCAGCGAGGCATCGGAGTAGAGGTTCCATAGTATTCATTCTTGAAGGTTAAACTCACACGACCCAGTCTTTGCTCCCACACGTCACACACAGGTAAAGTGGTGGGGATGGTGGCCGTGGAATCGCTGCTGGTTATTGTTGGCGGTGTTGACTGTGGTGACGGTGTATGGGGTTTGGTGGTGGTGGTGGTGGTGGTATGAGCTGGAGAAGTGGTTGCACGCTATCTGAGTGCAGTGTGGACGCTGTCTGAGGTCCCTTAGTTGGAGCTCCTTCACACTGCTTCCCTCCTGCAGTTGCAGCGGGGGAGGCAGAGCGGCACGTGGCGGCCCTGTAGCAGCCGCACGCCATAGCCCTGGGTCGCCACACGGGTCTGCGAATGACTCTCCTTCACGTCATCATTAGGCCACTTGATTGTTGTCACTCTGCAATCCTTGCTCTCCTACAGCAGCTTGGTAAAGTCACATTTACTTGGGTGTTATTTTTAGGTGGTAAAACTTTTCCTTTTTAGGTAGGTGTGCAGATGAGAGTTTTGAAAAACTAGACTCTTGTGGAATCACTTACGTTTGAGATACAAAATAAGTCCACTGCTCCGAAGCGTTCTCAGTATCCCTGTCTCTCTTTTCAAGTTTGGTCTCTGTAGATTGGTATAAAATTGTTTCTCCTTAGCCTAACCTTCAGGCTTTCTAAAGTTTATTCTGTCTGTCATGAGCTACTTCCGGCCTTCTCATCAAGCACCCAACTTTCTCCTTTGAATAATACTTACAAATGCATAAAACCATATGTAAGATTATATAATGAGAATCTGAAATTTTCTTATGAAAGTATTAAAAGAACTATTTTATGTTATGGTTATATGTACTTTCTATTAACTCATCAAGAACTCTTTCAACTAACTCATTAAGAATTAGCTATTGCAACAGGCAGTTTCTGCGCTCCAGGTAGCTGGTGGAGACTGAGCGGTGTGTCCCAGGGCAAAAAAGAGACTGAGAGTCCCTGTCTCCAGAGAATCCACAAGGAAGGAAGGAAACTGTACTGACTTAAATCACCCAGTCCTTCCCTGGAAAAAGTCTCACAGACCGGCGGGACCGAGCTGCCATCACTCAGCTGTGCTCCAGACACAGGCACAAACAGTTGCTGCGCACCAGATGTCCAACTGTGTCACAGCAGCTGATCATTAAATTTACAGCAAGAAACCCAGAAACAGGGCACCTGTCTTCAGGACTTCCCTGGGTGAGAGGAGAACCCTCTCGACTAACAAAGACCATAGTTACCACTCAGGTCTCTATCCCTGAGGTGAGCAGCAGCAACTCCTGAAAAAACGCCAGCCATCCAGGGACTATACTCAAAAAGCTGAGAAGACTTCCTTCAGGAAAAACCAGCTTTCTGCCAAGGGGATTCTCTCCACCACAGGATCCCCAGAAACCACCAGAAAATAACCCCAAACACCTAAGATAGCCTCATGGGTAGAGGCCAGCGTAAAAGCTCAAGCAACAAAAGACAGAGCAATATGGCATCTCCAGAACCCAGTTACCCAGGGGCAAATAGCCTTGGACACCCCAGCATAACTGAAATCCAAGAAGATGACCTAACAACTATGCTCATGAAGATGATAACAGAGGAAACAAACAAGATACGTAAAGACATAGAGGAAGACAAACTCAAACAGAATATTGCCATCCATAAAGAAATAGAGGAAGTTGCAGCCAAACAGTTTGTGGCCTTTAGAAAGGAAGTGCTTAAAGCACTGAATGAAACAAAAGAAACAGAGGTTGGTTCAAACAAACAGCTGAAAGAAGTGATGGAAAAACAGGAAAATACAGTCAGACAGGTAAAGGAAATCAACAAAATGGCTCAAGATCTGAAGCTAGAATTGGAAAAATTAAAGAAAACACAAATGGAGGAAATTGCAGAGAGAAAGAGCTTAGGAAAGAAAACAGGAATTACAGAGGTTAACATAACCAATAGACTACAAGAGATGGAAGAAAGAATCTCAGGTGTAGAAGATACAATGGAAGAAATCGAAGTATCTGTCAAAGAAAATGTTAAATCCAAAAATCTCTTGACACAGACTGTCCAAGAAATCCAAGACAATATGAAAAGACAAAACCTAAGAATAATAGGTATAGAGGAAAAAGAAGACTCCCTTCTCCACGGCCCAGAAAATATTTTTACAAAATCATTGAAGAAAATTTCCCCAAGTTAAAGGAGAGGCCAATAAGAATACATGAGGTCTACAGAACACCCAACAAATTTGACCAGAAGAGAAAATCCTCCTGCCACATAATAATCAAAACAGTAAGTATACAGAACAAAGAAAAAATACTAAAAGCTGAAAGGGAAAAAGGCCAAGTAACATATAATGGCAAACCCATTAGAATCACATCTGACTTTTCAACAGAGACTATGAAAGCCAGAAGGGCCTGGACGGATATCATGCAGACCCTAAGAGAACACAGATGTCAGACCAGGCTACTATACCCTGCAAAACTCTCAGTCCTCATAGACAGAGAAAACAAGATATTCAATGACAAAAACAAATTTCAACAGTACCTACACACAAATCCAGCATTACAGAAGACACTGGAAGGGAAAATACAACCCAAGAAAATTAGCTTCTTTCAAGAAAACACAGGAAATAATTAACCTTACTACAGCAAAACAAAAAGCAACCAAGCACACAACCTTATGACCACAGCCACCATCAAAATCAAAGGATCTAACAGCCACTGGTCATTAATCTCTCTCAACATCAATGGACTCAACTCTCCAGTAAAAAAGACACAGATTAACAGAATGGATAAGTAAATAAAACCCAGCAATCTGTTGCATACAAGAAACACACCTAAGGCACAAAGATAGGCATTACCTGAGGGTAAAGGGTTGGAAGATGACTTTCCAAGCAAATGGACCCAAGAAACAAGCAGGAGTAGCCATTTTAATGTCTGATAAAATAGACTTTCAACCAAAATTAATAAAAAGAGATGGGGAAGGACACTTCATACTCATCAAGGGAAAATTCCACCAGGAAGACATCACAATCCTGAACATCTATGCCCCAAATATAAGAGCACCCACATTTGTTAAAGAAACATTGATAAAATTTAAACCACATATAGATCTCCACACATTAATAGTGGGAGACTTCAACACCCCACTCTCAACAAAGGACAGGTCAACAAAACAGAAATTAAACAAAGAAACAATGTCTCTAACAGAGGTCATGAATCAAATGGACCTAACAGACATTTACAGATCTTTACACCCAAACACAAAAGAATTTACCTTCTTCTCAGCACCTCATGGAACCTTCTCCAAAATAGACCATATAGTTGGTCACAAAGCAAGCCTCAACAGATACAAGAAGATTGAAATAATCCCTTGTATCTTGTCTGATCACCATGGAAAAAAGCTGGACCTCAACAACAATGGAAATAGCAAAAAGCCTACACACACATGGAAACTGAACAACTTGTTACTAAATGACAGCTGGGTCAGGGAAGAAATAAAGAAAGAAATTAAAGTCTTCCTAGAACTCAATGAAAATGAAGACACAACATACCCAAACTTGTGGGACACAATGAAAGCAGTGCTAAGAGGAAAGTTCATAGCACTAAGTGCTTTCAAGAAGAGAGACAGCTCATTCAAGCAACTTAATGGCTCACTTAAAAACCCTAGAAAAAGAAGAAGCAGACACACCAAAAAGGAGTAGATGGCTGGAAATAATCAAACTCAGGGCTGAAATCATCAATTAGAAACAAATAAAACAATTCAAAGAATCAATGAAACCAAGAGCTGGTTCTTTGAGAAAATCAGCAAGATCGACAAACCCTTAGCCAAGCTAACTAAAAGGCAGAGAGAAACCACCCAAATCAACAAAATCAGAAATGAAAAGGGGGACATAACTACAGACACTGAGGAAATCCAAACAATCATCAGGACTTACATCAAAAGTCTATATGCCACAAAATTTGAAAACCTAAATGAAATGGAGAATTTTCTTGATCGATTTGACTTCCCAAAGCTGAATCAGGACCAGGTAAATCAACTAAATAGTCCTATATCCCCAAAGAAATAGAAGCAGTCATCAAAAATCTCCCATCCAAAAAAAGCCCAGGACCAGATGGCTTCAGCGCAGAATTCTACCAGACCTTCAAAGAAGAGCTAACTCCAATTTTCTTCAAACTCTTCCACAAAATAGAAACAGAAGGACCATTACCAAATTCATTCTATGAAGCCACAGTCACCTTGGTACCTAAACCTCACAAAGACTCAACAAAGAAAGAGAATTTCAGGCCAATCTCCCTTATGAAGATTGATGCAAAAATACTTAACAAAATACTTGCAAATCGAACACAAGAACACATCAAAGATATCATCCACTATGACCAAGTAGGCTTCATCCCAGGTATGCAGGGGTGGTTCAATATACGGAAATCCATCAATGTGATGCACCATATAAACAAACTGAAGGAGAAAAAAACCACATGATCATCTCCTTAGATGCTGAAAAAGCATTTGACAAAATCCAACATCCATTCATGTTTAAAGTATTGGAGAGATCAGGGATACAAGGCACATATCTAAACATAGTAAAGGCGATATACAGCAAGCCTATAGCCAACATCAAACTGAACGGAGAGAAACTTAAAGCAATCCCACTGAAATCAGGGACAAGACAAGGCTGCCCACTCTCTCCTATCTCTTCAACATAGTGCTGGAAGTCCTTGCTAGAGCAATAAGACAGTTGAAGGAGATCAAGGGGATACAGATTGGAAAGGAAGAAGTCAAATTATCACTATTTGCAGATGATATGATAGTAAATATGAGTGACCCCAAAAACTCTACCAGGGAACTCCTACAGCTGATAAACATCTTCAGCAAAGTGGCCGGATACAAAATTAACTCAAAAAAATCAGTAGCACTCCTGTATACAAAAGACAAAAGGGCTGAGAAAGAAATTAGGGAAACAACACCCTTCACAATAGCCACAAATGACATAAAGTACCTTGGTGTAACCCTAACCAAGCAAGTCAAAGACTTGTATGAAAAAAATTTCAAGTCTCTGAAGAAAGAATTAGAAGAAGATATGAGAAGATGGAAAGATCTCCCATGCTCATGGCTTGGCAGGATTAACATAGTAAAAATGGCCATCTTATCAAAAGCAATCTACAGATTTAATGCAATTCCCATCAAATTGCCAACACAATTCTTTACAGACCTGGAAAGAAAAATTCTCAACTTCGTGTGGAATAACAAGAAACCGAGAATTGCTAAAACAATCCTCTACAATAAAAGATCTTCTGGAGGTATCTCCATCCCTGATCTCAAGCTGTACTATAGAGCAACAGTTATAAAAACTGCATGGTACTGGCATAGAAACAGAATGGTGGATCAATGGAACTGAACAGAAGACCCAGAAATAAACCCACACACTTACAGACACCTGATTTTTGACAAAGATGCCAAAACCATACAATGGAAAAAAGACAGCATCTTCAACAAATGGTGCTGGTCCAACTGGATGTCTACATGTAGAAAAATGAAAATAGATCCATCCTTATCACCCTGCACAAAACTGAAGTCCAAGTGGATCAAAGACCTCACCATAAAACCAAACACATTAAATCAGCTAGAAAAAAAAGTGGGGAATACCCTAGAACTCATTGGTACAGGAGAAAACTTCCTGAACAGAACACCAACAGCACAGGCTCTAAGAGTAACAATCAATAAATGGGACCTCCTGAAACTGAAAAGCTTCTGTAAAGCAAAGGACACCGTCATCAAAACAAAGTGACTGCTTACAGATTGGGAAAGAATCTTTACCAACCCTTTATCTGACAGAGGACTCATATCCAGTATATATAAAGAACTAAAGAAGCTGAAAAACAGCAAACCAAGTAATCCACTTAAAAATGGGGAACAGAGCTAAACAGAGAACTCTCTGTAGAGGAATATCAAGTGGCAGAGAAGCATTTAAAGAAATGCTCAACCTCATTAGCTATTAGGGAAATGCAAATCAAAACAACCCTGAGATTTCACCTTACACCCATCAGAATGGCCAAGATCAAAAACTCAAGTGACAACACATGCTGGAGAGGTTGTGGAGAAAGGGAAACCCTTCTCCACTGCTGGTGGGAATGTAAACTTGTACAACCACTCTGGAAATCAATCTGGTGCTTTCTCAGACAACTAGGAATAGCGCTTCCTCAAGATCTAGCCATACCACTCCCAGGCATATGCCCAAAAGAGGCTCAAGTACACAAAAAGGACATTTGCTCAACCATGTTTGTAGCAGCTTTATTTGTAATAGCCAGAAGCTGGAAACAGCCCAGATGCCCCTCAACTGAAGAATGGATGCAGAAATTGTGGTACATCTATACAATGAAAAATAAGGAAATCATGAAATTTGCAGGTAAATGGTGGGACCTGGAAAGGATCATCCTGAGTGAGTTGTCCCAGAAGCAAAAAGACACACACAGTATATACTCACTCATATAAACATACAACATAGGATAAACCTGCTAAAATCTGTACATCTAAACAAACTAAGCAAAAGAGAGGACCCTAACTAAATTGAGCTAGGGATTGACCCCCTAGCTCAATCCCCGTCCGGAAAGGCAAAGAGGATAGACATCAGAAGAAGAAGAAAACAGGAAACAACCTAGGAACCTGCTACAGAGGGCCTCTGAAAGCCAGAAGAAGAAAACAGGAAACAACCTAGGAACCTGCCACAGAGGGCCTCTGAAAGCCTCTGCCCTGCAGACTATCAAAGCATATGCTGAGCCTGATGGCCAACTGTCGGGCAGAGTGAATGGAATTTTAGGTAAGAAGTGAGAAATAGCAAGAGCTGGAGAGGACAGGAACTTTACAAGGAGAGCAACAGAACAAGAAAATTTGAACACAGGGAACTTCCCAGAGACTCATACTCCAACCAAGGACTATTCATGGAGATAACCTAGAACCCCTGCACAGATGTAGCCCAGGGCAGGTCAGTGTCCAAGTGGGTTCCATAGTAATGGGAAGAGGGACTGCCTCTGACATAATCTGATTGGGCTGCTCTTTGATCACCTCCCCCTGAGGGGGGAGCATCCTTACCAGGCCACAGAAGATGACAATGCAGCCACTCCTGATGAGAACTGATAGACTAAGATCAGAAAGAAGGAGAGGAGAACCTCTCCTATCAGTGGACTTGGGGAGGGGCATGCATGAAGAAAGGGGAGGGAGGGTGGGATCGGGAGGGGAGGAGGGAGGGGCTTATGGGGGGATACAAAGTGAATAAAGTGTAATTAACAAAAGTTAAATAAAAAATTAAAAAAAGAATTAGCTATTGCTAGGTCCAATAGGTATTATATCAACACCTCATGAGAATATATTTTGATATATATATATATATATATATATGTCAAATATATATATCAAATATATATATAACAGGTATAATAAAACATGCCAATGTTGGTGAATTTTATTAGTGAAAAACTTAATTTCTGTTCATATATTGCCTTGGGTCATCTATCTTGATAATGGTAAATGATGAATTTTAAAAAGAAGCTGGTCAAAATGAAGTTTTACAAGTCTTTCTAATCCAAACCATGGATTCCCTCACTTTTATTTATGTATGGTGGCGCCCATGTCTCTGGGTTTTCTGTTTCTGTTTCTATTCCTCAGCTGTAATCAGTCCACATGCAGGAACGGGCTGCAGGAGGGCTTTTGGGACCTGGCCTGGCAGTGGCAGATGTCACCTTCCATCTCCAGGAAAACTTGGTCATTTGGCTCCACCTATCTGTGAGTGGGAAGAGGGAACCTGCTTGAGGTTAAAAAGTGAGCTGGCTGGAACTTGGTGGATGAGCCTCAGGGCTATGGCTTCCTTTAACCCTTGTGGTGTCTCTCCCCATATGAGACCGTCTTACTTAACTTACTGTATTACTTACAACATAGCGTGACTTTGAAAAAAAAAATTAATGGTAACGTCGCCCAGTTAGTAAGCCTGAAACTCAAGACAAATGGGGACCCTCTCATCCATCCATACCTTATGCTTTTTGCAGGATGCTTTGATTGTCATTTTTAACGCCATGTGGTTGAAGGAACGCTGTAAATACCTACACGGGAGAATGTCACTCGCTCCCCGACAGAGCCCCTGTGTTTGGGGCTTAACTCTCTGTGGCTGCTGTGTTAAACTCTTCAGGAAGTTTTCTGGAACAATGTCTCGGGATTGCTGACACATGAGGTGTCACTTCCCTTCCTCTCTCTAGCATCACTTGTCCGGTGTCCAGCCCTCTTTCTGTATCTTGCTGCCCTGGGTCCACCTTTCCTCCACAAGTGACCACGGGCACTATCGGCCCAGGTCAGCAACCAGGCTGCTTCAGCAGATGGGAAATGACATTGCTGCCCCCTCCTTCCCCGAGGGCCCTTGTTGAGGGGCAAGGAGGGCCAGAGTCAGATGCATGCCCCATCTTGTCTTGAGACAGGACAAGATGTCCGCTATCTCCATTTTAGAGTTATCATGGTGCACTTGTCAGGGAGATACGACAGGCATTGGGCTTGTCAAGGTTACAGTCCCTTGTGTAGCTGCCAGTTCCTGTGAGGTAGAATGCTGGGTGTGGGCTGTCCATTTGCATTAGACCCTAGACTCACTGCTTTATTTAGTTGGCCTTTTCCAAAAGTCTCAACAAAAGCGCTGGGCTTGATTATACAGCAGAATTATAAGATCTTCCTGGATGGTTTAGAAGGATCCTGGATAACTTGTTTCTTTGTATTATTCTCCACATTAGCATGGCTCAATTTTCAGTTTTATTATACACGATCAAAGAAAACATCTTAAGGAGTCTAACACTAGGGAAATATAGAACTGACTGACTTTTCTGTGTGAACCCAGAACTCCCGAGCAGTGGAGGGAAAGGCCACACATCACAGCTCAGGCATGGACATTAGAGTACCCTAGGATTGTGGCAAGAGGGGCAGACAAAGCGCAGAACAGGGCTTTCAGCATGCTGTGCACGGGGAAGGAACAGGACACGAGGGACAGGAACACCCAGAAGCAACACTCCTTTATTCCACAGCGTTGCCGGCGCTGGGCAGGAAAATGGTGGGGCGCACAGGAGCAGTGCTTCCTTGCTCAGAAATGAAAGAACAGGGCCTGGGGAGGGGGCTCAGCAGTTAAGAGTACTCGTCGCTCCTGAAAAGACCTGGATTTGCCTCCCAGAAGGCACATCGTGGTTCATCACCGTTTGTAACCCCCGTTCCAGGGGATCCAGTGTCCTCTCCTGGCCTCTGTAAATACGGTACAGTGACGTACACATTCTGCTGGCTACAAACATATATAGTTGTTATATACTATATTTATTAATTCAACTGGGGCACTAAGTATTTCCAACTCATTAATTCAATTAGGGCACTAAATATTTACAACTCTACTCATTAATCAGTTTTGAACTCTTCTAGCCATTTTGAAATATATCATGTAACTAGATGTCTAAATTAAAAAAAATACTGTTTTGAAAATGCATTGGTAGTTTTGCCAGTTTGTTCACAAGAAGTAAATTTCAAGTGGTATTTTCTTAGCTCTCACTAAAATGCTGATCAACTTTTCTTTTTCAATAGGTAAGTGGAAAAGTAGAGGTCGTTGATATGCTACTGTGGAGACCACTGTTTTATGTCCTTTCTCACAGCCATGATCTCACAGGCAATAAGCATTATTGTTTACAGCAAAAAGGAATGTGTTAAGTATGGGCTGAATTGTGCTCCCTTCGTCAAATTTTATATTTTCCGCTCCTCGTCAAATTTTATATTTTCCGCTCCTAACCCCTAGTCCTCAGAATGTGACTTTATTTAGAAATATGGTCATTAGAGAATAATTATAGACTCCAGGTGAGATCACAGGGTGTGTTCTTGACCCTCCATGACTAGGGTCTTGATTTTGAGGGGGTTGGGCACACCACATGAGGACTGAAACCATGCTTCTGTGAGGTCAAGGAACTCACTAGCAGGTCCATATCTTCACTGGCAGTAGAGCCTGCTCCTCTGGGATTCTGATATACACTGAAGACCAGCTGAGACATCTAGGCTGTGGGCTGAGCAACAGCTGGGTTCTTGGAAGCTCTGTTAGCAGGCCCTGCTGGACTAGAAGGCCTACAGCCTGTAAGCCATTCTAATAAATCTTGTGTGTGCGCGTGTGTGTGTGTCTGTGCACATGTACGTTTTCATTCTATAAGTTCCGTTTCTCTAGAGAACCCTGACTAAGACACTGGAGTTTATAGAATCAGACTTGATGATATTATCTTCTACCCGGATTAAGCCCTTTTACTTAGTCATTAATATTACTTATTTCAACATATCTCTCAAGTCATAGGTTTTGACTTTTTTTAACCTCTGAAGTTGAATCTGAGGTTTACTGTGCTGGGAATGAGAAGGGGCTAATCTTGACACCTGGCTTGTGTTAATTCAATTACCTAAATTCTTTTGATGTGTTGGGAGCCGAGCCCGCTCTCCTAAGCCCACAGGAGCTGCCATGACACAGAGGCTTCCTTCCTTTTCATGAGAGCAAGAGGAAGAGGCAAAGTGGACAGACCACGGCTCTGACCGCTCAGAACCGCTGGCCACTTCCACAACTAATGTGTGTGAGGCTTCTTTCATTACCCTCTAATGAAAGTCACAGATATTACAAATAATCTCCATGTATAATCCCAGAAACCAATATAATAACCTAGAAAAAATAAAAGAGACCCAAGAAGAAAATAATATGCCATATGCCATAAAATAGAGTCTTTTGATGTGTAAGCACCTAGGCATGTCTACACTAGAATGAAGGAGTCAGATGTGTCTGTCTGATATGTGGAAAATTTGAATTTAAGATAAGAAACTGCTTTGATTAGACATACAAGAAAATGAAAGAGGAGAGGTATGGGTGAAATAAAAATACCAGCTGGAATTAGGATGTGTAATAACAGATCATACTCATTTGAATTGGTGAGAAAGACAGGAAATAACTGTAATTGAAGCATGGATAACAGCAGAGAGAAATTACCGTCCGCTGGAAAGTAGGACATGAGGAGGTACCGTATTTGTACAAATGAACTTGGTCTTTCTTAATACATTGTGAGCCAAGTCCCTTGATTATGACACTGGAAATGTGATAGAATATCATACACAGAAGATAAAGCTCTTCTCTCAAAATCCCACTCTATCTCATTTTTGGTATCTGAAAAGATTTTGGATATTAAATCTTTGGCTAGGCTATTACGAAGGGAGACTGAAAAGCAAAACAGTATCAGAAAGGGGCACCAAGAGGATGATTTGACAGGTTTCTGAGGATGGGACTGAAATACGGGTTAAAAACAACAGACCACCTCCCCTATCAGTGGACTTGGAAAGGGGCAGGGAGGAGACGAGGGAGGAAGGGTGGGATTGGGAGGGAATGAGGGATGGGGCTACGGCTGGGATACAAAGTGAATAACCTGTGATTAATATAAAAAAATAAAAATTATTATAAAAAAACCAAAACAACAGACCGCTAAAACTATGTGTGTATGTATATATATATATATATATATATATATATATATATATATATATATATCTTTTACATAAAAAATCATTTAATCATGTATAATATCAAACAACATTAAAATATTTTAGTTGGAAATGTTTAAGTATTTTAAAAACGACAGTCAATACGATCTCTATCTTTCTGAGTCTGTTAGAAAGGAGCCCTGAGTTTTGTCAGGGACATATTTGTGTGTCACAGGGACGAGCACAGGCTAGTAAAGAAAGAATGCTAGGGACTCAAATGCCATGAGAGTATTTGCCTGTCTCTGGTGTTGTAATGGTCTTAAGTAATGACCAGTTCTTCCAAATAAAACAAGGTGTAATTGATGTTTTTCACACGGTACTTGCCTCCCTTGAATTCATTGTATATGTAGCCAGTCTATGTAGACGGGGTTAGAGGCTAGTCTTAGATATGGTAAGGAATGTCTTTATCCGTAGGATATCTGAATGGTGTAAAAGATACACAGGCAGAGGCTGGGGAGATGGCTCGGAGGACAAAGTCTGACTGTGTCCTCCGAGGACACCTGATTCCCAAAACTCACATAAGCGCCAACTGGGCTGTGATGGCACTGTAAAGCCAGCACTCAGAAGGCAGGGCTAGGGGATCTCCAGGGCAAACGTGGGAGCTAGACTAGCTGAATGGGTGAGCTTTGGGTCCCGCAACAGACACCATCTTAGTAAATAAAGTCAAGAGGGATTGAGCGAGCTGCCTGCAGCAAGCATCCCCCCTCTTTCTTTCTCACACACGTGTGAACACAAGCGTGCACACCTCCACCACAGCAACAGCAAGAAGATACACAGACGGCAAACACCAAACAAAAAGGAAGCCTTATCAGCCGTCAGGGAAGCGGAGACCATACCACAGCGGGACACTATTTCATACCACTTAGTCTGTCTGTCATGAAAAGACAGTAGCAAGTGTTGGCCATGCTTTAAGAACTGAAACCTTCATGTACTTCTGGCAGAACTGTGAAATGCTGCAGGAGCTTTGCACAGTCCTTTCCCTTAAATATCTTAATTGTAGCGTTACCATGTGACCCCAAATTACACTCCTGGGTGTCTACCCAGGAAAACCAAGACTATTTGCCCACATAAAACGTCTATACTAATGCTGATTAGCAGCCTGACTGATAATATCCCAAAATGCAAACAGCCTCAGCATCAGCCAGCGTGTATAAACTTAGAGGTTCTACCAGTAAAATAGATATTATTCAGACACAAAATGAAGCACTTCCACATACTATACAGATGAGGCTAAGCAGTATTGTGTTAAGTGAAAGAAGCCAGATACATATGGGATGATTGCTTTTATGTGAAAGGCACACGATGGGAAAATCCATAGCTACAGATTGCCTGCAGAGTTGAGGAAAAACGAGGAAGGGGTGTGAAGAGGTACAGGGTTTCTCCTTAAATGCCCTAAGATTGGCTATGGTAACAGTTGAACAACTGTCTGAGTACACTAGGAGCCTTTTAAGGTGGGGAGGGATAGCGAGCGTTTATATAGTGATATGGATGGATGTGGGAACAAAGTTACGGTGTTCTGTTGCATAGTGAGATGACTATTAGTGATGTGGTCTCTTAAAAACTGGAAGACAGTTTGGAGATGTAGCTTAGTGGAAAGGGCACTTGCTGCCAAACCTGGTGACCTGAGTTCAAGCCCTGATGGAAGGAGAGAACAGTCTCCCACAGATTGTCTTTTGACCTCTGCCTTAGTACCATGGCCTGTGGGCACCATCAATAGAACAAACGAACAAAGTAATACTGTGATGGTTTGAATGGAAATGGCCCCATGGGATCATGGGGAGTGGCACTATTAGGAGGTGTGGCCTTGCTGGAGCAGCTGTGGCCTTGGTGGAGGACATTTGTCACTGGCGATGGGCTTGGAGATCACAAACGCCAAAGCCAGGCCCAGTGTCTCTGTGTCTTACTCCTGCCTGCCAATCTAGATGCAGCTCCTTCTGTGGTACCATGTCTGCCTCTATGCTGCAGGGCTTCTTGCCATGATGATAATGGACTGAACAACTGAACCTGAAAGCCAGCTTCAAGTAAATGTCCTCCTTTATAAGAGTTGCCATGGTCATGGTGTCTCTTCACAGCAAAAGAAATCCTAACGAAGACAAATACTCAATAAAATACAATATCACAGATAACAATGAGAAAAAAAAAAAACTAAAGGCATTTATTTATTTTTTTTTTTTTTGAGACAGGGTTTCACTATGTAGCTCTGGCTACATAACTCATTATGTAGATCAGACTAGCCTCAAATTCACAGAGATCTGTTGGCCTTTGCCTAGGATTAAAGTATTTTAATATTGAAATTCTGTTGCCACATTTGGGAGAATTGTAATAGTTATGTTAAAACTAACACACTTCCTTTTAAACCTGCCTAAAATGCAAAATCAAAGCCCTTGAACGAGGCTTTAAATAGGTGAATTTTGAGGTATGTGGCTTATAGTCAACAAGCTGTTACTGAAAAAATAACAGCAGAATATTGCAAGAGATGGTCCAAGTAAAGAAAGACATCTTAAAAAAAAACAATTTATCCATTTTATATCCCAATTGTAGCCCCCTCCCTCATCTCCTCCTGGCCCCACCTTCCCTCTTCCCCCCTATCCCCTAGTCCACTGAAAGGGGGAGATCTCTTTCTCTGCCATCTGCCCATAGCTTATCAAGTCTCAGCAGGACTGCCCGAATCCTCTTCCTCTGTGGCCTGGCAATGCCAAATCATCAGGGATGAGTGATCAAACAGCAGGCAACTGAGTTCATGAGCGAGACAGCCCTTGCTCCCCTTACTGGGAGAGAGCCACACGAAGACTGAGCTGCCTATTGGCTACATCTGAGCAGGGGGTTCAAGTCCTCTTTATGCATGGTCCTTGGTTGGTGCATCAGTCTCTGCAGGAACCCCTGGGCACAGAGTTTTTAGCATTGTTGGTCTCCTTGTGGGGCTCCTGTCCCCTCCATGTCCTTCTGCTCTCCCCCCTTCTTCCGTAAGATTCCCTGCGCTCTGCCCAAAGTTTGGCTGTGAGTCAGTATCTGCTCTGATCTCCTGTTGGGTGGAGCCTTTCAGAGGACCCTCTATTGTAGGCTCCCATCCTGTTCCCTCTCTTTCACCGCTTCTGGTGTCCATCCTGTTTGCCTTTTTGAATGAGATCTAAGCATTCTCCCTAGGGTCCTCCTTGTTTAGCTTCTCTAGGTCTGTAGATTTTAGTATGGTTATCCTCTATTATATGACTAATATCCACTTATAAGTGAATGTATACCATATGTGTCTTTCTGCTTCTGGGTTACCTCACTCAAGATGATCTTTTCTAGTTCTATCCATTTGCCTGCAAATTTCATGATTTCCTTGTTTTTAATAGCTGAGCAGTATTCCATTGTGTAAATATGTCACCTATACTGTTCAAGGCGAATGCTTCTGTACCTTGTCCACCATTGTGGCAACTAACAGCTCCTCCACACCATTGAGAGCTTTCCATAGTGAGAACTGCCAAGTTGTAAGAAAATTGAAAAAGAGAAATCTGCCCATTTTGATGGACCAGAAAGATGAAGACAGAAAGCAGGTTGGGAAAATTTTTGAACCTGTTCTCATCTTTATTCTGAAGTTTTAAAATTCTACAGGAGAGATGAAAGACGCCGGCCTCCTCTTTGCTTCCTCTACTATATACAAATATATTACATTAGAAAGGGAGTTCCCAAAGTGAATGGCTTATTCCTTGATTCACCATGGAGATAAATGGAGAAAACTTCATGGCAGAGGACCCTCCCCATGGGTAGTGCTTTGTGGTCAGTCAGAAAGAGGTGACGTGTGCAGCCTGATTCTCTCTCAGCTCTTATGTGCTGCAGAGGCCGAGTTTGGTGTGGTAGCTGCAGTGAGCAGCGCGAGCAAATGGCTGCACGGGGTTTGCAGTCAGTGATCCCAGAAGAGTCTGGGTGAGGACCACATGTGTTCCATCCCTTCCCTTCCTCACGCATTTCTGGGCAGAGCGAAGAACAGAAGCTCGTCTCCCCCACGTGTTAACAGTGAGCAGTAGTGGAACACTAGCTGATTCAAGAACTATACTTGGAACACATGCAAGAAAGATTACGGTGTTTGCTCTAAAGGAAACTTGCATACAGAGGTCCATGCCTGCTTTACTTAGTCTTTAATCGAAGACAACCCAGATGTCCAGCAGAGGATGAACAAAATATGGGCTCTGTTAAAACCATTGAATAGTATTTGCCATTCAACAGAAATAAATTGTACGTTACAGTCTGGATGAACCTCGAAGTCATACTAAGCTGAAGAAGCCAAAACCAAAACCATCTCTCTGAAGAAGGGGAAGGGAACAGGGCGGTGGAGGGACTAAGCTGCGGTATGGAGAAGGGTACTGAACTGGCATCTCCTGGACATACATGGCCATTGCAATCACCAGCTCTCAAGGACCATGGTGACTGCCCCAGCCCTGCACAAGAATGGGCCCCTTAACAACCAGACAAGATGGAGGCGCGACTGAGGCCCCACCCCCAACAGCTGAACTATTTCAAGGAAAGGACAGCAGCCGTCAGTTGTGTACAAACTGGTGGCCTTATGAGGCTTTAATGGATCGTCTCACCTCAACACTCGTACACATGGCCCTGGTTAAACCAAGGACCACAGAATAATACCGAAAGTCATGAATCTGGAAAATGGACAGGTAGGGTAGATTGGAGATTGATAGGAATGGGAGGGAGAGAAGTGAAAACACAGGTGAGAGAGAAAGCAAAATGCGTTATATATACACACACACAGGATTGCCAGGGGACTAATGTAATTTGAGAAGAAAAAGAAAAAAGAAAAGAAAGAGACATAAGTGAAAAACGAGAAAAAGTTCTGTCTATGAATTCTGTGAAATGTCCAGAGAAGACAGATCCATAGAGGACAGAAAAAGCAGGTGGGCCTGGAAGGAGGAGGGGAGTGACTGTAGAGACTACGATTTTCTTTGGGGACACTTACAGGTTTCTGCAGTTGGGCTGTAGATGGCTACACAGTTCGGCAAATGTAATGAAGCTGGCGAGATTGCTCATTTCAACAGGTGAATTTAATTGTATGCCAATACTATAGCAACGAAAAACACATGCACACTTGGCCCCTTGGCTGGGCAGCCTCTTGGCCAGCTCCTCTCTTGCTCTCCCTCCCCGTCTCTCCTCTCATGGTCTGTGTTACTATCCCGGTTATGTTCAGCCTGGACTCTTCCCTCTGCCTGCGTTCTTCCTATATCTACAGTAAAAACCTCTACACTTTAGGAGTAGTCATGTCTTCCTTTGACTTCATTTTTTAAAAGATTTAGTTGTTTTATGTGTATGAGTGCTCTATCTGCATGTACACATGCATGCCAGCAGAGGGCACCAGATCACATTAAAGATGGTTGTGAGCCACCATGGGGTTGACAGGACCTCCGGAAGAGCAGACAGTGCTCTTAACCACTGAGGCATCTCTCCAGACCTTAATTTCAGTTTTTAAATTCAACCTTAATATTAAAGGCCTCTTTACATGGCTTTCAGGGCCCCAACCTCCCCTCGCACCTTGCCCCTCTGCAGCAGTCACGCTGACCCATGAAGACCTTTGCACCATCACAACTGCCTGCAACTCTTTCCACTTCACCTTATTTTTGTTTGTTTCCTTGTTTCTTCTTTAAGGACACCTTTCCTGTCTTCCCTGCCAAGGTCAAATCCTCGTTATAACTCTCACGGGCTGCATCTCTCATCTCCATACCACCTAACGTTACGCGTATTAAATTTGCCTTTTAAGGTGCTGTTTGAATGACTGTCTCCCTCGCTTGGACGGTGCACTCCGTGAAGGCTAGTCTGATATTGGTATAGATAGTGATATGGAAGGGTAGGTACAGAGTCAGATATACATCTATATACGTTACCACGTCCAGCTCTTTGCTGATCCGTGTAACTCGTATTTGCTCAATGAAATAAGGAAGTGGGTCATTTCCTTCTTTGGTCCCTGCAGTGTCAGTTGGGATCACTTCCAACATTGCCCATTCAAACGTTCACCAAAAACGTTCACTGCCTGTTTCCCATGGACCAGGCAGTGAGTGATTGCTTGCGAACTGATAATGGGATAATCGGTTACAAGTAGAGTGAAAGACTTTCTTGCCTCTAGAGGATGATGAGTGGGTCCCAGCGCAAGTACAGGAACTCTCACTGTGCAGTCATTCTCACTCCTAGCACCCCAACCCTGCTCCCCCCACCAGGTGCTGTCTCTCTGCTGGGGACTGAATCCAGGACCTTACACATGCTAGGCCGCTACTCTTCCACTGATTGACATTGCAGAGCCTAGACCCCGTGGACTCTTCAGATCATTATTTTGGACAAGGTCAGCTAACCAGTAACATAACATAATCTTGAATCTTTTTCTAGGTCTTAACCTAATCCTACTGCTAATATTTCATCTCAACTACAAATTTAATTTTGCAGCAAATCAGACTACTGGTGCAGGGAAGGCAACATAATGCCCACAAGTATTTCTATTCCTAGGCCATGCACCCTCTGCCCTTCTGAAGCTGCTAAAAGACAGCTATTCAGCGTTCGTAAGCTTTTATCATTTAAGCAATTGTATTCTTTTTAACGAATGAAGTTAGTGCAAATTAAAGTTGCTATATATTGAGCATAGATAAGAATGACGTACATATTTGGTTAACTCCAGAAGTGCAAGTAATATATTTTTGTTCTAAGTAAATATGGGTTTTCAAATTATATGAACTGGGCTCTTCTAAGCCAATAACTATCACTTATGGCTGAGTGTCCATGGAAAGATATGTGGATTCCTGAGTAAGGGGAGCAGGGGCTGCCCCTGTCATGAGCTTGGTTGCCTGCTCTCTGATCACTCGCCCCTGGTGATGCAGCCTTGTCAGGCCACAGAGGAAGAGGATCCAGGCAGTCCTGATGAGACTTAGCAAGCTATGGGCAGATGACAATAGTGGAGAACTCCCCCCTTTCAGTGGACTAGGGGAAGGGGATGGGGGAAGAAGGAGGGAGGGTGCGACCGCGAGGAGTTGAGGGAGGGGGCTTCCATCGGGACATGAATAAATCATGAAAAAAATAAAATAAAAATTTTTAAAAAGAAAAAAATGAAACAATGAAAAAAATTAAGTTTTTTCTAACTCTCAAACCCTGGGATAAGTGGCTGAGGTGCCGATTTAACGTATCAAAGTGAACCTGATGCCAGGTTCTCCCAGCTTCCCTCAGCCCCTACTTCTCAGATGGTCCTCCTGGCTGCATACCCTGTTCTGAATCCAGCCCAGGGCGCTGGGCTGCTTTTCCCAGTGTAATTCAACCATGTTGGTTACCTGGCCCTCGTCATACCTTTGGGCCTCCTGGCTGCTGAACCATCTTCCTCTCTCCTTGCTCCCTTCCTCTCTCCACTCTCTTCACAGGGCTCAGGGTCATGACCGCTCTGGACTTTCCCAGACATGTCTGTCTCTGGTTGTGCTTTCCCTGTTATCTACCGTAGACTTTCTCCTCCACCATACTTATGAGCAGTTATGTCCTTTGCTTTCCTTCTCTCTCTCTCTCTCTCTCTTTTTCATTCAGTTTGATACTTTTAATCAGAAAGTAAGTTAACAAAAGCATGAATGCATGCATGAAAACATGCATGCATTGATATAATCTCTGGAGAGACAGAAAATCTCATAAACTATGAATTCCAGGAGGTGGAGCCTCCATCCCCTTTCGGAATGTGTAGTCCTATGACTGGCATGTAGCATGTGCTCAATAAATGTTACCCAAATGAATGAAGATGCTTAAATGGCGTATCTGATACCTATAGAGGATACAATAACTATCCTGATCCCAGTGTAACCATTAATAAGTGAAATTAGTGGTTTGTATCTCAGTTTACAGAAGAAACTAGCAATAAAAAAATATAATTTTAAGCTGGGTGCAGTGGCACACGCCTGTAATACCAGCATTCTGGGAGGCAGAAGCAGGCATTGCTGTGAGTTCAAGGCCAGCCTGGTTTACAAAGCAAGCCCAGGACAGCCAAGGCTATAAGAGAAGCCCTTTCTCAAAAAATGGTAAACAAAACAAAACAAAACAAAACACCAAAACAAAACAGGGCAAAGTAAAAAAGCCTGATAATGGTTTTTCTTTTGCTTATAAGTAGATTATGAATCTAACATGTCCAGCTGCAAGATATGCTTCAAATATTTTCAAATAGAGCATCCCAGTTTAAAGCCTCTACTCCTTTGTCTTACAGAGTACGCACAGCCCACAAATGCACTGTCTATCTTCACTTTTTTTTTTCCGACTGGGTTGTGTGTTTTAAATGAGGAAGAACAAGGTTTGAAGGGTTTCAATGATACCTTTTCTCCCGTCAACTCCAGGGTTACATAGTTATCAGTTTAACAAGCGATCAAGAAGAGCGAACTAGATTGTGGGGGAATTTTTGACCTTCCTACAGTATTTGTTTCACTTCCGAGAAAGAAAAAAAGAAAGCAACCTTGTTCCTGTTGTATAAGTGAAACCTGCTTACCCAGAGCTCTGGCAGCAATTCCAAGAATAAGAACATTAAAATGAGCACACGGAACATCAAAGCAGTCTTATTCTGCGCAAAGGCATTAACTTTAGAAAGCTGAGTCTCTCTGCATGTAGGCACTCCCTAGCGAGGTGCCAACAAGAGCGTCTGAGCAGTAGTGGGAAGGATGGTGCTGCTCCCAACCCCCACAGCTAGGTGACACTGGGTAATTTAGTGCCGACTGACAATATTAGTAACTTGTGAAGGCAAAAGTTTGAGCAAAACACCTGTGAGAAACAGCTTAATGAAGGAACGGTTGACTTTGGAACCCTGGGTTCCTAAGTTGCATTCTGTCCTAGCAGAGAAGGCACGGAGGAGTGTGCAGAGGCAGGAACAGGGTGGAGATTCCTTAGGATGGACCAGGAGGAGTTTAAAGAGGCAGGATGGAGATGCCTTACCCAAGGATGGACCAGGAGGCAGAGTGGGTGGGGGTATGATACCAAAGGTATGCCCCTGAGGACTCACTTCTGTCTCCCAAAATGCTGCCATCCATTGTAATAAAAGCACCCAGAGCACAAATCCATGGGGGACATTTCCAACCCAAGTCATCCGAACGGCACATGACCTGCCGAGGTCTCGACAGAGGCTTTAGGGGCTTTCTCCTGCCTAGAAGTTACCACACTTGGGATCCCCTCGTCTCCTCTTTCACAATCCTTCACTGACCTCCTCCTTTATTCTGTAGATGACAATCGCAGCACTGACATTGTGGTGTGAGACGTCATAGCCTATGGACATTGGCTATGTCCATAGCCAATGATGTGCAGAAGAAATGCCCTGCAGTCTCCTGACTACATAGACAATATCTTCTTTTTAAAAAAAATTATTTAATTTTATTTTATGTGCTTTGGTGTGAGGGTATCAGACCCCCTGAAACTGGAGGTACAGACAGTTGTGAGCTGCCATGTGCGAGCTGGGAGTTGAACCTTGATCCTTTAAAAGAGCAGACAGTGCTCTTCACCACTGAGCCATCTCCCCAGCCCCCATAAAACATCTTCTTATGCTCCTATTCTAGGACTCTGTCCAATTCATCCATGTTTATAGTTAATTTGAAGAAGGAGAGAGCTTGAATGAGAAAAATTAATTAAAAATTAATTGATAGAAACTTTTAAAAGCAGAAATGCTGTGCACACAACCATCTGTCAAGGTGAAACGTTTCGTCAGGGTAGACCTTAGTTGTGAACTGTGATCTTATTATAGACCGTGTGCTCTGCTGGAGCTGAGACCTCAGACACCCATGTATATTTTTAAATCTTGACTTTACAAGATATGCAGACTTCTTCCCAAGCATTTGTCACTGCAGAAAAGATGTCCCCTCCTCTTTCTAGGGAAGATCTCAAACCTGCTAGCTAAAAGAGTTAGAGCAGCATGCATGTAAAAGCTAATTTCATGCTTTTCCACACCCTGGAACTTCAGCTGTTCAAGGAGGAGCAGCTGGGAGAATGAATGAAAAACTCACACACAGGTTTCTACGGGACAGATAGAAATCTGTGTAGTGGTTACCTGTTCAGCTTGAATCACAGCATTTCCAACTTATGTTTTAGGATGGACGACCCCTTATTTATAGCAACAGCCAAGATTACTAGCCTGGTATCTATAAAACACATCGTGCTAACATAATATTTATTTGAAAAAAATAACACATTATCCTCATCCCCTGTTATTATCTCTTTTCTGATTCGAGGGCGTTGAAAGTCGGTGAGGCACATTTCCTTCCCTGCCTCTGCCGTCTCCATGGCCGACCTCTTAGGCAGCTTCTGTCCAGGGTGCCAGCCATCCTCTCATTCCTATGCTCTGTGATTATCGTGAAAACGTGAGATTTTACCTTCACTTTTGGCTGGGAGCTCCTGAACCATTGTTTTAGAATCTTTATGAATAAGGAACCTTCCTATTTCTGACTCTATTTGTAGGATCTAGGACACACGCGCCGAGTGAGGTGTTTTTTTTACTTTTCTGAAGAGACTTTGTCTTATCCCTTAATGTGTTCTCAGTCTGGTCATGGCATCTGGAATATGACACTTAGCAAATGTTGATAAAGTGGATTTACTGACAGTGACTCAGTCCCCATGGGAACGCAAACTTCTCTAACATCATGTTGTATGAATTAACTAGGGAACAGTTTCTGACTGTAAGGCGTAAACTGACTTCTTACAATATTGCGCATTTAATTCAGTCACTGTTCATTCTTCTTTAACTCCTTTGGCACGGATACGTATTAAAATCTAAGTGGCATCCTTACAAGCATTTTAAAAAGAGCTTTCTAAAATAGAAGCATGGTTCCTTCCCACAAATTGCTTAGTAATAACAAAAGGGGAAAAACCCAACAACAGTGAACAGAAAAAAAAAAAAAAAAAAAAAAAGAGAGAGCTATGTGGTTCTCAGCCTGTGGGTCGCGACCCCACGGGGTGTTGCAGATGACCTGCCCTGCATGTCAGGTAGCAAAGTTATGTTATGAAGTAGCAGCTGAATAATTTTACGGCTGGGGCCAGTACCAGAGGAACCGTGTTGGAAGAGGAAGGAACCTGGGGAAGATCCGCCTCCCGCCTCATCACACCTGCATAGCTCAGTCTAGCCATGAAGAAAGGCAGATGAAGTCAGAGTGGCTCGTTCCATGGGACAATCTGCTTCACTCTTTTCAAACGCCGCGGAGACCAGCAGCTGGCGCAGGCTTGAGGCCGGCAGGCAGGACGGCAGCCTGCCCGGGCTGGGCCTGACACCGACGGGAGCGTGGCGAGTGGAAGAGGCGGCATCCCCCAGGATTCTCTCTGCATCACCTCCCATCTGGATCCACACCTTTTCCTCCTCCTGTTAGAAACAGCCTATCTACAGATAATAATATTAAAGTAGACGAAAACAAAACAGAATAGGGCAAAACAAACAAACGGAAGAAAAAGCCACAGGAAAAATGCATGAGAAACACAGGGACGCAGAGACACACGTGTTTGCACACACAGGATTCTCATAAAAGCACAGGACTGGAAGTCATAGTCCGTATGTAAAGGACCTGCCCTGACAAAACAGGGTGAGATAAAGCGCCTCCACAGATGCCATGAGCTTCTTCACGTCGGTAATCTCTTCCTGGACGTGGGGCCGGCCTGAAAGCTGTCTGCAGGGAGGCTCCACTGCAGAACACGGCTTCCTTTGCCAGCAGTTATCAATCGGAGGTAGCTGGGGGCGTGGGCTGCGTCCACTTCCTCTGTCGGCGCGGGGACCCTTCCGGCGCAGGCCCAGTGCACGCTGCCTCCTCTCTGTGAGCTCCTGTGTGCTCTGATCCTGTTTGTCCTCCATCCCCTCTGGCTCTGGTCTTCCCACCTCCTGTTTTGGTAGGGTTCCCTGAGACCTAGGAGAGGGATTTGGTGGAGACATTTCCTTTGGGACTGAGTGTCCAGGGTCTCTCACTGTCTGCGCGTTGTCTAGCCTTGGGTATTTGTTCCTATCCACGGCAGGAGGAAGCTTCTTTGAGGATAGCTGACCGAGGCGCTGATCTGTGAGTGTGGTAAAATGTCTTTGGGCGTCATTTTACGGTGACTTTCCTTAGCAGGACGGTAGCCTTTGGCTTGCTCCTAGGTCCCTGCCTGCCTGGTCTCAGATTCTTGGCCGTCTCAGCAGTGTTAGGTTCCACCTCATGGAATGGGCCTTAGATCTAACCAGGCAGTGAGGTTATTCCACAACCTCTGTGCCACTGTTGCTGTAGCCTGTCTTGAAGGCACGCCATCACTGTAGATGGAATGGTTTGTAGCGAGGCTGGGGTTCCCTTTCTCCTTCGGTAGCCTGCCGAGTACCACCTGGTAGCGCGAGCACTGGTCTATAGGGGCGAGGCTCTAGCGAGGCTCCAGCTTGACCTCTCTCTATGGCCACGGAGTTGTGTGGGTGTTATTTTCAGCAATCAGGCCTCGTCAGTTTGTCAAGAGCGGCTGATAGCCCTGGCAATAGCTGGGATTGTTTGGGGCTTCCTGTCGTACTCCTTCAGCCAACAGCTTAAACAGACATAACCCGTTCCCAGAGCTGGAAGTGTCATTTGGTGGTGAGAAATTTCTAGTTGGGGCTTTATCGCTCCCATTATTTGGCAATTTCATTTGGGTTGTCTTCATACATGTACATATTTTAGTAATATTCTACTCTATTAGGTTTCCACACAACTCCTCTAAGGGTCCTTAGTGTTAGCTGTCCCTTCCAGTGTCACCTTCCTTTGCTCCCTCTCCTTCTCCCTGTCTGATTCTCCTGTTTCTACCCCAGCCCATTCATAACTGTCTATTCAATTTCCTCTTCCTTGGGAGATCCACACCTCTCTCATATTCTCTTACCCTATACCTAACCTCTGTGGTTATATGGACTGTAGCTTGCTTATTGAAGATCTAACAGCTAACGTCTACATATAAACAAATACGCACCATATTTGTCTTTCTTAGGTCTGTGTTATCTCACTCAGGATAATTTTTTCTGTGATTTTCACGATTCATTCTTCATGGCTGAGTGATATTCCATTGTGTGAATGAACCATATATTCTTTATCCATTTGCTGATGAATATCTAGATGGCTTTCAATTTCTGGCTATTGTGAACAGAGCAGCCATGAACATGGCTGAGTAAGTGTCTCTGCGGTAAGATGAAGTGTTCTCTGGGTGCATGTCCAACAGCTGTATAGATGAATCTTTAGGTAGATCTATTCCTAGCTCCCCGTGGAACTGAGGCTTTCCGCAGTGGCTAAACAAATTTTCAGTCCCAACAGCAATGGTGACTGTTTGTCTTACTCCTCAGCCTTGCCAGCATGAGCTCCTTTGTTTTATTGATCTTGGCCATTCTGTCCGGTGTGAGATGAAATCTCAGAGTAGTTTTGATTTGCATTTTCCTGATGCTAAGGGTGTGGAACATTTCTTTAACTGTTTCTCAGCAATTTGTCTTTCCTCTTTTGAGAATTAATTCTCTGTTTAGATCTGTACCCCATTTTTAATTGGGTTGTTTGTTTTCTTGGTGTTCATTTTTTGGGTTATTTATATGTTGTGGATATTAACCCTCTATCAGATGTATAATTAGTAAAAACATCTTTTTCCTGTAGCCTGTCGCTTTGTTTGAATGTTGGTGTTTTTCGTCATACAGCTTTTCAATTTCACAAAGTCCCATTTATTTATTTTTAAATGTGCACACATTGTAAAATGTTAATGCTACGCACTGAACAGATACACTCACGTAACTAAAACCTCTATTATGTTTTGTTCTCTAAAATTCTCTCTATTCCACATTCCTTTCCTACCCAGGTTAACCTTTGCCCTGAGTTCGTCAAAGGATAAGAAATCCGGTGTGTTTGGAGGATGTGACATTGAGGGACCACATGGTCGTGAACCATCATATAGTCATTATACTATAGGGTGGACTGTTGTCCAGCCCCTCTGGGGTCTTTCTTTATTAACTGATTTCTCATAACCCTGACATCAGTGGGGGTCACTGAAGTTTGAGAAAAGCTCTCTCCTGCTTAGAATAAAGCAAACAAGCAAACACAACGCAACCTCCCCCCAAAAAAACTTGTGATGGAGGTGAACTCCCAAGTTTTACCACCTCCAAAATAAGTGCTGTCTTAAATTAATGCTTCTTGTCAATATTTACCTTAAATATGAATGCAGTTGGCAGTAGAAGGGATTTTGAAGTCAGGCGTAATTATAGCACATGGGACCCTGAGGCAAGAGGATTGTGAGTTGGAGGCCAGCCTGGGATACATTCTGAGATTCTGTCTGAAAAAAAAAAAAAAAAAAAAAAAAAAAAAAAAGGCCGGTAGCATTAGACTCCTTTGAAGTGTGGTTGTGCATGTTGAATGGTGGAGCAGACCAAAGAGGTGATTACGTCACTGGCCTAGAAATAAAGTTTGGGGAAAAAACTGATGCTGCATATTTAGACAGGAAACTTTTACTGCTCTAACCAAGAGCTTACGGTTCTAGGTCAGACATCAGGGGTTAGTAGAACACAGATCTTGCTTCGCAGCCTTCAGTGTTCCTCGGAGCCTCGATTCTGCCGTGAGCGGCTGAATGGGCAGACAGCGCTATTAAGATATGCAAGGGGAAGAACAGGTTTGGTGAGAAGATAAATCCAGTTTTGGTTGTGTTTATTTTGGGATGCCTGGAGAAGTCTCATAGTTGGCTTCATGGGCAGTTAGAAACACAGCTCATTGGCTCTAAGGGCAAGTCTGAGCTGTGGCTAAAGCTTTTGGAACCATAAGATTACAGGTAATCCGAGGCACAGCCTGAATTTAAGATTGGATGCTGGCTCAGACCTGGGGTTTCCTTATTTGCAAAACAGGGGTTCAGGGGAAAACTGTAAAGTGCTTTGCGTATTGTCTGAATTTGGTGATTAATTTACCATTACATGTTATGATTAGATTATGATAGATGTACTTGTGAAAAATTCCATTGTGACAGTTTTCAGTTTTTAAAAAAAAATGTTTGTGAATTTCTTCCATGCATATAATGTTTTAAGTCGATTCCCCATTTCCTCCTCCCCATCTCTCTGATAACCCACAACCACTATTTTCCCTCCCATTTTTATGTGTATATATTTTTTGAGCCCAATAAGCACAATTAACGCTGCTAGTGTGTATGTGGCCTGGGTGCTCTCTCTGGGGCCTCACTCACCCTTGAAGAACAGCGACTCTCCCTTGTCCAGACGCTATCAAGTGCCAACAGCTCTTTAGCTAGGGCTTCGTGAGCCCCACTCTCCGTCCGAGCTGGGGTTTAGGCAGGCTGGCTTTTGTCCAGATTGCCACAGTCAGTTCTAGTTCACATGTGCAACAGCCCTGTTGTGTGCAGAAAACGCTCTTTGCTGTAGTCTGTTCCTCTGTCTCTTACAATTTTCGAGTCCTCCTTCCTGCAATAATCCCTGAGCCTTGGGAAGAGGGTGCGAAGTCTCATTTACGGCTGAGCATTCCACACTCTCTGATTCTCTGCATGTTGAGCCATCTGGGTCTCATGTTAACTGCTCTCCACTGCAAAAAGAACTTTCTCTGATGACGTCGAGAAATGCATGAATTTATGGAGTTAGCAAGCCTTAGGAGTTGGCTGAGGCAGTGTCCACTTAGCTGAATAACAGCAGCGGATTCTCCCTTAGGGCATGTGACTTTGCTAGCTGCAGGTCCTTGTCCCCGCTGACAGTGCCGGGATGAGTACTGTTCCGTGGAGTGGACCTTAAATCCTATCTGAAAGTAGCTGGCTGCTCTCATAACCACCACGCCACTACTGCACCGGAGGGCCTCTAGCCAGTGGCGCCACTGTGGCTGTCAGAGCTGGCAGGCAGGGGAGCTGCTGATCACCCTTCTTCCCTGGTAGCATGCACGCCACCGTCTGTCACTGTGAACACTGGCCAGTTTACTGCTCGGCACCAGCTTGGTTTCTCCATGCTGTGTGACTCACGGAGGCGGTGTCTTCAGCAACCGGATCTTACCGACAACTTCTGGAGGGCAACCAAGAGCAACGAGCTGTAACATATGGGTGGTGGACCCCGCAGACCAACAGCTCCTCAAAGGGTGACTCGTCCCTGACACTGAGGTTTTAATCTGTAATCGACGGTGTCGAGGTCAGGCATTGCACTCCTTGTTATAGCGTAAGTCCATCTAAATTGTTTTTACATGTGTGTTTGTCTGTATTTTGGGAATCTTCTATAGCAGTAGCTTTCTGTCTGGGTTTCAGAGGTCTTTGGTGTTAGTTCTCCTCCCCGTATTCCCTTCTTCACCCTTACTCCAACCCCACGCATTTCTTCTTGCTCCACTACTCGCTCTTCTTCCCCTCACGCCACTCATGTTACATCTCCCTGCCCTTAAACCCCTCAGTACCCCCTATGCTCCGGAACCCTGCGGGCGCTTCAGTTTAAACTCACATATCTAAAGATTCAAGGCCGCTATCCACATATGATAAAGGATATGAGATGTTTGTCTTTCCGGTCAAGGTTATTCTGCTGAGAATGATTTCTAGCTCTAAATTTACCTGCACATTTCATTTTTTAACAGTTAACTAACGTGTGTAAATATCCCACACTTTCATCACCCATCACCTGGCTGCTGTGAACAGAGCACAGTGAACGTGGATGAGCAAGTGTCTCTACAGTAGGATAGAGAGTCCTTTGGGTATATTTGCTGAGAGTGTTACAGCTGGTAGCTGGTCACGTGGCCAATGTCTAGCTTTCTGAGGAACACCCACACTGATCTTCATAGAGGCTTTACCAGTTCCTAATCCCGCCAGCAAGACATAGCTTTCCTCGTTCTCCTTTCAATGGCAGCTTTGTTGCCATTTTCTTTTTTTAATTTTAGACATCCTGGGGTTTGATGAAATCTCAAAGTGTATTTATTTTTCTTTTGTTGAAAACAGATTTTTTGTCACACAGTGTGTCCTGCATATAGTTCTCCTCCCTCTGTATCTCCCAGTCACGCCCCACATCGCCTCCCATCTGGAGCCCTTCCTCCCTGCTGTATCTCATTAGAAGATAAATTAGATAAAATATAATACGAAAAGCAAAATCCAAACACGTTGGAAAAGGACAAAAACCGACAAGAAAAAAACAAAAACACAAGAAAAGGCCCAAGAAACGGATATAGACTCAGAGACCCACTCATCTGCACACCCAGGAATCCCAAAAAGTGTTAAACAGGAAGCCAAATAAAATAAAAAGATTAAGAAACAGACAGAGAAACAGTCCAAACACAAAACAAAATGAAAAACCAGCCCCCAAACTACATTATGAAACAAGGGACCTCCAAAAGTGTCACTGAATTCTTTTTCTGCTGGGCAAGCTGCCGACCCTTAAGAGTGCCTTGTTTCCCCAGTGAGATTCTCGGGGAGGAAACTACGTTTTCATTTGCAAGTAGTTATCGGTTAGAGGCAGTTTCTGCATGAGGAAAGTGTCCACTTCTTGAAGCTCTAGGATCCCATCTGGTGCAGACCCGTGCAGGCCCTGTGCACACGGCCTCAGTCTGTGAGCTCACATGTGCCCTGATCCTGTTGACTAGAGGGCCTTGTTCCCTTGGCGTCTTCCAGCCCCTCTAGTGCTTATACTCTTTCCAGTTCTTCTCCAGTTCTTCTCAGTTTCCTGAGCCCTGAGTGGGGAGATTTGAAGGAGTTACCTCATTTAGGGCTGAGTGTGCCAAGGCCTCTCATTCTCTGCATGTCTGTCTGTGGTCTCTGTGTTTGTTCCCATTGCTGCAGGAGGAAGCTTCTCTGAGGATGGCCAAGCAAGGCACTGATTGATCTGTGAGTATAGCAGAATGTCTTCAGGGCTCATTTTATTTCCATGTCTCTAGCAGAATAGTAGTATTTGATTTTCCCCTAGGTCCCGGGCTATCTTGCCTCAGATTCTTGGTCATGCAAGAACTGTCAAGTATGGGTTTCACTTCTCGGAGTGGGCCTTAAATCCGATGAGATACTGGCTGTTAGTTCTCCCACAAGCTCTTGGCCACCATTGCTATAGCATAGCTTGCACGCAGGATACTATTTTAGATCAAAAGGTCTGTGGAGGATTGGTGTTTATGCTTTTCTTTTGGTAGCATGTAGAGTACTTTCCTGTACTAAAGACAGCAGAACATAGGGTGAAGTCTCTGTGTAGCTATCAGCTTAACATCTCTGTATTCAATGAGTTGTGTAGGTGTGTCTTCAACAATAGGGCCTGGCTGTCCATTTCTGGAGCTTTAACAGTTTTTACATCCACCTGGGTTGTTTGGGAATCCCATGGGACCCATTTGGGTAACAACTCAATTAGGTGTAACACAGTCCCACTTCTGGAAGCTTAATTTGGTGAAAAGAGATGGACAGTTATAAGTCCACTGATAGGGGAGGTCCTCCGTCCCTTCCCTCTGACCCTAGCCTATCAGGACTGGCTGCATTGTCTTCCTCTGTGGCCTGGCAAGACTTAATGCCTGTGTCAACAGTGTTCTGTTCAGAAAGTCCTTTACTGTGCCAATGACTTCAAGGATATTTCTCAGCTTCTCTTCTGTTAGATTCAGTGTATCTGGCCTCATGCTGAGGTCTTTGATCCACTTGGGGGTGCACAGTGATAAGTATGGATCTATCTGGATTCTTCTGCATGCAGCCATCCAGTTTGATCAGCACCATTTGTTGAAGATGCTGTCTTTTTTTTTTTTTTTTCTAGTGTGTATTTCTGGCTTCTTTATAAAAACCCAGATGTTCATAGGTGCCTGGCTTATATGCCTGGGAATTCAGTTTGATTCCATTGACTAGCATGTCTGTTTTGGAGTCAATATCATGTGGGTTTTACTATTATAGCTTAGTAGTGCAACTTAAAATCGGGGATGGTGATACTTCCAGCATTTTTTTTTTCATTATTCAGGATTGTTTTAAATACCTGGAGTTTTGGTATTTCCATATGAAACTGAAAATTATACTTTCAAGATCTGTGAAGAATTGTGTTGGAATTTGGATGGTGATTGTATTGAATCTGTAAATTGCTTTTGGTAGGATCACCATTTTCATATTAGTTCTACAGATTCATGAGCATGAGAGATCTTTCAATTTCCTGATATCTTCTTCAGTTTCTTTCCTTGCTATCTTTAAGATTTATCATACAAGTCTTTTGCATGGTGAGAGTTACCTCAAGATTTTAATACTATTTAAGGCTACTGTTAAAGGTGTTGTTTCCTTGATTTCTTTCTCAGTCCATTTGTCATTTCTATATAAGTGGGCTATTGATTTTTGTGAGTTAATTTTGTATTCAGCTACGTTGCTGAAAGTATTTTATCAGCTGTGGGAGGTTCACAGTGGAATTTTTAGGGATCACTTTGGTATGATATATTATCATACTATCTTTCTTTTAATTTGATATTGGCCGCAGGCTTGCTGTAAATTGGAAAAAATTTACAGGGAAATTGGTCTGTAATTCTCTCTCCTTGTTGGGTCTCTATATGGTTTGGATATCAGGGTAGCATGGTCATGGGTAATATTCCTTTTGTTTCTATTTTATGCAGTAATTTGGGGAGTATTGGCGTCATCTCCTCTTTAAGAGTCTGGTAGAATTCTGTGCCCAAACCAGGTGGCCCTGTTGCTTTCTTTGGTTGGCAGAATCTTAATGACTACTTCTATTTCACAAAGTGTTATAGGTCTCTTTAAATGGCTTCTCTGATCTTGATTTAACTTTGGTAAGTGCTATGTATTGAGAAAATTATCTATTTCTTTTAGATTTTCCAATTTGATGGAGTACAGGTTTTAAAGTATGTTCTCATGAATCTGTGGATTTCCTTCGTGTCTGTTGTCGCAGCCCCCTTTCCATTTCTAATTTTGTTAATTTGGGCATTTTCTCTCTGGCTTATAGTTAATTTGGTGGTTTGTCAATCTTGATTTTTTTTTTTGAAAACCAACTCCTTGTTTCATTGATTCTTTGTATTTTTATTTGCCTCTACCTTATTAATTTCAGTCCTGATTTTGATTATTTCTTGCCATGTACTTGTTTTGGGTTTGATTTCTTCTTTTTGTTCTAGGGCTTTCAGGTGTGTTGTTATGTATTGCATATGAGAGTTCTCCATTTTTTAAAAATGTAGGCTCTTAGCACTATGAACTTGCCTCTTAAAATTGCCTTCGTTGTTTCCTGTAAGTTTGAGGATGGTGGGTATTCATTTCATTTAATTTTAGGAAGTCTTTGATTTCTTTCTTGACTTCTGCCTTGACTCATGTTTTTGTTGAGTAGAGGGTTGTTCAGTTTCCATGAGCTTGCAAACATTGTTGTTTATATCTAGTTTTAATCACAGGAGGAGGGAAGGCTACAGCAGAGGGTCTGTTACAGGGTTGGGAGGTGAGTGGGGAGCTGGGTTTGGAGGAGAGGAGGGATGAGTGAAGCTCTGCAGCTAGCCGACCTGCTTTCCTGGCACGAGTGTCAAAGTGTTTTTAAATTGCATTTTCTGATGGGTAAGAATATTGAACATTCAAACATTTCTCAGTCATTTGTTTTCTTCTTTTGATAACGGTTTAATGCCACACCCCATTTCTTTCTTTTCTTTTTTTAATGTTTAGTCCCCCCATATTCTAGATACTAACATTTTCTCAATTGTGTAAATGCTAAAGATATTTTTTTTAACATTCTTTATGTTGCATCTTCATTTAAACGATAGTGTCCTTTGTTATAAGAAGGTCTTAGTTTTATGAAGTCCCATTTATCAATTTTTGGTCTCAATGTCCTGTTCAGGAAGTCATTTCCTATGCCTGTAAGTTAAAGCATATTCCCTACCTTCTCATTTATCAAATTTATGTTATTATGTCTTATCTTGAGGTCCATTCCTATTTGTAATTGAGTTTCAGAGTGAGAGATAAGGATCTAGTTTCATTCTTTTATCCATTTTGACCAGATCCATTTTTTGAAGCTCTTTTCTTTTAAACGTGTGTTTTTGGCCTCTCCATCAAAAATCTGATGGCTTTCGTTCGTTATGTTGTATCGGGGTTATGTTGTATGCTTCTGTATCACTGATTACTGAGTCTGTTTTTAATGCCAGTATTATGTATTCATCACCATAGATCTATAGTGAAATTTGAAATAAGGGATAGTGGTGCTGTTCAGAATTCATTTAGCCATCATGGATCTTTTGGATTCTAATATAAAATTTCAGAATATTTTTTAGTTTCTGTGAAGAATTGCATTGGAATTTTGGTGGGGATTGGGTTGAATCTGTAGATGCCATTTTTCACAAAATTCATGTTACCAATCCATGAGCAAGGGAGATCTTTCCATCTTCTGGTGTCTTCATTTTCTTTCATCAAACTTTCATCCTTAAAGTTTCTGATATACAAATCATTTGCTTCTTTGGTTAGACTCCCCCCCCCCCCCCCATTTTGGAGTTTATTGTGCTTGGGATTTTTCACTGATTTCTTTCTTGATATGTTTTTTGTTTGTATGAAGAGAGTCTCTGACTTTTGTTTGCTCTATTTTTTATTCACTTCACATCCTTGTAGCCCCCTGCTATTTTGCTGAATGTGTTTCTCAGCTGTGGGAGTCTTCTGGTAGCCTTTAAGGTATAGAATAATATCTAAAATAAAAATATGTTGACATCTGACTTTCCTATTTGTATTCTCTTTATCTCTCCTTCACTTGGCTTATTGCTGTAGCTAAGACTTCAAGCACCGTATTGAAGTGGAGGGAGAGAATGGATATCTTTGTATTGTTCCTGATTTTAGAGGAAATGCTTTGTGTTTTTCTCCATTTAGCATGACTTTGGTTGTGGGCCTGTTATATATTGCCTTTGTTATGTTGAGATATGTCCCCTGTATCTCTAGGTTCTCTAGAACTTTTATCACGAAAAGATGCTGGGTTTTGTTGTAGGCCTTTTCTGCATCTAACGAGATGGTTATGCGGTTTGTGGCCATGAGTCATTCATGTGACGACTTACTTTTATTGCATTACATGTGTTGAACCAACCTTGCATCTCTGTGGTGAAGCTCAGTTGTGGCAGGTGATCTTTTTGATGAATTTTATTGAGAATTGTTGTTACTATGGTCATTAAAGAGATCTGGCCTATAATTTTCTTCTTGAGGTAGTCAGTGTGGTCATAAGAGTAATACTTGCTTAGTGAAATGAATCTGGAGTTGTTTCTTCCTTTCTATTGTATGGAATAACCGGAGGACTATTGTCGTAAATTCATCTATGAAAATCTGGTAGAATTCTGTGCTGACTGGCACATTGCTCCCTCCCTCCCTCCCTCCCTCCCTCCCTCCCTCCCTCCCTCCC